>NW_028145515.1:1250000-1702500 GCF_977016875.1 Pavona decussata | reverse complement strand
GGCTTTGAACTACTTTTATTTAACCTACCGAATCAAAATTTTCGCCCTTCTTCAGCTGTGTTCAAGAAGCCATAAATATGAATATTTTTTGAAAACAAAAAAAGGTAAATGTATTAACTATTTTGTCCAGTTAAAGTACCAAATTACCTAATATTTTTTTCATTTCACGTCGAATTATGAGAAACGTAGCCTTAAATTTCTCTTTTTTAATTAAATAAGAAAATATATTAATAGTAACTAAATGCAATTGGATAAATCTGTAATTCTAACGAAAGTGTGTAATTCTTGCAAAGATAACGTGACCCTTTTTGCGAAGATCCAATATAACGAAAACTGCAGTGAAAAATGCAATTCAGGGCAACTTTGTCTTGAAAATCGGCAAACCTGGCATTGGTGCTTTGAATATATACCATTTTCGGAGTAATTATAGAATTTTATGTAAGGACTTAAAAAGTGTGATGAAGGAACCGCCGTTTCTATCTACACATAGCTCAGCTTATCGAAGACGTCATCTCAGTCTTAAAAAACCGTTTGCACTGGAAATGGATACTCCAAAACAAAGTTGGACACTTTATGATGTTTACACAACAGAAAACTTATTTTGAACTTGAAGGGAAAAAAAGGTAAAAAGCAAAATAGTTTTCGCCTCGAGCCCGGGTCACTTGCTTCATATCTCCTATGCATATCCACTACAACCACGAGCCTTGTGATGAAAATGGTAATTTTTAACTTATTCTAGAGAGCTAGCCATGACAACAAATGACAGCCAATCGTTTCAAAGCAGTGTTTAGGCCTAAATAGTGCAGCTCAGTGCTATTCCTAACTGGCGCCGGCTCTATTCTCACAGCTTTCTGCCTAAGGAATGGGCTTTCGTTCTCGAGCAATGAAGATTAAGAATATTTATGAGAATGATGTATCATTCGAGAAAGTGACACAGGCATACTCGGAAAAAAAGAAATCCGAGTGCTCCTATCAGGAGTCGAACCTAAGACCTTCTGATTACTAGTTCGGATGCTCTTCCACTGAACTAAACTAGGTTCATATTTATATTTTGTAAATACCATAAGGTGTCCAGCTTTGTTTTGGAGCATACATTCCAGTTAAGAAACCGCGTTCCTCTTGCCCGTTCCAGAGTTCAAATGAAGACTGGGAACGAGTTCTTAAATTTTCATTTTATCACAGATTGGAGTCCTTCACAAGAAAGATCACATTAAAATTAGTCAGCATAAGGTTCTGTCTTTAGATTGCAACCATATAGAAGGCTTTTAAAAAAATCGCCAAAAAAATTAGAGACTTTGTATGGATTTGGGGGACACCTTCTTAGAATTGGAGACATTTATATGGAAGTTTGGTGACCGTTGGCAGGTCACAGCCTGGTTTCTACGCAATGAAACATACCCAAACTTGGTAACCTTACTAATATTTATGTTATCTTTCTGGTGATGGGGTTCATTTCTTCATGGTCCAGTCTCTTTATGAACCTGGAACGAGCAACTGGTCAGCCCCAAGGGAGCTTGATTGTGATCTAAACTGCGTAGACTTATGCTAGGAATGAGATTTGTGTCGGTAGCTTACGCAAAACAAGTCACGTTACCCCATCCAGCCTAAATATTAATAATTTCTTCTTTATACTTCATCCATTGAAGGCAGCAGGTGGTAAACCACGAATTCCAAGACTTTTTATCCTAAAAATGGAGCCCGCCTGCGGCTGTTCTTGTTTTTCTTCCGCGGTCAGTCTAGCACTGGGAAAACAAGAGCAACAAAGCAATGTATCACTTTTTATTAAAAACTGGATCATTGTATAATGCAATTCGAACGATTTGATTGGCTTAGCGGCCATGGTATGTGAGCCATTATACCATGCCCGAGAAATAGAGACCATTAAGTTGTCTTCTCAGTGTTCTTGCAAAGTGAAATCAGCAAAATCTAGCAATATTTCTTGATTGTTTTTAATAAAACAATTATTCCACTAACGCTTGTTGGATATGAGATGATTATAGCCAACTCGGCGCTACGCGCCTCGTTGGCTATTTATCATCTCATATCCAACGCGCGCTCGTGGAATAATTGTTAAATAGCAGATGGAGACTGCCCGCCCTGATTGGCTAAAATGCTATGTTTTGTCAGCATCCACTGTTTTTTTTTTTTTCTTTCACTTTTTCTTTTTCTGCCCTTTAAACATTCCTTTCGAAGACCGTAAAACAGATGGGAAAACAGAAGACGATATTTCAAGTATTTTTTCTCGTTGGGCGCCATTGTATATTGTCCTTCAACACTGCGAGTGTTAGAGAACACGAGAAAAATGCTAAAAGTCCGAGCAGAAGAATAGTCTGCCAACATGTCAGGGAAAACAGTAGTATACTCCCCCACTATTAACATAAGACCCACCTTTCACTTGTAACGATAAGTTCATCATAATTTGGCGCGGCCCAGCAGCATGAAGTTGGTTTACTGACAGGAAGATCCACTCGGCCAATACATTCCCCCGTGTCAGGATTGTACCTTACTACCTAAGGTCAACAATTCCGTGTTTAAAATAACGTTTTGTTTATCAACACACAGAACGTTTTCGACGTAAGTGATCCAAGCAGTACCGTACATGGTTTGAACTTAACCCAGGAATCATGTCACAAAGCTTCACAAGTAAAGTAAAATTACGATCATCCAGGTGCGCAAAGTGTTGAGAAGGACTATTTGAGGTGACAGTGACTGACGTTTCGACAACCTGAGTGGAAGTCATCATTTGACTCTGATGATGACTTCCGCTCAGGATGTCGAAAACTCAGTCAATAGGAAACTTTAACCGGTGACTATCACGCATCAACGTAACCCCATACACTCAACCCTCAAAGCATGCACTTGACATTCCCATTTGGCTGTCAGAAATGAACAGCAGAGGCTTACCTTCCATCCATTGTACATTGCGACCCACAACATCCCCTCCACATCGATGGTCATTCCATCAGGAAACTGAAAACGGAAATACAGCCGTAAGTGTTTTGATCAATAGGTGACGTTCTCCAAAACCAAAGAAAACTTGCACTCTGACTTCTTGATTGGGATTGGATTATCTTGATGGTTTTAAGCTGTTGATCGGCATGCAAACTCTCCTTATAGTATCAGTGCTCGATTAACTTCAGATTAGGAGAACGAAGGAAATAACCCCCAAAGATAAAATACCGATTTTACAGCGGTTACCAATAAAGATGCGACTTTAACTTCCGGTCACGATGGCTGACATTTTGGGTTTTGTACGTTTATCGCTATTTAAACGCGCGGAAACTGGAACGAGAGCGGAAAAAAAAAAAAAAAAAAAAAAACGAAAGAAGGGGGAGGAAAGAGATCTCTCCCCTCTCCCTCGTCCTCCGTTTCTTTTGCTCTCGTCCCAATACCCCGGTGGTCAAAAAACGACAAACGCACAAAATCTCAACCGGGAGACGATTGCTACGTAGGCGAACCTTATGCTAGTTCTTGTTCATCTATTTTAACGTAACTATGCCTGGAAATAAGTCATGTTCGAAATATTAGGGAGCTTAAGCAACGACGACGGCGACGGCAACGACAACGCCACAAAACAATAGGTTTAATGAGTAAAAACAATCGCTCTGCACGTGCGTTTTACATTTTGGTACATTTCTTTGCCGTCCTCTGCAAAACAACAACGTGAAATGACCAAATTCTAGGTGTTTTGGAGGACGTAAACACACGACGGTGAATTTTTCATTTCCCGCCACTCCTACCAATTTGGTTCCTGGATAGTTCGCCGTTTTGTAAAAGTTGAGCGAGTTAAAACAGTCGCGAAGTAGCACAAATGAAATAAAGTTATATTTTCAGGTGACGTTTTCGTTGCCGTTGCCGTTGCCGTCGTCGCTGCTTAAGCTCCCTATTGAAGAAATCCGTTCGTCGCCTCCAGACCTACTACATACAGAGACAAGCTTACCCCAAACGAAGGATCAACTCTGACTGCAGTTCTCCTATTGAGTAAAGCACCACTTGTCTCGTCATAGTCAAAAGCGTCGATTTTGCTGCGGTTTTACAATCAAGAATAGCAAGTAAAAAAGATAGTAATAGTTCCAGAAAATTTCCTTACCGTCGGGGTGAGGGGAGGGGGTGGACATTTTCTGTAACTACTCAGTGTGGTAAAAAGTAGCTTATGTTCTGTTATTTCTACGACCTTGAGACTACTATTAACTGAAATTTTGCGTAAAAAGGTGCGGCTTATACATGGGCTTTTACAGTATGTGTATTTGGATAAAAAAATCTCAATTAATCAAAGATTAGGGAGCGCGTTCGACGATCTCGATTGCAGGCTCTCTCTCCTTTGCCAAGTTGGTGATGATGTCATCCGCCCCTGCAAAATCTGCGGGGGATGCCAGATACGCGTCCCAAGATCCATTCGTTCATTGTCCCATACAATCTCGACTCCAATCTGTATTAGAAGTGCGTTCTTTCTACGTCGAACGCCATTAAAGAAACTAACCAGTAACCTGGCAAAGAAATAACCTGGTACAGAAGTATAAATGTTAACACAGGCTACTCTTGATGCGGTTCTAGCAGTGATTCTTCGATTTCAAATCAACTATGTAGACTACTCGTGATCCATCGGCTACATGATTAGAAACTATAATGGCAATAGGACTGAGTGGAGTCCAATTCGGTCTGTAATTATACGAGTGATTAACAAAATTGGACGACCGCGTAACGGAATCGAATTTTAACGCCATCCAAAATCCTATATTACGCTTTGGCGATCTGTGCTCTCGTCGCAACAAATCAACCGCAATGAAATTGCCGGTACAGGTTACACAGGCGCGTAGATACTGAATTTAAAATTATTGTAAGAATTGTAACTAAAATCGCCTATAAATTGGACTGTATAAACGGCTCTTCACGACCCCCGAATAACGTGGAATGAAACGACCCTCGTCGCTTTCGTTGTGGCTGCTGTACCTGTCCGCGGTGTCCACATGATAGAATGTCCTTTTTTCTGCATTCCAAGCGATACCATTGGATATTGAAATCTGAAAAAAATAAATAAATAAAAAGGGATTGAAAATCAAGGTCAGGTACGGTATTTGACGACTACAGTTTTCTAAGAGCG
Organism: Pavona decussata; assembly: GCF_977016875.1. Taxonomy (NCBI): domain Eukaryota; kingdom Metazoa; phylum Cnidaria; class Anthozoa; order Scleractinia; family Agariciidae; genus Pavona; species Pavona decussata. Next base: position 1,697,399 of record NW_028145515.1, on the reverse strand, counting down.
CCCGTCAGATATGAGATGATAGATAGCCAACGAGGTGCGTAGCGCTTAGTTGACTACTAGCCAATTATTAGTAATCATCTCATATCCAACAAGCGCGAGTGGATCAATTGTTTTATTAATAAACAATCAAGAAATATTGCTAGATCCTGCTTATTTCGCTTTGCAAGAACGACCAAAAGACAATTCAGTGGTCTCTATTTCTTGGGCATGTTATAATTGTTAATTATCCACTGGAAAATTAAGAAGCGGAGTAAATGTTTTGCGGGAACAACTTTTTGTGGCACCTTGTAAATACAATCGCAAAACTTTCACGGCATACGGCCTAACAGGCACGTTTTTCTGTTTATGCTATTTATCTATTTATTAATCTGTACAAACGTTAGCTCAGAAAAGCGACACACTCTTTAATTCTCTTGCCAAAGAATATATTTCTCTTGCATTTAGATAACAACAGTATACTAGTTACCTTATCAACCCATCTTCGTACTGTGTGATCACAATTTAAAGAATACTGAAAAAGAGAACACATAGCATAATATAAAAGAATCACAAAAAGGAGGGTGGGGGAGGGGGGGGGGGGGGGGGTAAGATCCAGCCCAGATGCACCTGTCTGTCAAGGCTCACTTTACAAATTGGTTTATGAGACTCTAGTGGACGCCTATTCCAGTGTTTCTTTCCTCCGTATAAGGAAGGAGGCCCAAGACATTCGAACGTCAAATACACAACGTTGCCTACTAATATAGATCTGAAGTACTTTTACACGGTTTATCACCAATCAGGAAAAGCAGATTTTAGAAAGGGCTGTTGGAATCCAAGAAGAAAATTGGGGGTAACAACGCATTTTTGAGAGATCATTAAGCAACAATAATCCAAAAAAGCAGTAACATACAAAGCAATGTATGGCATTTTTTCCAAATTGAAGCTTAATTATCTCTGAAAATACATGGTTACCGCCAATTTTCTCTTTGGATACCAAGAGCACTTGCTACGTTCTGCTTTCTCTGCATAGTTTTAAACTACACAGAAATATTCCTGTATTAGTAGGCACCACCCATAGGAAACCCGAGTATCCCGAGATGTGCAGAACGTATGCGCAGTAACAAAAGTAGGCACAGTCCTTAACGTTACGTTGGTCCAAATGAATGGTAAATTACTGAAAAAGCTCTATTAAGCCACCGCCGTACGTTTGTTACAAGTGAGAATACTTCAAGTTAGCAGTAAAACAACAGTGAAAAACAGTCGCCAAATGATCATACTGTATTTAAAAGAGTGAAAGCATGCAAGGTGCAGTTTAAAGATCTAATGACCAATACTGACTTGTACTAACCAATGCTCCCTGTTGTGGTACAACTTTGGTGGGAATTGGTTCAGGACCCATGGTACCTAGAGCAAACGACAGAAAGATCAGAAAAACATCCTAAGCTGACTCACCTCAGAACACAATAGCCTCTTCTTCAAAATGGCGGCCAGAAATTCGAGTAAGTTAACATTGAAAACGTATACCAGCAATAGAAAGAGCACTTTTACTTTAGTAACCCTGCAAAGTTTCAGCATATCAGGTGTAATATCATCTGAGAAAATGTAAGTTGAAAAATGAAACATTTACAGACGTTTGTATGACTGGGGGTATGACGTATACTTCCAGTCATACAAATGTCTGTAAATTTGTCAAATTTCATCTTACATTTCCTAAGCTGATATAACACCTAATATGCTGAAACTTCGCAAGGTTACTAAAGTAAAGGTGCTCTTTCCAGTGTTGGTATCAGTTTTTCATTTAGTTCAATTTTCACCCATTCAAAATAATTAATCTGTTGCCACCATTTTGGAGAAGGGTCTATTACTGTATGCTGTAATGACATCACAGCACTTGCCCACAGGCACCCCACCCACCAACACCCGGGCACAGACCCCACAACCCCAACCCCAACTCCAACCCCAGAGAGAGGGAACTCCATCCCTGGGGCTCCCTAGTGGCAATAGTCATGAAAATGAAAACTTTGAGGGACTATTTGTATTTTAATGGGAGGAGAAATACACTCATTCATGAATCACATTGCTTTCAAAACCAAAACAAAAAATATGAAAATATTTGGCCATTTAAATTCTGAAGTTTTGGTATGAAACATGACATGAACATGCATCTCAAAAAAATTGCCAAATTTTCATGGGTCTCCTGCATTGCAGTTGTGTTTTCTGGTGTGAAGTCTCCTTGGAGTCTTGAGTTCTGTTAAGTTATCAGACTAAGTTCTCTTGAGTTATGTTAAGTCTCTGGCTCTCAAAAAATGTTCCTCACTGCCACACCAATTCACCATTTACTGCACTGCACTTACATCAAATTCTGGTCGAAAATTTCTGACAACCATTACACTCATGACATTAACATGGGATTGCCCCACCCCCCTCCTCATGGGTGGATATTTAGAACAATATACAAAATTAAACTAAGAGTTGAACCTACCTGCCCAGAAGCGACCAGCCTGAAAACAAAACAATATCAGATGAAATTAAGATGTATTACCAAATGAGTTTATACAATTTATTTCAAAATCAATTTACGAGCTTCCATACATGTACAAACTGGTCGTATCAACAAGCAATTTCTATACTAACTAGGTCGCATTTTCCATCATTGAAGCGATTGCCTGGCTTGTCATCTGAGGAGTGAATGAAAGTGAAAAACTTGAACAACTGATGATGATGATGATGATGACAATGATGATGATGATGATGACGATGATTCTGAAGACCTGGGCTTAGACATTATGGTTTTGTTGAGTTAGCAACATGTGCATACATGTCAGAACAACACAACTGAAATGCATGAGATGCATGAAATGTATGATAGACATCACAAAGTGTCTCCTACCCTAAATTCTTACTAAAACACAGTCAAATAATTCTGTCAAACATGAAGTCATATTAAAACGACAAAAAAGTCTGTCTTACATAAAGTACCCAAAATCAGGGTTAGATCAGGATTTCTGGACATACATGCAAGTGAAACAACTGTGCAACATGACTAGCAAGTTAAACAAGCTTACATGAAATAATGCACATGATTCATGCATTATCTCACATGTGACAACAGTTCAGCTACATGTACAGTACTCCATATTAATTATTAATACTTGCACATTAATTAAGGAAAAAACAAATTTTAAAGAATAAAATGTTGTGACACAAAAAAGTCACACACTCACCATCAACTGAAGCTACAACCTCTTTGGATCCTGTCTAAAATAATAGGGCTTGTTAAGTCTTTACACTTAAGACCCTGAACAGTGATGAGTATCTACTGTAGCTTCTTCATACTACAGGTTACATCCAGATCATGTTCAAATAAACTAAGAAAACAATCACGAAAAATAAAATATTCTTGATGTCTCCACGATTCTGGAGCAGTGAGGAGAATATTATAATAATAATAATAATAATAATAATAATAATAATAATAATAATATGGGGGAGCCATTTTACCTCTCTTGCAGATAAAAACTGAATTGGAGAGGAAGGTTGGGGTTGCACCTCGCATGGGTATCATATCCCGTTCAGGCTAACCCTTTTGGTCTTTCTTTACAAATTTCTTCCTTTCATATTAATTTTAGAGTTTTTTTGAGAATGATGTATTAATTAATAAATGACACAGGCATACTGAGCCTTGGAAAAAAATTTGAGTACTCCTATCAGAAGTCCACTGAGCTACAGGAGACTCGTGGGAGCTATGGCCATTAAACTAGGTTCATTAAAGTTTTTTGTTTATTTATTAGTTTAATTACTTAATTAATTGACCAATAAAGCTGAAAGAATAACAATAGAATAAAGAATAATCAGATAGACCATGACACCGGGAACTCCACGCCCTACACTTTTCAAACAGTACCATGGGTTCTTTAATGTCCCACAGTTTTTAACAGGAACAAGTGTTGTGGGAAGGGACCTACAATAATTTTATTTATCGTCCTTATCTGAGAACACTAGAAAGTCTAACCATTTGCAGATGTCATTACAAAGGCAGCACTTTCTCCTCAGTTATTTAAATACCCTGAGTGTTGGTCCGCTAGGGGTTTGAACCCACGACCTCATAAACACCAGGAAATCAAAGCCAAAATGGCTGCCATTTTGATATAATTCTTTTGTTTGCATTCAAATTAGCCCTTCTTGCCTCATTCAAAAGAAAATATTCTTACAATTTTGGAGCATGACATATTCATTACAAACCTCAAGGTCAAGGAAAATAAAATCTCTCTTGGCCGCCACAACTAGTGATCCACCTCTCTTTCTTGGAACAGCTGGAAAAGTAATACAAGAGTTCATTTAAAACACACAAACTTACCGTTAATTAAATTGAAGAGTTTGGTGCCAGAAAACTAATGCTTAGACAGTAAGTGGATAATTTACCCAAAATATAAAAATGCTGCACTCTCAAAAAAAAAATACCTGGCCAGCGGCAAGACTCAGGGTTAAAGGAAGCGTATTGTTGACCTACAATGCACCTTGATTTCCCTTGTACAATGGCACGTTTGTGCCTTGAGGCGAGACAGCAAAATTACAATCTGGCTGGCTTCATTTAATCAAGAATGAAAATCTAGTCTTACCTGCTCCAACCGGTCCATCAAAATTATATTCCTCATCCTACAAGAAGATTTGTTTAACTTAAGTAGAGCAGTTTAGTTTAGTTAACCAACACACACAAAATAATATACTTGAAAGTCAAATACAGATCTTTAAATTTAGAAACTCTGTATATATATACTTTTTTTTAAATTTTTTTTTTTTTTGTGCAGTTCATAACTTAATGCAGCACGTCTTAGCAAGGTAAGAGTTAGAATTTGGTTTCATGCAAAAAGAAAATTGGGGATAACCAGGCATTTTTAACAGTAACTTGAGATTCAATTTGGATAAAATATGCGATAGATTGCTTTGACATTTAAAATTGTGTACCTATGAATGGTTTTCCCCAGAAGAGGAGGGGAAATGGGATGGGTGGGCAACCCACGGGAATTTTATGTTAAGGTTTTTAAATGTTAACAAGATGCCTATACTGGCATTTACGCATGACACTGTGCATGATTTATTTCTGTTGTACACTTTACAGATTTTTTAAAGCTACCCCCCCCCCCCCCCCTTCGCAATTGAAATATTGCGTTACGGTACTCGAGATAACATAACATGACAGATTGACTCACGCGCTATTTATATTTCCTATTTATCCTTTCGCATACCGGAAATAGCTTTCACCACATCACTAAGGAAGCCTTTTCAGTTCCACCGAGAGATCACTGGGACATGACGAGCACTTGTAATAGTAATTAACTCCCGTCTGATCCCTCCTGAAATACACTAAGATAAATGCATTCTGATTGGACCGTTTTTGTTCAAGACAATAAGGACAATAGCAGACAAAAATATCCCCTCTAGGAGAAAACTGAATTTGATACATGCAAAACGAGTTAATAATTGAAAGATGCAGATTTCGGGCTACCGTGATGAAAAAAAAAAAAAACACGAAGAAGATATCGAGCCCATTTTACGACACGTGCTGCCCTCAGGGCACCACGCGTAATTAATTTCCCCACCCTAATGAGTCAAATTCGCACCCCAAGAGATCACAGACCCTTTTTTAATTATGTCAACGAACACGCAATACTTTTTTGGAGAACTCATCGACGCTAGGAAGTAAACCATTGATAAGCCAAAGCTTAATTTTAGAATAATTATTTGCTTTTAAAATTATCTCCGGAAAAAAAGCACCACTACTCCCAATTTTCTTTTTGGACTCCAGTGCAAAAAAATACTACTGTACTTGGGACGGTCTAAATCCAATTCGATTGCGAACTTTTTTACGGCGTCTGAACGATGGTCTGAACGGGCCTTACCTTTCCGGTCACTGGATCAAGCAGATGAACAGTCTGTCCAAAAATATCTACCCATATGAGTCGTTGTGTAGTTTCGTCCCAATGCGGGCCTTCTCCAAGTTTAGAGCATCCTTTTTTTACAACAGAGATGTCACAATCTAAGGCCGCCATCTTGAGTGTCACGCACGAAATGACTTTTGGGAAAACGTGACGGGGGTTCCACATGTTTCTTTGTTTGTTTGTTTTGCTCTTTTCTTTTTCAGGGGAGTGCGTGGCGCGACGGGAGGGGCTCTTGCTTTGCCTCCGCTCACTTGGCTATGGTTGTGAATGAAAAAGTTTTTTCCCGACGTGATTATGTTTCTTATATTTTTTAAGTGTTCGAGGGGTCCTTTGTTATTAACTCTACGTTAACCTCCGCCCTCAAACTACCCTTCGTTCTTTAATCCATGAACCGAAACAAGAGCGCTACTCATGATGTACGAGTTATGTTCATGTGTAGCGCGCTTGTTTCGGCTCAGCGATTAAAGAACGAGGTATATACCTGGGGGTATATACACGTGAAGCATGCTTGTTTCGGTTCATGGATTAATTAAAGAACGACTTATATTCATGATTATAAAATAGCCAGCGTCAAGCAAGCACTGTGATTGGTCAAACTGTGTTCTGTATAACTCCACAATGCACGAAGCATACGTATGGTGCGTGCATTATTCTTTAGTATATTCACTTGAATATTCTTCGTACGCTTGTTCAGGTTAAGGCCGCGGTGGATACGTTGACCATGAATATATTCATTAGGCAAAATATTGGCAGGGGTACCACTTTTAAAATCCTAAAATCACGAGCAGTTCAAAGCCGATTTCGCCAAAACTTAGCAGACGTATTGGAGAATGATCAAAGTGCACTATGATCGTTTTATAATGTGTAGATGGCGTCTTAGGGCAATACAGAAAGTAACTTAAATTAAATTTGTTAAAAACGTGATTTTGTGTCCAGGTTTTCTCCTCCACGAAGACGCAGAGAAATTTGATTTTACCACTGAGTGATCTATTACAACATCTATTGTGTCATATCATAGCCGGATTTTTTAACTTCAAGCTTCTTAAGAAATATTTGCCCTTAAAGGCGCAAAATCTATCATGCTAAAATTCAAAGGCTTCAATCTTACCTTCTAAGGCTTATTTTAAAATTCCACCCATGATATGACAATCTACAATATGCCTAGTTTATCATCGTGCCGTGTCAACTCGTGAAATTGTCTGTCCGCGCTATATTCTTGGACACAAAAGTGCTTGTTTTTACGCTTCCGAAGGCTTTCCGAGCAAACACGAGGGAGCTGATTAATTCACACCTGGATTATGGTAATTTTGGTAAAATCTTACTGCACGGGCCATAGATAAGTGCACGCAGAAATCAACAATACTTTGAAATTCACTGCATATATATTAAAACGCACGGCCTTGCGGCGTTTTGCAAGTAGTAGCTGGCGACATGCAGTAAGGATTTTTTGATCAGCTCAATTTTTTTTACTACCAGTGGTAATTACAAAAACTCATTTTTGTGTCAAATAATGGCAACGATATTTCAACCTATCGTACGTGCATGTCAAAAGTGCTCGCCGACATGCACATGTACAGGTAGTTACATAGTTTTTGTTATTGATTGTTAATTGGTCTTCGTCCATCGAAAATTTCACAATCATTTCAATTTACAAACCTGTAAAAAAGTAACTTAATCAGTAAGATTTTAAACGTTATACAATAATTAGTTATATTTTGCAAGCATTGTTCTTTTTTCGCACTAGATAAAGAAACTTGAAAAAAAACGAGAAACACAAATCTCTGTTAGAAAAACTCTTATATTACACGGTGACCATCGCCGGACATAATACAAATCTAAACGAAGATAGAAACAATACATAATACTACAGTCAAGCCTAGATCTTTGCCCTCTTGTTGTTTGCGGTACCACCGTTGTCTCTAGCTTTTCTTTTCCTTGCTTCTGTCGTCACGGTGCTAGGCTCTCTAATTGGTAAGCCCTGCGGGTGTCGGGGTGATGCCGTCTCGGGAAGCAGGCAATTAAAATAGAACCACTTGAGATTTGGGAACATCTTTCTCTCCCAAAATGCTGCATCATATTCGATTCGTTCCACATGAAGACCAGATGGTGTCCAGACTACATAATCACACCATTTGTAGCCTGTAATGTGCACTTGGTAAAAATGATTGTGATTCTTCTTGAGCGCCAATTGCCCATTCGGCTTTACTTCCAGGGGGAAATTCTTAATCTTCTTTGCTGCCTCCATTGGAGTGTATGCTTTGCCTGTCTTACGTGTAGCTGAATACGGACATTTAACTTCCACAAGGCCTTTGCGGGAGGGGCTCCCCTTCAATACAACAATTCCGTCGGGAGAAGCAGCAAGGTATCCATGCTCACTACAACTAAATAACCCGGCTTGTTGAACCGAATTCCCAGATTCTTTGCAATACTCTTCTAAGGCTATTTTTTCGTTTTCTGTTCCCCATCGTAAAGACTCGCTTGAGATTGGCCGAGGATAAAGTATTTCCACCACCAGCCTTGCGCACGGTGTTGATTTCCTCCGTTTACAGATTTCTCCAAATTTTGATGCGGTTAGACGCTGTTTCCGTAGTTGGTGCCACAGTGGACAATTACTTTGACCCCTCGTTTGAAGCTCCATTCTTATTATTTCCTCCGGGGACAAGTTCGCTCGTTTTGAGTTCTCTTCGCACAGTTTATGAAGTTCGTTGGGATCAATATCCTCATGTGACGCGTTGAGTCCATAATCATTTGAAGGGCCCGTAGTTGACTGTGTTACTTTCGATTTCCTACGAATTTCCTTGTAATGTTCAGAGGCCTGTCGTTTTTGATCTTTTGCTCTTGTCTTTTCGACGCTGTCGCAATATGCCTCCAACACCGGACCTGCTTTCTGGCAGTTGCTCCGCTACCATACCTCGGAATGCCAACCGGCTCCGTGCTGATAACAAAGGCCCGCTCCGTAACATCTGTGCAAATACGAAAACGCTTAATGTTAGGCTAACTCTGCAAACAGAAAATAGCTTGCGATACTGGACACAAGAAAGTATTCTGATATGTATATATTTTCTCGGGAATACGTACTTTAAGGCAGAGATTCACACATTCACGTGATTGCAAGGCTCCTTTAAAATTCACCCAAACTCCGTAAACTTTTTAAATATATAGTAGATAACCGAAATATACTCATAAAAGAGCTACATGAACAATCACAGGACGCGTTATGTCACAAAACGGAAAATATACTTACCGTTAAAAATATGCCTGGTATACTACATATCTTGATTTTTGATTAGTTAACAGGGTATGGTATCTGGCTAATGTACTACGGACGAAAAGTATGGTGGGCTCACGCGTCGTTTTTTGCATTGTATGTAGCAGATGTTATTAAGATATTTAACTTAATAGTATTGTTAGATTAGCGTTAGCGTCTAACCAAGGGGTTCAGCTCAGTTAATTCAGCGAGTTGAATTCAGAAGACACACACAATTGTGGTTCAATGGCTGCTTGTATTTTGCAAGTTCACTCTAAAGCTCAGCTACAACATTCTCTGACGAAGAACTTCTCGCGTTGCTTTTATGTTGGTTGGACTATGATTGACAACCTACTGTCAAAAACTCATCAACTACTAACATAGGCTTACGTAAGCCCTTCTATGATTGGTTAGTGTTGGAATTGGAAATGAGTACCTTCCCTTTATTTACAGTGAAAAATGTACCATTCTTTCAAGATCAGTTTTCACTAGGTTCTTCGATATGTCCAACCAAAATAAAGCAACGGGAGAAATATAAAAATTACAGTGAATATTTGTATCGATTAAAACTACACATTCACAATCACTAGTTTGTAACATACTCGGATGAAGTTTCAGGCAGTGTTCAGTGTTCTTGTTGTAAAACAACAACTTTCCGAGAAGAAAGGCGGTACTACAAGTCCACGCCTATTTCCATAAATTAAGGTGTACGTGTTTACAACTTTCAGCTACCTTATTAAAAATACAGTACGCAGTTACAGAACAAAAAGTATTGACATTGACAGTCACCTTCAAATGAAAAGATCTAAAGATTATTTTTATTAAAATAAATACAGTAAAAACTAACTTAAATAACAAGATATCGGCTGGTATAGATTCGGTAAGAAACACTGAATACCTTTACTAGAGAACGATAAAAAAAAAAAAACAAGAAGGATGGCCATTTCCAGGCAAATGCCAGCGAAAGGTTAACTTAAGGTCAGATACAATAAATTACGGTTTGATCTTATGTAAACAATGTATTGTTCTTGAGGAAAAACTTATTTTAAACATATTTCGTAGAAGGATCAATTTCCTGGGAAACAATCCAAAACAAAACACCTGCTTATACCAAATCTATACCAGGAGAAAAAAACATTTGATCAGAGCTAGATCAGCATTATACCAAAACACAAATAGAAGGACAAACCATTGAACTTTTAAATATTTTTATCCCTTTGACTCGAATATTCCCGTAAATAACGTATATGTTGTACCGCTTCCCAACACCGAACAATAGACAAACCCAAGTAAACCAATAATAAAATATTACAAGAGTGAGTTTCGACATTGTTCGTATTTTTATTGTTTAACAGTATATGCTCTGCTTTAAATTAGAAAATAAAAACTTAAAAAAATACTTTAGTACACTGTAAAAGTTGACTAGTTAAAACAACCAATTAAAATTGTCGCCAAGTGCATCTGAGAGAACCCTTTTTTTTTTTAGTTGGTTTGACCAATTTAAAAAGGTTTAAATTAACTGGATTCTTTTGGTTTGAAATAACTAATTTAGAATAAGTTAAAATAACTATCAATTAGGTCATTTTGACCTATTTGTTTAGCTGTTTTTACTTCAATATATATGTTGTTTTAACCACTAAAAATATTAGTTTTAACCATTTTTTATAGAGTTAGAATAACCAATATCCTTAGTTGAAATGACGTAATTCATTTAGTTAGCGACCATCCAAAATTAGGTAATTCAACCATTTAAAAAAGTACCCGGGGTGCATCTGAGAGAACCCATTCTTTTTAGTTATTGTTAGTTAATTTAACTAAAAAAAATAGGTTACAATAAATTGTTAATTTAACCACAAATAAATAGTTCATTTAACCCATGTAAAAGAGTTAAAATAACACACTTAAATGGATCATATTGGCAAACAATTTCGGTTACATGCATCTTTATTGAATGAACAGGCAGTCAAATATATACATATGCAGTAAACAATGGTTCCATAGATAGGGAAATCAATGATCACATCTTATCTACAAGAAATATATCGGCTGTGAACTTTTTTTCTTTCTTTTACCTGCTAATATTCATATAATAAACAACCTAAAACTATATAATGATATCGAGAATAGTGTACATGTATGTCTACTTGTTGGCTCACATAATATAAACTGATCAATTTAAACTACTTCTTCCTGTTGAAACCTAAGTGGCAAGGTTTAGTAGAAGGAATTGCTGGATATAAGCATTTTGTCACTTGGTTCAGCTCACCAGAAAAATTCAATTTGATCATGCACAAAGGTTTTACTTTTTTCATTGTAAACTTGCTAAAATTCAACGTTCTTCAATATATCTCAAACTGCATACATTTGGCCAATCTCAGACTCAATTCTATGGAAGAAAGTGGAGTGGTTTCTATGCCATTTTACTCATCTTGCTTATCACTGCTTCAACACTTAACGGCAGTGCGTGACTGCTCCGTCTTGACTCAGGTATTAAAATATACTCAAGAAATAAATAAACATTCTTGCTATGACCACCCTGGCCCTTTGGGTAGTCAGCATTGAAGCTATAGTAGCTTGCAATCAATGTGTTGACGGCACTTAAAATGTTGATTTCTTTGGAAACGGCAGACTACCATTCCTACGGCTGCCAACACCAGTGACTGGATATCATCAACAGTTGCCCCCGTAGAAATGAGACGGGGTGCTGTTGTTGCCGCTATTTCATCTTCTGCACCCAAATCTGAGTCATTCTGCAACAACAAAAAATGATTTGTTGTGACTGTAAATCCTGGACATTACTTACAATCACAAACTACAAACAGCCATTTGTAACACAATATCATCCATCAGTGCCAAACTTAAAGGAAATCCTTATGAGCAAATGGCATTAATAGAGCAACAACCAAAGCTCAGAGAGATTTTTAAGGGGGCTACTAATCTCAAACAAGAGAGGGCGTTCCCTAAAAGACATAAGAGACTTTAAGCATCGACGACGGGAACGGCAACGGCGACGGAGAAACCGAGGAAAGACTGAGGAGAGGACGCGGTTGCGTCGCGAAATTGGAAGCAGTTACACGAGCGATTTTTTGCTCGCGCAGGTGATGCGATTTTTTCAAATTTTGTTGCGTCGCCAGCGCGAGAGGGTGGCTACACGAGTGACAAATTATAGCAAGTTTGGCGCCGCGTGAATCGCATACTTCAAGAGTCAGTCCTAGCGCTATAAACAGACATGGCGGCCCATGGCGGACGACCCTTTCGGACGAGAACTGGTTTTATCGCCTATTTGCATTCTTTTTTGAAAAGCAAACGAAAGAAGAAGAAAATTAAGAAAAGGTCAACTTGGGTCCGTCCGTGGCTCGCAAAGAGAAAAGAACAAGGATTTTACCATCAACTTCTGACGGAAATTTCAGTTGTTGATATTCCGGCGTTTCCCGAGCTATTGCCGATGACCAGGCTTAGTTGCAGGGTGGCTACACGGGCGCTATTTCAACGATTTTGTCGCGAAAATTTCAATTCTGGCGACTTTTTCTTGCGATTTTTTCACCTGTCGCGTCGCAAGTTCGAGGGTGGCTACACGTGCGATTTTCATCTCGCGCTGGCGACGCGACAAAATTTGTAAAAATCGCATCACCTGCGCGAGCAAAAAATCGCTCGTGTGGCCGCGGCTTAAGCAGGCGCAATACGACGACAACTTCCCTCGAAGAGGATTAAATAGGATGGGCGCTTTCCATTCACCAAAAATTTTCGATTTGAATTTTCGGAAATTTCAGTCTCGAATGGTACGGGCTTATTCTCGGTCGGTTTCCACTTTTCGGGAACAGCTGTTCAAAAAGGTTGTCCTACATTTTCGAAAATCTTTTCCGGAAAAGATGCTGTTCCATTCGATTTCCACCCGAAATTTTCGTCGAATTGAAAGCACCCATCGAGTCTTCGTTAAAAGAAGTCGGAAATCGATTTTAATAATGAAATAACCGATGAAGAATTTTTACTGCTGTTAACGAGAACGTGTTTGTCGGAGTTGCAGTTTTCCGATGTAAACAATTCAGACCATTTGATATATTTTTAGGTCGTAATAAAAATCACCGATATATTAAACTAGAAATAGCAACTAGATTAACATTAATTTACTTCAAATGTTCTGCATCGAAGGCTGGCATTTCATGAAACGCTTTAGCGGTGCGAACACGCATGAGAATTTCGTTATCTTTACATCTCGTTATCTTTACATCTAAAAATTTGAACTGAAAACTACGATATGACACAGTGGTTTGTGGTTTGGATGCTATTTTTGAGCAACATAGACTGTTTATTTTTCTCTAGCTTAAATGTAAATTAAAAGTTCTAGTGTGTCTTGTTTTGAATAAGAAAAAGTAATGTTACACTGATGTTAGAGAGAAACATCGATAATTAGTGTCAGACTCGCAAGTCATCTAATTTTGCAAGCATCGTCACTAGTCTCACTAGCTTTCTGTTTTGAAACAGCAGACTGCTGAAGTTATTATAGTTTCGGAAAGAATAAAACAAAAACTCAACGCGTTCCTTTCCTACGGTATCCTTAAGTGCCAAGCGATATTAAAAATATCATTTTTTCGGGGCGAAACGGAGGTAAAATATGTGAAATGTTACTCACGTTTTCGGGCAACGCCAAACAAAGCTTTCTCACGTCGGGCCCCGGAACAGAACGTCTTGATATTTCCCGCCAGACATGCGCAATGTGACATTTGGGTTTTCCCTCACAATCTCACGTCGCCGTTGCCGTTGCCGTTCCCGTCGTCGATGCTTAAAGTCTCTATACTCGTTAGAGTAACACTATAACTGAACATGGCTAAAAATACGCGAGTGGGAGTCGCACAGGCCTATCTTTATTCCTTTTCCCCTTGGCAATCAATACAAACGCCACGCATTGCATTTTGATCAAAAGGGAAGAATCTCTTAATATACAAAAGGAAAATCGCTTTATGACACGCTTGTAAAAGCAAAACTGAAAAGGCTTTTACCAACACAACGGATGCACAATGGGAGTCGCACAGATATGTAACTTCAACCCCATAGCCCACTTTGAAAATGAGTGATGGCCTGGGTCGAGAGTAACTGCCCAAGTGATTGTGGGATTGTTTGGGGGGATGATAATAATAGGCAACGTGCCCCAAACCTTCCCGCAATCGCTTGGGCATCTATTCTCGACCCAGACCATCACTCTTTTTCAAAGTGGGCTATTTAAACGTGATTCTTACATCTATCATCTGACGATAAATCACGGGCTATGATTAAGCAAGTCGTCAAGAGATAATTCGGTGAGAGGCAGTTCCAGTAAGTGGAACTGTGGCTGTGATTGGCTAAAATCGGGAAAGGAATGTGGCTGGAACTTGAGCAGCAGTTTGTGGGGAGGAGCATTTTTGATAAGACACAGAACGGCTGCGAGGGAGACTAAGTTGAGTGAAGACTGCAATAAAAGGAACAGTTGGCAAAGCTTTGAGTGCAAACTGTTAAGGGCCAATGTGATGATCAGGATTTTGTTTACATACTCAAATGTTGGTGCTACATTACACGTCTCCATTATTAAATTACTCAGGAAGTGAAAGGGTTAAGGTAATCATCATCAAAGAAATAAAAGTCTAATTTATGTTTAGAAACGATGTGTGAAAATCAGAAAGGAAAATTTGTCTGGTAACATTAGGGCTAAAGGTCTGGAATTATAAAACTACTTACATGGCCTGTACCAACAGCATGGCAACATGCTCCCTCTCACTGAAGTGCAAAACTGGTGTCTGGGCCATTATTGTTGTGCATAACTGATGAACAAGGGAATTTTGTTGTTCCGCCTGGCGAGAGGAAGCCCTTTGCTAAGCCTTGCTTAACATCAGGTTCCCACTATGTGTTGAAACAGACAAAACACAATCAGAATTCAAATAACAATTTATTTTTGGACACCTATCTTACTAACATACAAACAACATGCTGTTTTTCTTGATAAATAATCAATAAAATAATTAAGTCCCAGTCTATTTGCCAGCCTGTCAGCTCATACAACTCAAAGAAATGTCTTTTAGGTGGCGAACACTGTCACCAAATTTTTCAGTTAACACCTTCTTTATTGTATAACCTAGTGAATAAATATCAATCAAAACATTTTGTGGTGAATCACCAGCTATCAGTTCAGGTTCCATGTGAGGATACCTTTTTTTAAATATTAATGTTTCTGCTTTTCCATTTTATTTGGTAATTTGTAAAATATTCCTTTGTGAAGTGGGCATGGTTTTCTAAAGTCAATGACAACAGCATTATAATGAAGACCTCTTACATCAACCATGACATTATTAGGCTTCATGTCATTATGAATAAAACCTGAAAGATAAATAAATAAATGATCTGGTGAACATGATTCTAACCATTTCACTGATTTAAGTCTCCTGGAAAAGTCATCTAAAGTTACACTTTCCTTATTAATGCCAATAAATTCTCCATGCAAACTCCCAAAAACAGGGGAAAACTAGAGTGAGGAATAAGATTTAACATGGCTTTTGCTTCATTGATCAAGATGGATCTCACAAAATGCTCTTCGTTAAAAAAAAAATTTCAAACAGGCATCTATACCTTTATATTTACCCTTAAAGCAACTCCCAAATGTACCCTTTCCTAGAACATTGTCCTCTTCTACTTCAAGCAAATTTTTCGTAATAAATCATGGTTTTTGGAATATCTACGTCCTTCAATGTACAGCTAGCAAAATATAGAAGTCTATTATTTTCTTCTTTTGTTTTCTTCCATTTACAGTACCTGTATAAAAATAGCCATTTGCTATTTGCTTGGTGATCTTACAGTAATTTTCAAGGTCAATTACTTTTTCTTTTACTTTCTTTGCTGCATTGGATTGCAAAAATGTTGAGAGTTTTTCTCGATTTATGTGATTCTTCCTATGCCTACTTTTTCTCTTTTTCTTTCCACTCTTGGAGCACTGAAATGTTGACTGCAGGTTTCTCCTGAGTGGTGTTGCAGCTCAAATGTCTAGAATCAGGCAAGATATTGATTGGAATAGAAAATTAATTTTGAATTTGGTATCACCGATGGAAAATTATTCTATAAAAATGTAAGCCAGGTCAAAAAAGAAAGCAAGAACCCGTAGGCTGCAGATTATAGCCCAAGCAAGGCTGACCCAAGGGACAACCTCAGCTAGGAAATTGTCAGTAGGCAAGCAATTAAATCTTGCCTTGACAAAACTATGGCTTCTGCTGGAGTTCAGCCTTTCAACCCTTATCACACTTTAGTTTTTATTCAAATTCACTGTAAGTCATGTACATAAATGTACACAATATCAAACTAAATAAAAATAACTTAAAAAACATTCAGTTCATTTATCAACAATTCAGTCCTCCAAGTAATTCAAAATAAAAGGTATAAACTGATTTCTCTTTTTTTGTAAGAAATATCCATTTGAGATCCTCTGGTCAATTTTGTTTTTCATGTTTTCTTAAGCATGAATATTTTAATCAAAGTAAAACTGAACAAGCAAACTTGTGCACAAATTATTAAAAAAAATCCCTACATTGAATGTACCAAAAGAAAAAACAACAATTTACTGTGGTAATCAATCAATTAGATTTTGAAGGATCTCCTGTTATCTTTCCCAATTGATGGTTTCCGATAAGAGTCCGGCAACAATCACTAATTTTTTTGGACCGCCAGATGGCAAGGGGACAAGCAAGGCATTCTTTAAGCACACAATAATTATTGCTAGGTGTATATGTGCAGTACGAAAACAAGCGAGCCACGCTTTTCTCAGTTGGGCGAAAACAAACTTGACACTAAGTAATATTTGAATTTTTCTTCTCAGGTATTGGTGGTTCAACAGAATATAAAATGTGAAAAAAAGAGTTTCAGTGAATAACAATGATTGTGTTATGCAATGTCGGAAGGTTTCAAGCTTCTTTCAACACATGCAAATCCGAGTACCGTTTTCAGCCCGAAAGTACCTACCAAGCTTTCCGTGTCTTTATCGTTTCCCTTTTTTAATGATCAGCTGGCACTTTTCGAAGACTTTTCTTGTTTCCTCAACGGGCTGTCGAACACTATTGACATCAAAAGTCTGCAAAAAGAATACAAATAACAAAACAAGATAAATTAATACAGGCATTACGATCGACTGACAAGTTAAATAGTTCAAACGCAATTAATCTCCAATAGATTTTCAATTCTGTATCGCTTTTTTTCGAAGCATATTTCGAGGTTTATACATCGCTGCATGGTGACTTTATGTTTGCAGCAATGTAACCAGGCATGGCTTTGTAACCACGTAATAATGTAATGTGTACGATCCCGCAGTACCTCAAACGTTCAAAAGTGTCTGCATAAAATGTCATCAAAGCAGACCGTTACCTGTATTATTAGTTAAAATGTGTTGTTAATTAGTTAATTAGTTATTATTAATCGTTAATTGTTAATTAATTATTATGATGTGATTTTATTTATACAAGGAGCCTCGTTATTGGAACATATCGTTCTGTGAGTTCTCTCCTGTCAGAGGTTTTTCATTTTGTTTTTTTTCTCCTCTGGCGAAGTTTATAAATAAATAAATAAAAATAAAAATAATGTGAGTAGTCAAATGCGCATGCCGCAGACCGCCATGCCTCAACGCGTTTAGGCGGGAACGTTTTTTTCACGATCTGTAATTCATCCATAGAGAGATTCTAAATATACAAGAAATAAAAGATCCTCTCTCGGAAAACTTCTCATTTTATGTATGTAAACGAAAACTTGAGTAACACTGAGAAGCCACCTACCACGTGCGTCACCTCTGTCCAAGCCGCGATGAAACGTTTTCTTGTTTTCAGGTTCGGTATAATGGAATTGATCGTCAAATAATCCAACTCAAAGAAATCTTCTCCGTCTATTTCGTTAGCTACATTTGGGTTAAAACACGATAAAAGAGGCAATTATGAAATTTGCTGTTGTATGTACTACCCTCAAGAGGTGGACATAATTTGGATATAGTTCAACTCGGCTTACCTTTGAATGCTTCTATCAGCTCATGAAACTCTCTTTCCTTTAAAGAGTCCGTAATGTCCTCCTTGGTGGAATCTTTTGACAGATCAAGCACTGATGCCATTACAAAAACGGACGAAAAAACCTCTATCGACAGCGGAGAATGTTCACCGGATGGACGTTTCTCATAAACTGAAAGACTTGGCCAGTACAAGTCATAAGAATGACATGTCACAAAGGGACTTTCATCATATATAATTACGTGACCAAACAGCATTCATTGCAAAAGTTCATTGCTTTAAAAATAAAAGCGGTTTCCGTTAAAGTGTCATTTGGTTAATACCAAAGGAAATTCCAGAGATTGTGCGGTTTTTTGATAAAGCTCAAGGCCGAGATGTTCAACTAATCAGAAAAAGAATTGAAAAGTGTCACTACTAGCGCCGGTTCCCACGCTAACCTCATAATCACCGAATATCCCGGTCGGAGTGAAAAAAAAAACAAACTTTGAAGCACTGTGCCGACTGCAATCACCACTGGCGTTAGATCCGGCACACAGATTGGCTGAAATCCATCGCCCTAAAATCATACATTAGGACGACTTAGTTAAGTGTAATCTTGTCAAGCAGCTAGGGACCGATGTTTATTGATCGCAAAAGCACTCAAACATGTTAGGTTACGGAAAGCCACAGCCAAAGAAACGAACAGAAGAAGCGGCTGTATATATTCGGATGCATTTATCTTACTAATCCTCT
The DNA here is from genome assembly GCF_977016875.1 of Pavona decussata. Taxonomy (NCBI): domain Eukaryota; kingdom Metazoa; phylum Cnidaria; class Anthozoa; order Scleractinia; family Agariciidae; genus Pavona; species Pavona decussata. Next base: position 1,678,503 of record NW_028145515.1, on the reverse strand, counting down.
ATTTACACCATTATCGCCAAGTGGGTTGCATTGTGTATAAACAGAGCACTAATTTAGCTCTCACAGTCCTATTTCACTTATGAAAAGGACTAAATGTTATTTAAAAAACCCACTAGTTCGTTTTCGATGGTCAGGATCATTATCAGGGTTTGTTGGTGATCTTGAGGATGGAAAACGTTCAGTATTTGTTTCAGTAACAGTAAATTTTTATTCATTTAGATATCATGTCTCAGTTACAACCAACCGGAATATTTCACTGATGTATATTGTCGCTTCCGAATAGTAGTGTTAACAACGTGAATATCTTATCTTTGGCGGGAAAACCTTAGAAAAAGCGGGAAACCCGTCAGGACTATCTCACTAAACTACGGCTACGCGCGCTATGGCGCGCAACCTTAGGAGCCAGATGTGCTCCACTTTTTACTCGTTGACAATGGCTTTAATGCTGAGTCATTTGCTTAAAGTTCACCAAAGTAATCCTGAATTTTTCATCCGAATGTGATTTCGCTGGTTGCCAACGCACTTTCAAGAACGCGCATACCTACAAAAGCCATCTTAGAAGAGCGCATAAAGAAGTCAATCTTCATCAACCGGTCGTGCGTCGTGAAGACAGTGTAGCATAAGAAGGCATGGAAATTGTAATTGAAGATACATCTCCCGAAGAACACGGAAAAAAGCGGAAAAAAAATTAAAACACTTGTACTATGACTAATGATTTTGGTCGTTTACACTAATCAAAATAGTCAGAGTTAAATGACTAATCTCTATGGTTAAAACACCTATTATTAAAGGTTATTTTAACTATTTTAATTTGTTGACAATTTCAACTGTTAGGAATGGTTAAAATGACCATTGTTATTAGTCGTGACTATTTAAAATAGTCATTTTAACTAGTCAGTTTTTACAGTGTACCTGTTCTCAAATGATCCTCGTTGTATCCGATTGACTTGTTTCCCACCGTTAAATTTTGCGTTTATAGACATGTATGTCTCAGCCATGTTGCTTGTTTTGTTTGTCACAAGTTGTGCTGCGAGACTGACTATACGATCTCCTTTCTTCAGAACTTCATTCATAAGCCCCATAGGTAGCTTGTCGATAAGATACTGACCACCCAGACGTGCATTTTCTTCATCTTCTTCGTTGATGTCATCGTTGGCCAATCCATCAATCTGATCAGCGATTTCATACAATGTAGGCAGATCGTCGTTTCTCCCCTCCTGTCCCGTCATTCCGTCAAAACGTTGACCTGAAATAGCACTGGTGACGTCGGTTTCTTGTTGTTCGCTGGCAATTCTTGTTGAAAGTACGTCACAGTCCCCAGCAACTGAAGCCTGCTTGACTTTACAAAATGCAACGCTGCAGTTTCTGTGATCACCAAACACATGGTATGGCCCGTTTCTTAGATCTCGCCGTAAGGCATCCGCATTTCCGGTAGCTGAATGCATCCGTATAGCGGCTCTTGCACCAGCGGCAATTTTCTTAATTTTCATTTTTGACGGGCCATTTCTTCCTTTCCACTCAGAATGTGACTCAACTAAGTCGTGCAAAGACTTTCGGTAACATCTTACAGCGTGATTCGCACACTCGATCTTTTTAACGCGCCTGCCATATATCGGGACACTATCGATAATGGACCTATGTACACTGCTATCTCCGTCAGCGATGAGCCCAGTGTAGCGTAGACCATGCATGTTTTCACTTTGTTTGAATCCCTCTACGATGATATCCTTTTCCATAGACGAAGATGAATGTTCCCAGTTTTTGTAACATTTGTGAGGTTGCGGTTGGGATTTCTTGTTGCCTGCAATGGCACAAATGCTGCAATATTTGTTCCGTACCCCCAGATATAGTAACTTCTTTGTACGCTCTCCTATAATAACTGCCACGCCCGAATTGGCAGAGTAGCGATGCTGGTGACTTCTCATCGACCACCCTCCATCGGCGATGACGTTGATGGCTGGTACTCCTTCATCCATGTTACCTGCCGCCATTGCCAGCCGTTTTTCTTCTTTTCCAGATTCGATCAGGTCGGCAGTTATCGCTTGTTTCCATAAGCTTCCGATTTGTTCTTCTATCTTCAGAAAGGTTTTCTTATCTGGTGACGGAATGTCCAGAACAGACAGGATCTCGTTCATATTAGCATGTCCACCACCAGTTGCCATAAACCCCCACACGGCGGCAACGTTTATGCTGTGTCGCATCTGTCCACCTGGCCCTTTTGACTTGGGTTGCGCTTCCACTGCGAGCGACATTCCACATCCACTGCATTTGAATTGGATTACACAAGCTAAGCCTTTCCGTTCAATTTCCTGCTCCAAACGAGGAGTACCCTTACAAGGACAAACTGAGGCATGATCAATTACCCCTTGAAGCGATCTTCCAAAGTGGCCAATATTAACTATTCGGTTGCCTTTTAAATTTAGCGCTGGAATTGATTTCTTCTTCTTTGAACTGGACTTGCCAGTTCCTTCACGTTGCGCAAGTAATTTGTCTTGCACTCGTCTCAGCGCCAGTGCTGTGGACGTTTTCTTCGCACCCTGTTTACGCAGTCTACCACTCTTTCGATATTGCCTCCCTCTCGCCGACCTCACCATTTTCGAACGAAAGACACGTGCATGAATATTGCTGGATTTACATTTCGTCGCAAATTTCTCTGGTTCGCATAATTGATACATTTTTATCGTGTCCTGTCATGATGTACACAATCTCCCGAAGCGGACAGAGAGGAGAAGAAATTAATTTTTTTGAAACTCTAACATGTTTATTTTTTGTCACCGTACAGCTTACATTTTGAATCAGTATATCTATATAGTTGTTTTTTAGCCTTTAAGGTTTGCTGTTGTTTATAAAAACCAAATGCAGACCTCTGACAAAGAAACTTGCTGCGCTCAAACGGCCTATTTTAGTAATGCACAAAAAGTTCGTGCTACGCGAAATAAATCACGTGCGATTATTGAGGCAGAACAGAATATTTTTAGAGACATTTTCATGAATATTTCGCTTTATGTCGGTTTTAGTCGTTTGACTTCGTGCATATTATTTAAATAAATACATTCTGATAAGAATCCTGTCCACCGTGGCCTTAATGTATTAAAGAACGAGGGGTATTCACGTGTAGTGCGCTTGTTTCGTTTCATGAATTAAAGAACGAGTTATATACCCGGGGGTATAGACACGTGTAGCGTGCTTGTTTCGGTTCATGGATTAAAGAACGAGTTATATTCATGCGTAGCGCGCTTGTTTCGGTTTATGGATTAAAGAACGAGGTATGCAGGCGCGGATCCAGGATTTTGAAATGGGGGGTGAATTTTTGTAATAATGTAATTTTTTATAGAGCCAAAGCCTGGTTGAGGTGTTTGAGGTCTGTGCAGCGAAGAGCTCTCAAGGAGCTTATTAACATTAACAACAAAGAAATTATTCTCAAAAAAGCAGATAAAGGCAGAACAACCGTCGTTATGAACGGAGAAAACAAAATCAATGACGGACAGAAACAATTGGATGATAGAAATAACTGTCAGCCACTAGACGAACCAATGGTTAGAGACACATCCCAGAGAGTTAAACACCTCATTAATGCCCTTTATCAAGCAGGGTGCATAGACGAAATGACGGTTAAATGGTTTAACCTAACACCAAATCCGCCTCGAAGCCCAGTGTTTTATGCCCTCACAAAAATTCCCAAACCGACATTAGTCGGAAGTCAAGACCTATCATATCTGGGTGTGATGGCCCAACAGAACGCCTATCATCATTCGTAGACAAACTACTTCAGCCAATAGCACAAATACAGGACTCGTTTCTAAAAGATACGACACATTTCATAAGGTTTATTGAAAGCACTAGGGTGCCTAGAAACGCTTTTCTAGTCTCAATGGATGTCACTAGCCTTTACACGAATATCCCACAGGAGGACTGAAAGAATCACTATAGTATGCAACGCATACGAGAACTTTCATGCCAATAACCCTCCTATAGCTACAAATTTCCTCAGAGAAATGCTCAGCCTTATACTGAAGGAGAACTCCTTCCAAACACACGGAAATGCCATGGGCACTAAAATGGCAGTAACTTTTGCCAACATCTTTATGGCATCTATAGAAAAGGAGATCTTAAGGCAGAGCGTTCACCAACCACTAATGTGAAGAAGATTCATTGACGATGTATTTTACTTGTGGGATACAAACAAAGAAGAAATAGAAAATTCATTGAGCAAGCAAATTCGTACCACCCTACCATAAAGTTTACCGCTGAAGTCTCACAATAAGAAACAACATTCTTGGATACAACAGTCTATAAGGGACAGAGATTCGAGAAAGAATCGATTCTCGACGTGCACACACATTACAAACCTACTAAAACATTTCAGTACACAAACTACAACAGCTGCCACCCAGCAGGCACTTCTGAGGACAAACGCTTCTAAAGTAGTGTTTGACGAAAACATTAAAAACTTTAAAACACGCCTGGTATCGAGAGCTTATCCTAGTAACCTGGTGGACAAAATCCTCTCCGAAGTTAACTTCGCAGAAAGGAAGAACGCTCTTACACAAAAACAGAAAGTGCACAAGAAAATTCTACCCTTCGTGACACAATTTCAACCATCACTGCCATGTTTGAAAAATATTCTAATGGACACTGAATGGCATTTAATACAAAACCAGCCGCTACTAAGAGAGATATACAAGGAACCTCCCTTTATTTATTATAGAAAAGGGAAATCGCTTAAAGACATGCTTATTAAAGCAAAATTATAAAGGCTTTTATCAACACAATGGGCACACAGCGGGAGTCGTGTAGGTCTGTCAACCCCATTTCAACAGGCTCAAAATGAATAAATTGATTGGTAGAACCAGTCATCGCTAATGCACATTCTCCACCTCAATTAGAGAAATCAAATATTATTTCAATATTTGACGGATAAGGAAAAAAAAAAGGAAGGGGGCTCAAAAAAAGGGGGGTGAAAATTCACCCATTTCACCTCCCCTGGATCCGCCCCTGGTATGTTCATGGATAGTGCCCTTGTTCAGGTTAATGGATTAAAAAATCCGTTATATTCATGCGTAACGCGCTTATTCAGGTTAATGGATTAAACTCAGGGGCACCCAACGGATCGTTTCGGTAAATTATCTGTTCGGAAGGCCCTTCATCCCCTACAATCAGTTCTGAAGGGAATTTTCACCTCGAACTTTCGTGATATGGGAAATTTAAGGCCTAGTGTTTTCAGATTGATAAAAATGCCGTTTCGGGTACCGAAAAAAGGTCAGCTAAGATTTTTGGAAAGGAAATAAGACCTAAGCACTCCAGACAGCCTCAAATAGCGTTTCAAAGCATCTTAGAGAAAATTGTCGTTGGGTGCCCTTGTAAACTGAGCGAGTTATATTTAAGAGTTGGTTCATGAGCGTGCGTATATTGAGTTATGGATGCACGCGGAAAGTTTGGAGAGCACAAGAGAAGAAGAGAAGCGTAAGAGTTGCTCGAGGCGTAGCCGAGAGCAACTCAAGCTTCTTGAGTGCTCTCCAAACTTCCCAAGTGCATCCATAACTCGATATATGCAGAGCTAAAAGCATGAACCAATTCTTTTATAACAAAGTGAAAATAAAGTAAATGATTCCTGGAAAACAGGTTTTGTTCCTGATTAATTACAAAATTCTTTGAACAAACAAAAAGGGTGAAAGTGGTTTGTCATATCGGTTTAATCTTAACGTTTCATTATCTTCGAAAAGCTCTTATAAATATACATTATGTATGGTGTTCTCTCAGTAAAAAATTTTTTTTATGACATAGCGCGCACATGCCTCCTTCATCTCACTTGCACACGTCATCGGATGGACGCACGGCCGTGCGTATGTTGAAAAATGTACCATAATGACGCCAATAGGAATAAGATTAGGATGCGCGGGTGCTATGTTATAAACATGTGTAGTGCACTTGTTCAGGTTAATTGATTAAAGAACGAGGGGTATTCACGTGTAGCGCGCTTGTTTCGTTTCATGGATTAAAGAATGAGTTATATTCATGCGTAGCGCGCTTGTTTCGGTTTATGGATTAAAGAACGAGTTAGTATATTCATGCGTAGTGCGCTTACTTCGTTTCATGGATTAAAGAACGAGTTATATCCATGCATGCGTAGCGCGTTTGTTTCGGTTTATGGATCAAAGAACGAGTTGGTGTATTCATGCGCAGCGCACTTGCTTCGTTTCATGGATTAAGGAACGAGTTATATTCATGCGTAGCGCGGCGGGGCCATGTTAAGGAATAACTTGCCCAAAAGCTTAAAAAATGCTTCATTCGTTGAGCATTTTTAGCGAAATATCAAGAAGTTAGCTGATATATCGGATTCCCACACGGCAATCTTGTAAAGCAGTTGTAATTAGTTTTAGTTTTTCCTGATAATTTTCCGTGTATAAATACATACATACATACATACATACATACATACATACATACATACATACATACATACATACATACATACATACATACATACATACATACATACATACATACATACATACATACATACATACATACATACAGGTTGATGGACAAAAGAACGAGGTATATTCATGTGCAGTGCGCTTGTTTCGGCTCATGACATTAAAGAATCAGGGTATTTTGCTTATAAATCGAAATATATTCAATTCATGACGTTTGTTTTGAGATGCAGATTCCAATGTTTAACCAATCGACTGACTACTTTTCCATTTGTACCAATGGTACCAATGGCACCAATCGACCATTCGTTCAACTTTCAAACGGCTTACATGTGTTAATGAAATGCATTTCACCAATGGTGTACCGATGGAATGCCAGCTCACTCCATTGGTACCAATCGTACCATTCGTACATCAGCGAGGTAAGTGCTTCGTCTTGCCTCATGCTAGGTTAGGGCCCTGGGTTAGACTTTAAAGCCTACTTTAATGAAGGTCCTTTGCGCTCAGATCCTCAACTTAAAAACATTTACGAAATTAACTTGCTAAAAACTGTTTAAAAAGTAAATCGTTAACGCCATAGGTGGCTAACGTGGCTGGAGCTTATCCCGGTTTCTTTGGCATGAAGTAACAAGAAGTATTGCTACGCTCCCTTCCCCCGTCCGAATGCGATGTTAGTAAATCGCAAGGTTACTTTCAGCAGTATGTTGCCGGTACCCATGTTTACACCTCATAGTGGGTGAAGAGAGACAATGTGGAGCAAAGTTTCTTGTCTAGAGGAAATAACACGACGGCAACTGGAACTAGGTTCGAACCATTGGCCATTAGATCTGACGTTCGACGCCCTAAATACAACACCAACGCACCCTGACTTGTGCTTTCGACGTATAGGCAAGTCTAACGATCGGCTTGAATTTTCGTGCAGTAAGAATGTTGTCGACCCTGTGCTTATAGAGCCCCCTCGCAGGCTGTATAAAAGTCCAACAAATCAAGCTGTTCAACCCACAGGCTTACTATTTTCTATTTGTGTGGTGACGGTTGAGCTTTAAGTTATTAAATAAGCCTTTCAAAATTAAAGGTGATGGTTCGCTAGTACCTGCACAGTCTACCACGCAGATGGGTGAGCCTGTGGTCAGGTTTAAGCCTTTGCTACTCTCAATTCAAAGATAATGTAATGTTCAAAATAATACACAGAATTACAGGAGTTTTCGACCTCTTTTGTTTGATAAAATCTCCATTTTGTGGATAGTAAGAGGTAGGGACGATGCAGCTGGCAAGAGAAGTGTCAGTCCAGAGAATCTTGAGGGTGGTTACATAAAGTTGTATTTGGGCAAAGACGGTTATAACTGAGATAAAGCACATCAACACATTCAGAACGCTTGATTTTACATCTTTAATAATGAGAACTATAAAAGTGTCTAATATAAATAATATACTATAATACACATTAGATTTAATATCATGTGTGGAATATGGAATATAACATCTTTAAAATTGTCCACAATTGAAATAAAACGGAACGTTAGACTTCCCAAGCGTATAATAAATAAAGTACTATAACGTATAATTATCTTGATTGCAATAAAATCCTTGGTTGACGTCCTATAATAAATTGCTTTTTCGCATTCTCTTTGTCAATGAAAGTAGATTGCTTCGCAAGCGACGAGTTGAAGTAAAACAGGAAAATACGTCATGTTTTGTTCCCCAAGCATGCACATAACAGTTTGCTTTACTCTTTCGTGCTCTTCAGATGGCACATTGGTGACGTAACGATACACCGCGGTCAAAAGCTTGGTACCTAATTTCTTCTCCAAGTGCATGCGCAAAGCTTCCATGTGGGAGTACACTGAATCATGGGAAGAAACATTGTCAAGATGCAAAGTTTTTTCGCAGAAGGTGAACTTGCAGGGTGGGGTTTGAACATTGCTTTCATTTGCTGCTTCCAAGTCAGTGGTCTTTTTGTTTGAATGAAGAATATCTCCAGGTTTTTCCTCACTTAAATTTGCCAGTTTTCCATTTTGCAGATTGAGAGATGTTTCATCTTCTACAGTTTCACCAGCTAACGTACACTTTTCTTTCTGCGAAACACGCACAGTTTTTCGTTCCCTTCCGATTGCTTCCTTACAAGTCCCGTCTTCTCCGCTGCAAGTTTCATTTCTATCTTTCCAGCTTCGGCTTTCGTCATTGCAATGCTTTTCTCCATCAACTTCTGGGATTTCAAACGCAGATGATTTCCGTTCGTGTGAAATTGTATACGTCCTTTTTGTATTCTCACACTTGTAATCAGTCCCCATTCGGCCAGGTTTTACCGTTTTCTGTTTTGTCATGTTTGAGGCTTGGATTTGCTTCAACGCACCGGAAGAGGAGCGATGCCTCGCAGTCACCGGGGCATGCGCACTTACAAACCCCCTCTGAAAAATAAGATCGTTAACAGATTACTGATTAATCAAGAAAGACAAAGCAAGCAAGCAGGCGAAGGACCATGTGTAAAACCGGAACAGAATCGTAACAGACTCAGTTTTATAAGTACCTTAGCAATTGAGAAGCACCTTTCTGTGTTGTGATGTTGTTACAGTGCAACGGAACTAAAATATCAATATACAGAACAGCCAATATTACCCCGCAATATTACTTACGTTTTCCTTGTCTCTATCGGTGCTTCCAGATCGGCTTGAGAGCCTCCGTTGCTTATAATCAATTGGCCAGCAGTTTCTATCAAGCACTGTTAAAGCAGATTGGTGGCGTTTTCTCGTGCGCATGTCCTCATTACACTTCGGCTGACACACTGATATCGCTGGCTTCTGTCGTCTTTGTTCCGCCACCGAACTTAGCTTACTGTTGGAAGAGTGAGTTACTTTTACGGCATGTTGATTTAATCCACGCCTGTTTGTCACATAGGGGGTATCTTTGCTTCTAAAAGGAATTACTGTTGCTTGATTCTTGGCGAAAACATCATCCTCTGTTTCAGAAATCTCCCCAAATCGAGCTCCTTGGGAATGAATCCTCTCCTTATGAATTCTACTCGCTGGTTGGCAGCAAGCTGAATTCTGTTCTGAATGCCTCCGTTGCTGTGCGTTTGCTAAAGCTAGATAGCTTTTTTCCCTCGTATCAACCGAATACCTTGAACGCAATTTTTCTCTCAATTTTAGAAGGTTCTCAGAGGCGGGAATGTTTTCCCGCGCTTTTGCAGCATCGCCAGACGCACGAGCTTGTTCCCGTGTCTTTGGTACGTTGTCAAGCGCGGGAAAATTGCGCAGCGCTTTTTCTGTATTGTCAGCGACTGGGGGATTCTCTCGCTGTTTTGGTCTGTCTTCAGATACTCCAAAATGTGCCCGCGCTTTCGAAGTGTTGCTAGACGATATCTTTCTGTCCCGAGATAGATTAACTTTGGAATCTCCCAAGGTTATGCTCGGATTCTGTTTAATTTGATTGGCTTCTCTTGAGGTGACGGAATTATCAGAAACATTACTTGCAATATTTATACCGTCGTTTGTTTTTTCGTGTCTCTCAGGGCTACACATCAGAGAGCAGTTGGGACCCGACCTTGAGGAGGTATCAGATATGTCGGAGGCAACGCTATCAGCTCTTTCTCTCTCACTCAGAAGGAACCTTTTCACGTAAGGCTGCATTGCAGGGACATAAAGTAGCTGCTTCGCTGAGGGCCTGTCTTCAGGGTTTTTTTGCAGCAGCACGGAAACTAAGTCCTCAAGAAGTGGTCCATAAAACCTGAAATGATATGGATGATTATTTACCCACAACAACGTAGGAAAAGGGACGTAAATTAAATTAAACTTTGACTGAAAACCAGCGATTACTGATTAGGGGAGTCGGCAGGACACTGTTTTGTTTTTGAAAAACAAACAAACAAAAGTTAGAATTCCATCTACGAACCTACCTGAACAATTTCCCACTGCCACATCATCCAAAATAGTGCTTGTGAAAGGATGCCATACAGGGCCCGGTTGTTCAAAGCCCGATTAACTTAATCCCGGATTAAAGTGAATTTTGACCCAAGTTTAATTACTAATAAATAAAGATTCTTCCAAAGATTTTTGTCTGTAAGTTATGACTTACGACTTTTCTTTACCATTAGCCCAAAATTAGCTTTTAAAAACATTTTTAACGAGCGAGATAAGAACCTCGGTTAATTTTTAATCGGGAATTAACGTTAATCAGCTTTCGAACAACCGGGCCCAGGGCCTAGATATCGACTTTTGTTTGCTACCGTGTTGAGAAAGCCGACGCCAGTGTAAAAAAGCTCTTTTTTTGCTTTTATGATTGTAATAATATACCTTGGAGTTGGTGGGTATTGCCCCTGTAAAATCTTGATAACGAGGGCCGAGAAGTTGTTAGCGTTGAAAGCGTGTTTCAGTGTTGCCATTTCATACAACACACAGCCAAGCGACCACATATCGCTTTTGTGATTATAACTATAAAGGTTAATTAAGGATACAAAACAGTACTGTGTAACATCATGATGTTCTCAGTTATAATAACGCTTAGGCTGCACATTAGAATAACGATTCATCAAGGGCGAAGCCCTTAGACTTTTAAGAACCAATTCTTCTAAAAGTCTTTTTGAAGAAAATATAAAAGATTTTAAATCACGTTTGCGTGTACGAGGCTACCCAGATGTTCTGGTCGATAAAGTCCTCACAGATGTTCAATTTAAAGACAGGAAATCGGCTCTTAGTCAGAAACCGAAAATGCGCAAGAAAATATTGCCTTTTGTCACACAATACAATCCATCAGTGCCAAACTTAAAGAAAATCTTAATGAGCAAATGGCATTTAATCGAGAATCAACCTTTGCTGAAAGAAATTTATCAGGATCCACCTTTACTTTATCAGGATCCACCGATTGTATCCTACAAGAGAGGAAAATCTTTAAAAGACATACTCGTAAGAGCCAAACTCTAAAGGTCAAGTACTCAACATGGGTGACACCAGCAGGAGTCGTGTTAGGCCTGTCAACACTTCAAAACAACTTCAAAACATGAATAACAATTTCGGAGCGTACTTGAAGATTATAGATCGTTGCAAACACACTCGAGTAAACTCACACAAAACGAAACTTTAAAAAGTTGTCCTTAGAGTTGTGTGAATCTGTAAATAAGGCATGATACTTTACTTTGAATGTTCAAGAGGGGGGTCAAGTGTATAACCGAGAAGGTAACTCATACCTCAAGCATCAAATGCCACACAAATCAGAGAAGAAATTAGCAACGAGAGAAATCGATTTGAAAACTATCAAGATCAGTATTACCCCAAGACTTTCTTAGTCTTCTTGTGGAATCAGAAAATGGAATCAAAGCTTTCCGGATATATTTTAATGTTTTTAAACTTTCCCCTTTTGAACATGTCGCGTTATCTAGCAACTCAATTGATCAAAGATAGAGAATCACAGTTTTGGGCGATTCTCGGCCAAATGCCTAAATATATCAATAAAAACCTCTCTGCATATGGTTAGAGAGAGTACCAGGAGATAAATTTATTAATATTTTTTAATTAATCTGAAAGAAGGATACGGCTTCCTTTGACACATCTCAGGTGACAGATAATATGGCGTGCCTACGGTCGTCTGCGCATGATCCAAAGTACTATTCAACATCCGGGCAATGCCGAAATCTCCGAGCTTAATGACGTCATCCTTGCTAAGGAAGATATTTTGGGTTTTGAGGTCTGAAAAACAAAACGAGAATCATTTTTAGTTACTCTATGAACATAGGTTGGTTAACAATTAAGTCCCCATATTGAACACAGAGAAACATCTTTATTATATAAAATTTAGTGGTATACCGAGTGGTAGCAAATCAATAAAAACGCTATCCCGCCAGTGACGATATCATTTTTATCCACACATGTGTGATATCATTTTTGACCAATCAGCTCGCAGAATTTTTGCACGCTGTCAAGCACTTGTTGTTTTCCGAAGGGTTTCCGCCGTTTAGCTGTCGTTTGGTCTTTTGGGAGTTTTTGAGTTGGTCTTTTCGCGACGGTCGAAGTTAAGTTTATTCTAAAATGGAGACAAGTTCAAGCAGATTTGCCGAGATCACAGATAAGAAACTGATCGAATTCGTAGAAGAACAAGAAAATCTGAATACAAGGAGGAAAACTGCGTACGACGTCGAGTTGTGTGAGGGTAGTTGAAAGCAGCAATGAAAGCTAGGACGGTATGTTCAGATTTACTTGTTACTGCAAGCCAAATTTCTAAACATATTTAATATGCCATTAGTTTATACCAGGAACCTACCTGTTTATCGGTTTTCTATTTATATAGATTTTATTTGTGGCCTTTTCGCTTAGTCTTACTTTGAATTGACATAACTCGGCCTGGTTTACGATTGATACAAATAAACAACTGACTGTAAGCTTATGAGCTCAATTTCAAACGTTAGTTTTTGAAATATAGAGCAGAGCATATTTTGCTGTATTGTGAGGATTTTATATAATAAAAAGAAAATTACATGGTCACTTGGAGATATGAAATTTCTCTTCTCATGTTGAAAAACATTTCACTCGTTCGCTGCGCTCACTCATTTCAACACTCGAAGAGAAATTTCGTATCTCCGCGCGGCCATGTAATATCCTCTATATAGAAAGGATACGGCTTCCTTTGACACATCTCAGTTAACTATAGAAACGGAATTTTGATTTAAAAGTACACTAGTCCAGGAATGAGGAGGCAAAATTATAACACGCCGTGTTTGATACCTTTTTTCTGAGAAAAGGAAATATTAAAATAGAAAATTCAAAAAGAATAGACCATTTCCGAGTTGCTCTGAACCTCGTTAGCGAGGCTTCATGCACTGTTCATGTGAAAAGCTTTGCACTTAGCCTCGCTTTCGTAACGAGATTCAAAGCAACTCGGAAATGGTCTATTTCTCTTCAATATTAATAATTATCAAAGTGAGCTGAGAGCAGAATTTTGTTTCCTTTACTATTGTTTAAAACACGAGAGTTTCGGCCTTCTTCCTCGCTCAAACGACAATGATCATCAACAGCCATCTATATGTTTTTATAAACAAGAAAACTTAGATGGACAAGCGCGTGGAAGCACACAGCTGACTAAACCGATCCTTGCAAAAAACAGATTTAGATGTTGGCAAAATTTAATTGAACCTGAAACATTTTCTGAGACGCAGGCGGGCAATCAGAGCTGGCGCGAGGAGTCTGGAAACGAGTTTTTCGAATGAATATGACTTCAGTCGTTTTCAGGTCTCTTCTGAGCGTGTAGTGAAAACGAGAACTAGTTACAATATAATGTACTAACCTCTATGAAGAATATTTTGTCCGTGGATATACTTGAGGGCAAGACACAGCTGTGTAAACCATTCTAAAATTTGCTGAAAAGTTCAACAGAAATATACAACTAGAATACCTCCAGAGACTGGTGGAACTTAATGGTGTAGGCATAAGTCTTATGGCACACGAGGATATTTTTCTCGGTTTGCTTAGAATTTCTAGACTTACTCTAGGTCACTTGTTTTTTGTCTGCAATGAAGATGTTTTATTGATTATCGTCGACGAAATGGAAGGATTTCATGAGCGGAAAACTTGACGATTTCTGGTGGAGTAGAAAATCCAAATCCCATCATTTTCAATTTAGAACCAGCGCGCGTCCTCAGAAAGCAAGGAATATGTAATCAGCCATATTTTCAGATGTGTGTTTTGTATCTTCAAGGTTTCCTGTATAGTTTTAATGGCAGTTCATCTTCCTCTAACCATTTTACAAACTTACCATTTCTGAGAAATATGCTCCATTTCTCTCCCTGATTACTGTGTACAGATCTCCTGTAAAACAAGAAAAAAATATTTTTAATATTTTCAGATCGGTTTAGTGTTGTTTCATGTTGTTATTTATTTCTTTTTGCTCAATTTTACCAGTTTCCAAAAGTTCTGGAAAAATTAACAGACCTAAGACGCTATCCAACAATGTCGCCCTTTGAAGATCATGACGTAATTCTCACGTGGTATGACCACATTATCCCTGCTGTGGGATGACGCTGTTCTGATTGAGGTTCATTGACACAGCTTTGAATACTCTAAATCTTGGCAGTGATTAGGTGAGGGGGGAGTAGGGGGGATGGTTATCACTCTTAACCCAGGTCCGGTCCCAAATCACTCCCCCCCCCCCCCCCCCAAAAAAGGAGCGGTCTAAATGGGAGAAAGACGCCATGTACCGTGTGTAGTGCGAAATGCAAAAACGCCAAGCCAAACGGGCAAGATTTCTGCACAGCCCCACAAATTAATGTGTTCATTTTTGTTTACATTTTTTTGGACTCAAAATTTCTTCACGCTCACGTTTTTGGAAGAGGGTTAGTATGGCAGTGATGTATTTTTGATCAACGTTGGGGCTGCGTGCTAACCTTTCCTCCAAACGTTGGCTAAGAATTGAAATGGTAATTGGCGCAGGTATTATTGTCATAAATCAACAGAGAACACCATGTTGGACAGGCTGGATATTCTAAAGTTTTCCTATTTTTTCTCCATATAAATTAACAAACCTGATATAGGCATTTGCAGTCAATGCGTTGTCGACGGCGTTTCAAACTTCTGTGAACTTTCCAATTATTTCTCTTTTAAATGGCAGCGTTAAATTATACGATTAATAAGCAATTTCTCGGAATCCCTGATAATCCGCAAAACCAACTTTCACAAAATAGATAAACATTTAATCCGAAACTGCGAACCTATATCAGAAAATTTTAACTCACCTTTTTCAGCGAATTCCATGGCGATGCACAGCTTTCCTTGAGCAACGAATGCCTCTTTGTATCGCACAATATTCTTGTGTTTAAGTTTCGCTAAAATCTTCGCTTCGTTCAATGCAAGATGGCGGTCTTGTTCTGACATCGTAGTGACACCAAGTTCTTTTAACGCGTACTTTCTCCGGCTAACCAATGACTCGACCAGCCAGGCTTGACCGAAAGTTCCTGAACCAATTGGTCTGATTTTGTTGTAGCGCTCCATTTGAAACGGTCTTCTTTGAATTGAAAATCTGGTACTGCAAAATTGGCAAACGGTCTCCTCGAAGTAAACTAAAAGAGGTTTATAAATTACATGGCGTGAATAACGTCTCACTCTAGGGAATCAGGAAAAAGATAGCAGTATACTGATGGTACATTCCAACGAACCGATCGCAACCTCTGGATTGCAACACCTTGCATTTAACCATTGTGTTTTACGCGTACAAAATAGTCTGTAGGTATGTTTTCATCAAAATGTATCCTTTTTTCATGCTGCTTGTTTTTTGCCGTTGTTGGCCGGTGTTTGATTGCTTTTGTTTTTAAAAGTTCCAAAGCAACCCTGGCTTTGCTGGTATTTGGTAGGTCACGGGCTTCAGAATGTGACAACACACACCCAGATACGCTTTAAATTCATCCTGGCATAATGTCTTCAATTGTCACATTTATCAGCACCAACTTTTCGGCTTCGTGATCACTCAAAACTGATGCATTGATCTTCAAAACGGTCTTTGCACAGTTCTCCTTGGTGCGACTCTTAGGCCGACCTTGTCCACATTATAGCGTCTGCAAAGGTCTCCGCTTTCATCACGCTAAAAACGTGGCGAGATACACAAGATAACGTTTTTGCATTGTTTTCACCTCCTATACACACTAGAACGTTCAAATACATGTCTAGATGCTCGGATTTGGACTGGAGCCGATGTCGTCGGTGACCCTATTTCCGCCATCGTTTTCAAAAGTCTCCGTTTTCATCGGTCCACACTAAAAACGATGCGCTTCTAAAGGTCTCCACTTTTGAAACCGTTTCAAGCTTCTTTTTGTCACTACCAAAGCCCCAATTAAGCCTAAACATTAGAGCTACAGGGAAAAAAAGCCTGGTAACAGGCCATCACGTTTTAGAGAAACGTAAATTTCATGATAACAGAAACCCATAAGGGTTGAAACATGTAAATCACACATCTTTTCTTTTACCAAAAGGGTGCGAATATTCAATCTCCTGTGTACCATATTTGGTAGATGAATCACAAATTAATAAACCAATCAGATCCCTTCATTTTTGTGACGCAGTCGCTCTGTTTAAAATGGCGGGATTTCCGAATATGGTAACTTATAGAATTAACAAAACTGAATATTCGCACGCCATAATTATAAGCACGTGTTAGGCGTTTTAACTCCCTTATGAGTTGCTGGTAATACTGATGGGATAATATTTTTCTTAGTGTTAAGTCAACGGGTAGTAGTAACAATAAGCAAGAGAGAAGACAACACCTTGTATGAGCCATAAGACCATTCTCGATTTAAAGTTTTTTTTTGAGCTTCTTTTCTCCAGCTAATATCGTCACCGTGGGTTATCACCTTGACGTGGTGGTGAAGCTTGTGAGGCTCAGTGACCTTTAGAGCTATGCCGGCTGGCACCTTGGTCCCTGGCAGGTTCAACCTTGCCGGATTGGTCAAGAGGTAGAGCCCAGACAGAGAATAACCCACCGTTCCTACCGGTAGTAGGTTTAGCTTGGGGCCAATCACCCCTTCTTGTAAAAAGTAACAGATTACGGAAACCTTAAATTCTCGAATCAATGAGTGTTATCTCGGGAGTAGTACAATGACTTGCCAAACTCCAGAAGATGAATACATCAAATGGGGCGACGGTGGTATGACGGGTACACGCCCAATCCGAAAGGAAGCCTGTACTCTGATCAAGTCATTTGCTAACCCCAAAAAGATGCTCCGCATAGGAAATTGGAATGTTAGGACAATGTACAGCGTGGGTAAAACAGCCCAAGTAGTTAGGGAGATGCAAAGGTACAACCTGGATATCCTGGGCATTAGCGAATGCCGATGGTCTGGCTCTGGACGGCTCAAGACACGGACTGGCGAAACTATTCTGTACTCGGGAAGAGATGATAACATACACCAAAGTGGCGTTGCACTTGTGATGACCAAACAAACGGCTGGTTGCTTAGAGGGCTGGGTGCCAGTTAGTGATAGAATTGTGACTGCACGATTCACATCAAGATTCATCAAAACGACAGTGGTTCAAGTATATGCACCAACGAATGAGGCGGATGAAGAGACAGAGGATAGCTTTTATGATATGTTACAGAGGGTTGCTGACAAGATTCCGAGGCATGACATGATTATGATGATGGGCGACTGGAACGCTAAGATCGGGGCTAAGCAGGAAGGGGAAAATGGTGTGGTGGGACGGCATGGGTTTGGAGATGAGCGGTCAGAAAATGGTGTTCGTTTTGTCTCCTTTTGCGCAGCTAACAACTTAGCTATTGTGTCAACAATGTTCCCACACAAGAACATCCACAAATACATTTGGACTGCTCCTAATGGGAGGGCTAGAAATCAAATTGATCATGTGGCAGTGAACGGCAAATTCAAGAGATCAGTGAGGGATACGAGATCTTATAGAGGCGCAGACTGTGGAAGTGATCACAACCTAGTTATCACAACTGTACGACTTCGTTTGCGTGGGATAGTTAGAAATACAAGGAATTCCAGGAGATATGACACAGCCAAACTGATAATACCGGAAGTAAGGCAGCAGTTTCAAATTAAGTTGAGGAACAGATTTAGCTGTTTAGCTGATGAAAGCGCAGAAGGCAATGAGCAAGACATAGAGACTCGATGGACTAATATAAAGGAAAGTTATAAGAAAACAGCTGAGGAGGTTCTAGGATACAGGAAAAAACAGAGTAAGCCCTGGATAAGCGCTGCAAGCTGGAAGAAAATTAACGAAAGAAGATCTTGTAAAGCTAAAGTGGATTCAACCAGGTCAGAGAGACTAAAAGCAACATACAGAGAGGAATTCCAAGCTAAAGACAAAGAAGTAAAAAAGCAACTAAGGAGAGATAGGAGAAATTGGATTGACCAGATTGCTAGTGACGCAGAGAAAGCAGCCAAAACGGGCAATATGAAGGCGGTGTTTGATGCTACAAGACAGCTTTGCAACAAACCAAATAGAAGAACAGACTCCATAAGGAGTAAAGAAGGCATTCTACTAACAAAAGAGGAAGAGGTAAAGAAAAGGTGGAAGGAGCATTTTGCTGAGGTTCTGAATAGACCTCCCCCCACGCGATCAGAAGTGGAGAGTGAAGCTTATGAAACACTCGAAATTGAAACGGGTCCCGCTACACATGCAGAAATCAGGACAGCTATACAACAACTGAAGAATGGAAAGGCTGGTGGTGTTGATGGCGTGACAACAGAACTGATGAAGGCAGATATTGAAACTACAGTAGCTGTGTTGTACGAATTGCTTTTGAAGATCTGGGAAAGTGAAAGAGTACCTAATGACTGGAGATGTGGGCTGATCATTCGCCTCCCCAAGAAGGGAAATCTCATGGAATGTGGAAACTGGAGAGGACTAACACTGCTACCTGTGGCCGCAAAAGTATTCGGCAAAGTGATTATCACAAGAATTGGGGACGCTGTTGACACCAGACTTAGACAAGGACAAGCAGGGTTTAGGAGAGGAAGGGGGACAGTTGAACAGATATTCATTCTGAGAAACATCATTGAACAAGTAATTGAATGGAATGCCAACTTGTATGTTTGTTTTGTGGATTTTGAGAAAGCTTTTGATAGCATTGACAGAGGTATTTTATGGGGAATAATGGGAGAGTACGGTATTCCATCAAAATTGATCACGATGGTAAAGGCAATGTATGAACAGAGCAAATGTGCTGTTGTAGATGGTTCTGGAAGTTACGACTGGTTTGATGTAAGGACAGGGGTGAAACAGGGCTGTTGCATGTCTGGTTTTCTCTTTCTTCTTGTGATTGATTAGGTCATGAGAAGGACTCTTGAAGGAAGGCAAACTGGAATAAGATGGCAATTCACGGGCAAGTTAGAGGATTTAGACTTTGCTGATGATGTGGCTCTTGTTGCAAGCAGGATAGTGGACATGCAAACGAAGCTAGAAAATCTTAACACAAACGGGAAGAAGACTGGGCTGAAGATTAACCTGGGAAAAACAGTGGTAATGAAATGGAATGTCAATCCTGGATTAAAGATCCATCTGGAAGGAAGTGACATCGAAGAGGTTGAGAAATTTGTTTATCTTGGTGCCACAGTAACATCAACTGGTGGTGCAGGTGAAGATATAAGCGCCAGGCTAGGGAAAGCTCAAGCAGCCTTCTGCAACTTAAAGAACATCTGGAGGAACAGCCAACTCAGCATCAACACCAAGTTGAAGATTTTTAGATCCAATGTATTGGCTGTCCTACTCTATGGTTGCGAAACTTGGCGAATAATCAAAAGCGACGAGAACAAGCTTAATGTCTTCCTCCACAAGAGCATACGACGCATTCTGAAAATTTACTGGCCCATGAAAGTATCCAATGAAGAGATAAGATCAAAGACGAATATGGAGGAGATCTCCCATCAGATAAAGCGAAGACGCTGGAAAATGATCGGGCATATACTAAGGATGAAGGCAAATGAGAACCCAAGAATAGCTCTAACCTGGACACCAGAAGGAAAACGCAGGAGAGGTAGACCTAGAGAGACATGGAGAAGAACAGTTGAGAAGGAAAGAGGAGAACTTGGGTTCAATGGATGGACGGAAGCAAGTAACTGTGCCAGAAACCGTGACACTTGGAGAGAAAGAACGCAAGGCCCCATTTCCCTTAAAGGGAAAAGGACCAAATGATGATGATGAAGTCAACGGGTAGTAGTAACAATAAGCAAGAGAGAAGACAACACCTTGTATGAGCCATAAGACCATTCTCGATTTAAAGTTTTTTTTTGAGCTTCTTTTCTCCAGCTAATATCGTCTTTCTTCGTCATTTTGACAATTTTAGTCAATATTTAACCGGGTTCCGCTTGAATCTGCTTGAACTGATTTTGGGGAGCCTATGAAAGAGAGGAAAACGTTTAGAAATGACAAACCTGTCACCAGTAATTAGCTTATAAATTCAAACAAACAACTGAAAAATAAATAAAACAAAAAAATTCTGATTTTTTCAAGCAACTCAAACGCGAAATTAACCAGAGTCATGTAGTCAATTTTCTTCCGAGCAAAGACGAGACGAATTTTCTCGTACAAGTTGAGATGACTTCAAACGACTTCTGGAAGGCCTTCAGCGGGAAACTGACATATAAATGCTGTATAGTGGTATGTCTCACCACAAACCGGGTGGATATTAAGGTATTTTAGTTTAAAAGAAGTTCAGATATATTTTAATATTATTTGCAGAATTTGGCGGAGCAATTTTGACCTCAAGTCATGTACATAATGTATCTTCAACTTTTCAATCTGTGGATGACTGAAATCTCTAAGGCAAAATTGTCCTGTTGGGTGTTGTTTTGTTTAAATGATTTTAGCAGGAAAGTGCGGAGCGGTCTCAAAGCAATAACCTTAAAATTTTTGGTTTTCGAAGGTGGAGCAAAACTGGCCAAAAAACTCTCTGAACAAGGGCGAGTAAATACTCCTTACTTACCGAACTAGTTCGAGGTCCGTACCGCAATGAACAAGTTTTTTCCCGCTGAATCGACGGGAAAAACGAGGATCCGTAATTAACAGTACGGACCAAGAAAATGATGTTAGTAAGATATTTATTATATATCTGAGGTTAATCGGGCGAACGGGAAAGGAAACTAGTTTTACGTTTAGCGGACCGTACAGTGAAATACGACCCGGAAAATTAACCAATCACACCGCGCGTACTAACTGAGAGATTTAAAGCTAAGAAGCTTGTGGAGCCGTGTAGTAAAAAGAAATTAAACAAACAGAACAGAAATTCATGAAAAATTCCAACTAGCAGGGGCTTTACAAGACGTACCAGAGGTAATAGGGTACTACTAAGGTTACTACAGCTGGTGGTCAGAGAGCGGACTCGAACCTGGAGCCTCCGAATTACGCCAGAGAATCCGCGCCTCTAACCACTTAGTTACACCGCCTAGCTCCCACCTCTCTGCTCTGAAGTGAATTCAGGGATTTGAGATCCTCGCAGTAAAAGCCACATAAAAAATACAAGGGGGGCTTCCTGACAAGTTGTTTAAATTGTTCTCTATGAAACACCCGTGCTTAATCATAAACAAGAGGAAAATAAACGTTTCTAAGGAAAAACAAACCGCTGGAAATATTTGAATTGCGTACGAAAAGCAACTAAAATGTAACGTTTTAATCTAGACCTCTCTAGTGACAGTAAACAAATCCTTAGCATTGATTCACGACTAAATTCTCACAAATTCCTATAATGGATTTTTAATTAGTAGACAAGCAGTAAACAGACAAGAGCGCGCGTAAGAGGTTTTATCTTCCATTAAACCAAATACAGGTTACTTGCGGCGGGCTGGGGCAAACGAACGCAATATAATATAAAGTAGTCGAGAGCGTTCACTGGAGTTTTTGACAGCTCACAACAGTTAGCCGATGCCAACCGAAAGTCAGAGTTGACGAAAGTTTTTCAAACTCTTTTAGGTTGCCATTTTAGAGTCAGTAACATATTTATAGCCCACTCAGAAGAGGGGAATAGCTTACGGGAAATTAAACTCTTTGAAAACGAATGAAAGTCAATGAGAGAACAGTAGACTTAGAGACCAAACCAGGGCAACGATAAAAAACGAGAGATAGCATTTTTTGAGACTGCTCATGAGAGTCAATGACGATGAATGAGAATTCGTAGACAAACGAGATTTTAAACTCGTTGGGTCGGTCAGTTATTAAAAGACATTTTAGACGGTGTTTAACAAAACCACGTTCTAAGCCATTTTCAATTTCGCCAACAAAAATGATATTTAAACATCGTCTAGATCTGCTGCTGACTATAGCAAGAAGGATTGCATCAAAGACTAGAAAACTATTCAGTATCAACTTAAAATAAACCACTTATAAACAGATTTGGAGGCCCACTGACGGGGCCTTTTTAGATTCTGCAGAAATAACTGGCCCTTTGAGTCCAATTCAAAATGGGGCGATCTCTTAACTGCTATATATTTCCAAGAAACCTCGCTCCTTGACAACGCTTGACAGTCAGATAAGAACACATATCCAGAAACGCACGTAAATTTGTCATTTTCATATGACTTCATGTTTGAGAGTTTCTCCAGTCTTATAAGTGAGGATCGCGGCTAGAGGACACTTTGTGATGACTGTCTTAAGGGGGATGCATCTCATTAGAGTCCATGAATCTCACTGCGCGCTCAAAGATTCTGAGATTTCGTTTATTGTTGCTAATTCTCTTTTGCGCTGGAATTTCATTTTACACCTACATAAATGACCTAAACACAGAATCGTTTTATTTTTCGATAAAAAGTAGAGGATAAGTTCTTTACATGCAGGTCTTTCACACTTCACATTTTATTTTGTGTTTCGGCAGGCTGAGTCACTTGAAAACAAATCGATTATTTGCTTTCGCAATTGTCTAAATTACCATCTTTCCTTTCGTATCATTTGACGAAGAATGAAGCTCCTCAACTCATCCTGTCAATAGCATTTAAAGCCACTATTTTTGTTTTCGCTCAAGGCCTTGATAAATGAATACAAACCATTTATTTTGGCTTGATTATGACATCTGCCATCTGAATCAAAACATTTTTCATTTTTCACAAAAGCAAACGATTTGAAAACCAATACCTGGTCCATAACATCTTGTGTACCAAAAAATTGTTTCATCAGTCTTAGTCAGCTCGTATGCCTTTCACAGAAGAAACCTTTAATGGCCTAGTGGGCAGAAAAAAGCAGTTTTAACCTCAAGCACTAACAGCGAGTGTACTACCAAGTGTGAACCTTTTAATTACGGTAAGACTTTTAATGTTCCATTTTCCGTTCTTATATTCCCTATTCCCTATACAATAAAAAAAAATGTTTGACAATTCAAAAAATATTACAATTTCCCTGACGGCTGCAAATGGAGTTCTCAGGCAGGACTTTACGCAAATTCAAAATAATTTGGTTAAACTT
Source organism: Pavona decussata (assembly GCF_977016875.1). Lineage (NCBI taxonomy): Eukaryota > Metazoa > Cnidaria > Anthozoa > Scleractinia > Agariciidae > Pavona > Pavona decussata. The sequence goes on along the minus strand of NW_028145515.1, from coordinate 1,655,189 downwards.
AAAGCAACGCACGTTTCTGAAATCTCTCTGTCTGTCTGTCTTCTAGTAATTAAGAAAAGTGGCGATCTTATGCCTTGTCATAACGTTTTGTTCATCGTCGTCTTTGTTGGACCAAGACAAGTCTTTGCGAATGGCCCCAATGAGTGACAAGATGTTGTTACACTCTCGCCTACATCGCGTCTCCTTCCAATTCCCTTTCCCAACATACAATGTTGTTTGGAAGCGTTGAAGCGCTTTAAAAGATGTCGCGTTCCTTGTGATATCCATCATTGCAAAGAGAGGGTGGTGGGTGGAAGGGGGACGGGTGTGGTGTTCTCCCATATGCCCTCGGATTTCTTTTTCCGAGTATACCTGTGGCACTTTCTAGAATAATACATCATTCTCATTCATTCACCAGGCTGGAAATATACCATCACATTTATTTCATATACCATATGTTTGACATTCAAATGCTAGCAGTATGTAGGATATTTGTCCCATGAACCAAGTTTAACGGCCTTAGCTCCCACGAGTCTCCTGTAGCTCAGTGGTAGAGCATCCGAACTAGTAATCGGAAGGTCTTAGGTTCGACTCCTGATAGGAGCACTCGGATTTCTTTTTTCCGAGTATGCGTGTGTCCCTTTCTAGAATAATACATCATTCTCATTTATTCACAAGGCTGGAAATATACCATCACATTTATTTTATCAAATTTCTACTTGTAATATCAATGCTTATTCAACCCCTGAGTTCAAGAAGAAGTTTCTTGGCGTTCAATCCCTTTCATCATATGCCGTTCTCAAGTGCTTTTCAAAGTTTATTTTCTCAAGGCATGACTTGAGTAAATAAAGTCATTGAGTAAATAAAGTCATTTTAAGCCCAGTTGCGTCACTCAGAATAATTAATTCATTTTGTCATTCATGTATAATTATAATTAATTATTCCGCCGCTGCCTTTATCGTCCTGACTGAAAGCACTGCATTCGAAGAAAGCTTTCTTCAAGGAACAAGATGAACTAGGCAAGTAGTAACCTAATCTTATGTAGTTTTACAATGTTGATATCATTCAGATATCATAGCACGCTCTTTGGGCATTTTAAGTGACTGATAACCATTGATTATTCGGTGGTATCTAGTAGTAATCATGAAACTATGCCGATATATTTCCTAAATAATAGATCAGAGAATTAACCCTTTGGTGTGATGTTAAAAAGCTTAAGTTAACCCCTTGGAATTCGTACTAACCGTAAGCCCTGGTAGGGAAATGGGAGAAAACAGGAAGCAAAGAAAAAAGGGGAATAGGACCCACAACCTCCGGATTTGATCACCGTTGCTGTACCGACGGAGCTATGAAGCCAGACGGGAGCAAGACGTGGGTGGATGTTTGTTCTGATGGCCTTTAATCGCCTCAGAAATTCGGATTTAGTCGTAAAACTGAAGAAGATCTGTAGTTTTCTTCGACAAAATCCCAGCTCAAAAATTTGGTAACACAGGAAAGCTAATTCCTTTCGTTTTCGAAGGGGCAAAGATGTCATTAATTAAAAAATTCGAAAACAGGTCAGCTGGCATCTTCGTAAAACCAACATCAGCTCGTAAATTCGGGGAATAAAATTAAGTTTCCTAAAACGCTCTGCAACTTAAATTTTCAGCTAAAACATTAGAACCTGATCAAACTGGGTTAGATTAGACAAATATGTCTTTAAAAGGGCACAAAACGATCAGGGAACACAGAAGACAACATCCTATGTATTTTGAATCAAGGATATGATCACCCAAGGTGAATTTTCTTGATATTTTAATAACTTCTCCCCAGTACTTTTATAAGAAAAGTATGGGGACAATATAGGAGAATTTGTTCTTTGATATTAGGGGTTAAAGGGTTGAATGTTCTTTTTAATCAGTCTAACAGCGGAGTCTCAGTTATAAATCTCAGACGAAGTTTGTTGTAAATCAGCTAATATGTCAATAACGCTTTCAACGTTCGCACATAGACAAACAGTGACAGTGTAACTATATTTCTTCAACTCGAATACGCACGTTACCTTATTATTAAGTAACCGACTGATAGTAAATTCTCCTTCGAAGTAGAATTAGAAGAGGTACTTTTTCTTTTAAGTCCAGCAGTTAGTAACATCCGATTAAACGAAAGGATTCATATACAGAGAAAAACTTCAACGTCAATTGAAGTTTGCCTCATGCTCTTAAGGTGCACAGGAATGCACAACGTACATAGATAATGTACACAAACACCGTTGTGAATTATTCAGTTATCGCATGTATTATATACCTTTATTTATTCATGCCATGGTGATCCAGTCAAAGTCAAAACTGACTCTGTTATTAAAAGGAGTCCTGAAATTCATTGTCGCCTCCACAAAAATTCGGCCCAAACGTCATAGAAAACTGATTAACTTTTAAAATTCGTTAACAGGTAGCAAGACACGTGGCTTATATTAATCGTTTTAAAAAGAAATTCGACAAAAGCTTAGGATAAATATTTTGCGAGTTTCCCACGTTTCATTTTAAATCAGTCATACCGTATCAGTTCACTTTGAGTAGAAATAATTTGCTCCTTTTAAAAAACTTCAAAGCTTATTCTCGTTGACACACAATACGGTGAATCAACACCGCTAAATAACGCTTGCTTATTTTTAAAATAGCAATATACTTTCCAATCATTTAACAACTATCCTGCAAAATAGCGCGGAATATCCGCCTGATACTGGCTAAAATCAGGGGATGTTCCGCAAGATTGAACAGGATTTTTTTTATTCAACACATTGATAACAAAGCACAGTTTTATTGCAGAAAAGTTGGAGACGATCTTTATTTTGCCATTTTCTCCCCGACAAAAGAAATTACCGCAGGATATCTGTCGCGACGAATATTTTATGCACCATGACCATATTTAATTTGGGGAGTGTTGCAATGTGTTGAATAATAATTATCCATGATTGTACCGAGCGTTAGTGGTTAAGGTCTTCCCTTGCATCTAGACAGCCAAGTATTCATTGTTGTCAAATTTGGCTTAAAGAATTAAAGTTCGTTCTGTTTGGAAACATAAAAAAAAATGCTATTTGCAGACACAATAAAGCCAATTTACACTGTAGCGTTTTGGTTGAAGGTATGGCAGGGAAAATTCCAGCTCATTTCGTTAGGATGAGAGAATGAAATCAACGATGACAAACTGAAAGTTCCGGATAGTACGCGGCAGAAGAGCCTGGGGCAAACAACCATGACACCATGTCACAGTCTGAACTGGTTTCTAACCTGTCTTCTCTTGACGTCATTCCCGGTTAACGTAACTGGAAAAAGCACGGATAAGGAGAGGAAGGGTAAGTTAAGACACACCTCTCTTTAGAAACTAGCTGGTAAGTTTAAGGCGACCGATGATGGCAACGACAAGTAGCAGTTTTAGATCATCTAATTTCGTTCTTCCCTAGGAACCCTGGGAAAGAATTTGTATCAGCTAATATTAACCGCGTTTACATTAACATGTTAAAGATAAAAAAAAAATTCTTTGAGTGCTCCAAGATGATAGGTTTTTTGTAATTCTGCGGGTTTATTTAATCATTTTATCATTTTAAAGTGAAGTATGTTACGTATTCAAACAATAATTATTGACATACAGTGCCGATCAGTCTTAACAACAACAACAGCAACAAGCTTTTTTTAGTAAACTTAATTTACAACATAAATATATTGATACAAAAGAGGTAACATTTACTCAGAATAACTGAAAAGCTAATCGAGCTGAGTAAGCCTAAATAATGTTTAAATATAGAAGGTAGGTTGGCGCTAAAGCTTAGGCAAAGCAACTGATTAATCATTTAAAAAAAGAAGAGGAAAAGAATAAAATAATTAAATAAATAAATACCAGTTGAAGCCTCATGAACAGCAAGACTGTAAGATGTTTAAATGCTTCACTTTCAAAAACTTGAAACTTATTTAGTAAATATGATAAAATGATTTAGCAAACCTGCGGACTCACATCAAAACTTATCATCATTGAGCTCTCAAAGGACTTTCCTTACTTTTTACGTTTGACCGTGATTAACAGCTTACGTGAATTGTAAATTGCATAACTATCTCCATAACTAATTGTATACAGCTATTTCAATTAACGTCATCGGATGAAAGTATAAAGCTGTAAGACAAAATCTCAAGATTCTGTGGATTTTTTTATGAATAAGTTCATCAAAATCAGCTATGCCTCGTCCGTCCAGTGAAGATATACGATGGGGAGCCATTTGGATGAAAGAAATGTTAGGATATCAAATGGATGAGGTGGCAGCCTCTTTGGAGATATCTTTAAGTTTTAAACTTTGATCCGACAACGTTAATTGAAATAGCTGTAGCTTGTGTGACTTTCACAAAACCTTAAAGCAAAAACTTGAGGGAGTTGGCGAGAATTTCAAACTACTTAAGGTTAATAAAGCTTTGCGACTTTACTTGACATAATCTCGTGAATCACCTCTAACGTCTTTGTCAGAGAACTCATAAAGACCGCACGATTTACTTATTTTTCTCAATCAAGACAACCTTTCACTGCAATTCAGTTCTATATGTAGTAGATACCGTAATTAATGAATTTGGTTTTCTCCAGGAATGCCTGCTCCTTCAATGAACTCTACAGCTGAAGCTTTATCTGTGAGATTTTTTCACTCAGCCAAACGAAATAAAGGTGAGTATGATCCGATTCATCCAGCCTGTTGTGGATACATGTTGGTAGCTTCGCTCTCTATCACGCTCTCATCTCGCTCGGTGTCGCTTGGCCCTGCCCCAAGGATGCCTGGTCAAGAAGAATTCATTCAATCAATGTTCATTTTTTTCCATTGGGTCGAGATGTTACACTGTGAAAGCAGAATAGCTCAACAACCCTATATAATATTGAATATTTGGTTTATCAACAGAGTTGATAATTAAACATAAATTGGCCACTACTGTAAAGAGATTTGAGTACTGACGTTTCAAGCGTCAGTCCTTCGTTAGAGCGAATGGCTAACACTCCAAACGTCAGCACATGAATCTTTTAAGGTGGCTTGTTAACCTTTAGTTATCGACTCTGTTGATAAACCAAACATTTGTGTGAACTCCCAACCGACGTAGCACCACAGTTTCTTTTTCTTTAGAAACTAACCTCCTTATCCAAACCCTTATATTCCATGTCACCTCACACACCGTAAACTAGCATGTTCGCTTGTGGAGTACTTAAATAAATATTTTAAAAAGAGAGAGCTCAGCAGCTGCAAAAATAAAAGCTAAAGTAAAGTCGGATTAATTTTGCAATTTTTATAGGTTGCCTATTCCTCTGGTACACAACAGTAAACAACATAGGCTGACAGCTGTACGTCGTCTAAACTGTTCAATAAATCATATCATAAAATGATCATGAAAACAAACTTATCTTCTCCTCAGTTTTGCATTTAATTTGTATTGGACAGCTTTGACGGAGGCCATCAGAAGGCTTTTTTCTAAGGATACCGCAAAGTCGTCAAAGAACTAAAAACTGAAAACTGAAAAGGCTTTATTGAGTAAATCCCCTCAAATTTATACCTAAGTTTGTATTATTTCGAGACCATTACTTGATGTAGATTCAGTAGATTTGCAAGAAAGAGTGTTTATCGATAGATTTCATCGCATTAATCACACAAAATCCTACAATTTCCACACACCAATATTAGTCACCTTCGCTTCTCACAAAATCACGGCGAAAATCCGTTATTCTTTGCCCCAAATCACTGCTTTTGACGGAGAAACAACTTTACGCCATACATTTCTTTCTGGCGACTGCTGTGTTTGCTCCGTGACGATCCCAGAAATCTTTACGCAAAACATAGGTCTCTGATTACTAGCAAATCGTTCATTGGAAGCCTTGCCACTTCAAACCAGCGAAACGGCACACAGCACTCTAATCACATTGCATCACCTCAATATCTTCTTATCTTTACAGGGACAGGTCAACCTCCTCGTACACAGCTCACAATAGTTATACCAAGATCATCCACCGTAGGAGCCAGGAACTTCATTTTAATCAAGACCTTCGTTAAGCACGTTGTGCAAGAGTTTAGCGTTTCCCCCTCAGGAACAAGGGTTGCTATGGTAACTCACTCGTCCGCCCCGCGCCTCAATTTCAGTCCGTACCAATTTTTGAACATGGAATGCACCTTGAAGGGTATCTCATCCGTCAGGTAAAGACAAGAAATTGGGGAAAAGTTCGATATTGCAGAAACTTACGAGGCAGCCAAGAAACGTAAACTTTTGCCCCTGGCTCTTTTCACCTTTCCAACAAAATCAAACTGCAGTTCGATTACATTTGAAATGCGATGTGAAGACGGCCTTGACTTGAATGACGCGTAGTAACTAATAAAATTGTCTTTTGTCTGCAATCATCAAGACCTCTGGTGTACAATACCTAGATTAAGACTTAATAATACGTTAAAATCAATTCACCTATACAAATCTCTGGTCATGAAACGTCAAGTGTATGCTCCTTATGCTGCTTAAATTTTCACAACAACTTTTACTATTTCGAGGCCTATCAATTCGCCTTAACCCTTGCAGGCCCTCAAGTTCAATATGTTACAGATCCAAATTGGGAGCGAGACAAAGGAGATGCCCTTTTCTCCTAGGTTCTACTGTGAAAACAACTTCAGCTGGTGTTGCAAATAGAAATTGGACTCGCAACCTTCAGATTTACAGTTCAGCTTTTAAGCGACCACGTTGACAGCAAGTGTCAACCTACTGTACTGACTAGTCTTAGTTGTAGCCATGTAATCAGTTTTGTAACTTCAAGCTGCTTCCACCGCATTTTCTTCTCTATTTCACAGGTTTAAGAAAGGACGAAGATCTTCATTAGGTCATCTTCTCAGTTTTATCAAATCAAAACTGTATCCACATTGGAAAAAGGAAAAACCCACAGTAAATCAAAGGTTATTCATCATAGCAGAGAGAGGTGTCTTGAGCTATACAACGCCGGCGGCCATACGTCCCGCGAAAGCATTGAAAGACAATGGAGTAGAGGTGTTCCTTTTGATAGTTGGCAAACACGTGACCAACAACCTACCAAATAAAGTTGCCAGTGAACCATTCCAAAGTCACGTGTTCCAAGTTAGAGACTTCCAAGATCTTTCGAGATTGGCTAAAGCCTTCAGAGACAAAGGTAAATACTTTTCAAATACGAGAAAAGAGCTGTTCCGATGGTCGCACCTCCCTTTCTTCCAGAAGAACATCTTCGTAAAAAGGCTACAAGTCACGAGTTACGAATATATGAACCAAGAAAAGTTACGATTTGTATTTAAGAGCCGTGGTTTGAGTAATGCTTAAAACATTTAGAGGTAAAGGTCACTAGCTGCAGTTCGCCCAAACCCCCTACTTGAAGGACCGGGTGCTATATCTGTTTGACCCTTCACCTAAAATCAACTCAGTTGGTCTGGGTTCCAGGCGCAACCTCGCCACCATGATGACTGAAGAGCCTAATGGTGGGGAGGGAAGAAGGTGGGTGTGGGTGTGGGGGGCCAACCGTTTCAAAAATGAAAAGGTTAATTTATCAGTTTTATTTTTTGTTTATACATTTGAATATATTTATATAGATATTTGCGCCTTATAAGCTCTTTTTTTTAAATTTGTTTAGGATTTAATCACTCCTGTTCCGGTGATGGAAGAGTGCTCGATGAATGCAATCGCCATTGCTTTTGTAGAGATGGAAGACCTACTAATTGCTACAGAATAAGGAAAGACTTCACAGAAATGCCCTTTGAGGAGCGTCAACGTTTCGTGAGGGCCTTTAAAACAGTATCCAAGAGAGACCCTTATAGAAGGACCTATGATCTCGTCACTAAACTTCACCCAAAGCTATTTGAACCTATCCACGAAAAAGAATTCTTTTTTCCTTGGCATCGCTGGTACCTGTTTATATTCGAAAATCTTCTGAGACATGTAGACTGTCGTGTGACTGTGCCTTACTGGAACTGGGCACGAGCCGTGTCACACAAGAGATTGTGGCGTGACACAGGCATACGGGATATTTGGAATTCGGGTTCTCATGGTCTGGGCGGGAACGGTGACTCTCGTAATGGCTGCGTAAGAACTGGGCCTTTTAGGACAGGAAAATGGTCATTACCAACATGGCTAAATTCTAACTGCCTATCTAGAGAATTTGATTATCACGCACATTTACCTGGAGAACAGTACGTCAAAAACCTCAATAAACTTCCTTGGAGTAAATTTAGCAAGTTTGAAGCTGGTGTTAGGAAATATATGCACAATGATTTGCATAATGCTATTGGTGGAACCATGTCCGAAGACGAGTCAGCCGTGGCTCCCGAATTCTGGTGCCATCACTCCTTTCTCGACAAAATCTGGTCAAACTGGCAGGATCATGGACCCCGGTATAAATTTGCCTACTACAGGAACATCAGCAAGACGCTACCTGGAGGGTCACACTTCGGGTGGGAATTTATGGACCTTCGGAATCAGCCCCACTGTGTGAGGGTCATGTATGAGGAGTCACGGCATGAGAAAGTCTCAGTGGAATCTGAGGAACAGAGACGTAGGCATGGCAACTATGAATCAGAGGAAGAAGAGGTGAATGATGACGACAATGACGAGGAAGATGAGGAGCAGAGTGATGACGATGTTCTTGAAAACGAGGCTTTTGACGATCAGTAAGACGAAAATGGACTTTAATAAGCTCACTTTCCAAATTTTCTTTTACTTTCAACTTTATTCTCTTTTTGTTATTTTTGAACTTCTACCAATACAAGACAGCAGTGCAGTTCTATTGAAAGTCAGCTTTGTAACAAGTTTTATAAGTTTTCTGTCAGCATTCCAAACTTTTTCTTTCTTCTAACAACATACCATTGATTAAATTATGCTCTTTATTACGCCAGCATTTTGACGAAATGATGCGTGAGAAATAACGAACCAACCAAAATTCAAAGTAAATACAATTTAACGTTTGTAAATGAGCCAAGTGGGGTAAAAAAGCGTGCAAGCAAGCCACGATTGGTTGGGGTTTTGAATATCATTGGTTGAGAAAGTGGCACGAGTTTTCTTTTTTAACTAATCACGAGCCGTGGTTGGCAAAACCAAAGAAAACTTGAGATTACTTTGAACTCTTAATTGAAACCACTCTGTTAGCGAGCATTCACTTTGCCTCTATTTTGAACAATCGGATCCGATTAGTCCAGCCATCATTGCTTATGTAAACAACTCAGTGTTTTTGTCGAGAGGTTATCTCAGTATCAGTAATTAACATGCAGAAAGCTGAACAAATACATGTACCGAAAGGATTATTTTCCTGCTCTGTAAATATAACAATGATGAAAAAATACTGTCTCAGATCAAATAGTTTTTCGGAACAAAATCATGGATGGATGTATGATCACTTGATCGATTATTAAACAACATCCGAAACGGCTGAAGAAGACGTTGATATAACGTTGAATATTTCGTTCTGAAAAAAGCTATTTGTTCTGAGTCAGCAATTTTTTTATCATAAATAAATTCTAGTTTTTAGAAAATAAACTTTCTAATGGGCAACTATCAGACCGATAGTCCCGAGGAGAAGCACTCGATTGCTTTGTTGTTCACCACTGAATTTTCGTCCAAACAAAATCACCTTGACTGGCATTTAGTACGTACCGCTCACCAATTTGATCTATAAGAGCGCACAAAAACCCAGTCTAATCCCTTAGCCTAGCTTCTGCGGGGTATTTTTTGGAGAAGTAATATACCAAACACCAAGAAGAGTGTTTCATCCGACTTCCAAACACCGAGAAGTGTACTGAAACTTTGCTATCGAGCTCTTTTTTTTAACGAACTTCGAGGTGGTTGGAAGTCAATTGAAACAGACTTTCGAGTGTTTGATATAGCTTCTCAATTCATCAAAAATTCATAGGAAAGGTACAGCCAAATGTTTTGATAGTTAGGATCACTGTTCGAAACCTGCAGTTCACGGTAGTGATTTCCTTTGTCTTTCCTTCATGGATTGTTAATGAGTATGAGAAGCACTCTATTATTATTGAGAATTTTCGCCCATGACAAAGACAAACGTGAGAACATCTTTACACCGGCTTTCTTGTCCGCCAAAACCGGGTTCTTTTCACAGTGTCAGGAGCTCATGACAAGCGGCCTTGTTCATTGGGTAAATCATTTCCTAGGTAGGAATAAATCTACTCGGGGATAAGGGTTGACTCCAAGGCTCAGCATGAGAGATAGAGGCTCCGGATCATGGGTTCCTGGCAGTGTTTAAAGGAACGTTGCATTGTCACCCACAGGAGTATTCCGTTTCCCCATTAGAGTCCCTTGACGTGCCACCAAACTGTGCCCTCTGGTACAGTGCGTGGAAAGAGATGAGTGCTGAGGGCTCCGTAAATAAGGCTCCTTGAAAAGCCTCTGGATTCCTTGTCTGAAATTCTGGTGCATTAACAGGAACAACCAGGGCGAGATAGCGCTATTTGCGTGACACAACCAGAACGACAAAAACAGGACAAGGGGATGCAGCGAATAGTAAGTGTCTTTTTGAAAATACGACAAGAAGTGCATGACATGCGCAGGAATCCAACAAATTGCAAACACAACGACGACGATTATGAGCATGCGCACAACCTTACGTTTAGAGCGCTGTGCCACGCGCCTGTTTGACAACGTTTGTTGGCCGGGAATTTTTCTTCGCCAAAGATTTCTCCCGATAAAGCTGTACGCTATTCCAATTCCCAGGAGAGGAATAGAGTAAAGGAACGCAAAAACTGCGATGAAGTATGTCCGCGAAGCTGTAATGGTGTCGAGTGGGGACCATCTTATGATGCAAATAGACGCGGATCCGTATTGCACAGTTCTGAATTGGAACAGGTAAGGTGACATGCAAACGCACGAGAAAATCCAGATTCCCAGAGATGCTAGCCTGACGCTTCGCAGTAGAAGAGGACGTCGTCTAAACGGATGTAAAACCGCGTAGTAGCGATCCAGCGAAATTAACAACAGTGCGAAAATCGACGCGGCGATGGACAGCGCGTACAAAAAATGCGCCAGCTTACACGTTACGTTGCCAAGGTCACCAGACAACCACTCATATTGCAGAAAAAGATACACTGTAGAATAAGGCATGGCAAACAACGTCACTAATAAATTTGCCACGCACATGTTTACTAAAAGCATATTCGTGAGAGAGCGCATCGATGGCATCTTGAAGACGAGGTACATTACTAAAGAGTTGCCTAGTAACGCCATTGGAAAGATAATAGCGTAGGCGACGCTCATCACAACTTTAGTTTTGGTGTCAAATGACTGGAAGTCTGTGGCGTTTTCTGTCGCTGGAAGAGAAACGTTTCCTTCACCCATGACTGTTTATTGAAGCTGTCAATACTTTGCAACCTAAAGAGAAAAAACAGCAATTCGTTAGAAAAATAAAAACAATAACATAAAATAAAAAAAAAAACTGCGATAAGTAAAAATGTTAACAATAATATCGTGGTTGATAGATGTATTTTTTACTCATTGACATAAGCATACTCGGAAAAAGAAAATCCGAATTAACCCAACCATAGTCGAACCTCAGGTCACAGGTTTCTCACAGGGAATGTCGCCTTGCATTGTAAGTTACTATTGAGGGCTAAGTCTAGTGTCTCCTGATTAATTTTGCGTACCGATTGTTTAAATCGACTTCGTCAGTTCGTAACTCTAACTGTAGCTTTGCTAATTATCAGAATACGCGCAGTTAAAATTAAAATTAAATCAGAAAACACCTTGTGAGTTCGTGGTTACTCTTTGTCCTTAATCTAGTTCATTTGAATGTTACACCGCGAGGCGACATCAGAAGACTCGAGGGACTTCCAAGGGTTCCGCTCCGCGAGATTTAAATTTATCGCTCATGTTGAGCAAAAGAAACCTGGAATCTTCTCTTTTTGAAATGGGATTTCGTGATATCACCACGCAATTAAATATTTCGAAGGGCGGAACTAGGTTGTCAGGCAACAACAACCTGCTCGTTGTCAGAAAGAAAACAGAAAGAAAAGATGCTTTCTTTTTGTCAGAGATCTGTTAGTTTGGGCGTGGAAAGCCAGTCATTTTCAACGGCTGGTTTGAACTTCAATCTCAAAAGATTTTGAGAAGGATCGAGTAGTATCGTCGTATATCACTAAGTCTTCGAAATTGTACATTGCGTTTTGTCAGCCGGCTGACACGCTGCATAGACGGCACCAGTTTTGACAAATGGAAACCCACCTATCGGGTTGGTTTACCCGAGTCATTCACAGGTAGCAAACGTCAGGAATTGATTCAAATTTTGATTCAAACTTCAACTGTCCAAGTGATTTAAACTGCTTCGCGTAATTAGTTCTTGTACTTCTTGAAACAAGGGCTTGTTCTCAAGTTTTCAAGGTCTACTTGTTAACAAAGAATATTACCTGAATAACAGGCATGAGAACAGCTGATCAATTTGAATCTCCTCGGGTATCAAGATAGGTAACATGGCCTCGGTTGACGGGTGTCGGTTGATCAAGACAATTGTGACTGACTAGATTTACATCAGACATCGCCAAACAATAAATGATTCAATACAAACCATACAGTATAAAATTACTGCCGGAAGCTTTCAACTGAGTTTTCTAATTGCGGATGGTTAATGCTGACGTCTCCGGGATCAAAATTTTCCACCTACTATTTTAAGAAAGATTTATATTTTCTTGAAACAATTGATTTAATTTTACTATTTCAAAACTCATGCGCCTCTCAACCTAACAACATCTGACTTTCAAGACATATAAAAGGGAGGCAAAAGACATTTTCCTTTGAAGTATGTAAATTGTAGCTGATAAGTGGGATTTATGAAGTGCTTTCTGTAGCGCGGTGTAATTTTGTCTTTGGAAAAGTAAAAGCATTTTGCGGCTTGCGATTTTTTTGCGGGGTGTAAAATATCCGCAAAAATTAAAATTCTGAATCATTCATGGAATATGGTAATTTTGAAAAGAAAAAGGTTGGCAAAGGGCTTAGAAATACGATTGTTGCCGGGAATGGCGTAAAGAAACTGACCCCGAAGAAACTGGAGTCAGAAGAGGATCTTCAGAAAGTGTCGAGTCGAACCAGCAGAGAAAGCGATTTCTATTCAGAAAGTTATAACGTTCTGGAGAAATCAGTGGCGAAGCGGATCCCTACACATGAACGTTTGAGCCAAGTTTATAAACCACCTGAACATAATATATTGGCAAAAAATACCTTTTATAAAGCAGATTATGTATGGAGCAAAGAATGGGATTTGTTGGGGCCTATTACGAATCTTACGTGAAAATAAAATCAAGGTGTCCTTGAAATCTTTGTGTACAGCCCTCACCAGAAATGTGAGAAGACTGAGAAGGCGATGCTTCTGATTTTTTCTTTGTTTGGCAATTTGAATGTCTTAGGGTATTGCTCTTACAGACTGCTCAGATTTCGTCTCAATTTAAAAACGCACCCTTTGAAAAATTTACATTTCTGGCATACCTGACAGCAACAAATCCCTAATTCTCAAAAATCCTGGTACGCAGCGTGTAGTTGTGCGCCTTCAAATAACAAACTGATTCTCCTTTCCGGAGTACGACATTGGTAAGCGAGGATCGTATTCACTTGGCCATCAAGCTGAATCGTTAATGACGAAAACTTTTTAAGTATACGTGTTGACGGATTATGCTTTCAAATCTTGCAAACCACAAATATGCTGATTAAAATTAATTAAAAAGTAATCGACGTGTTCGAGTAAGTGTGTTTATCCGGTAACTTAGGGAATACTTCCAGTTTTGGTGCTCCCTTAGTCCAAGGTAAACATTCATATTTTCAAATCCTCTCATTTGGTGATCTTCGGAGAACAAATATACGGAAAATAAAATAAATAGCACGATTAAAAACTGCTCAATAACATGCTATAAATAAAATTAAATATAAACTACTGATTTAGGATGCTAATAAGCGAAATTTGTTGACGAATAAGCCCTTAGTTTTCTGAAACTGAATGTGTTTGTGGTTGAATACTCTGCAAATTAAACATGTACGTAAGAGGTAGGTCGGGAATAGAGATAGATTACCTCTGGGATGTTTCCATACCGTTTCATACAGGCGTTCGAAGGATTCAGTCCGTAAAGTAGTTTGGAATAACAAATTTAAAAACATTTGCTGCTGGAATTCGGAATCACGTTTTCTTAACCCAAAAACTAACTAATGGAGAGTGAAGGCAAATTTATTATTGAACATGGAGTTGTAAAATTAAGGCACCAGTTTCTTATTTGTACTAAATACAGTGAAGACTAGGTTCATGATACATCAGGATTTAGTAAGTTCATCTGAATCTTAAATCGCGAGCATTGCATCTCAGCAGTGCCAGACGCTTTTTCGTCTCAAAAGTACACATTTCTTCATAGTTGCAGTGTCGACATTTAAAAAGGGAAAATAAATACATTTAATTAACGGTACGCATTGATAAAAGTCGAGGAGTCGCGAACGTTTCGCGCGAGGCCCTTCTTCGATCGACGCAAGTATTCCCCAGTTTTGGGTTCAATTCCTAGAGCTGATGTCCCCATTTGTGGCTTGAGTTTGTTGTTAATAATAATAATAACAATTTTTTAATAGGATGCTCATTCTCGTCCCTGCTTCGAAGGTTTCCGTTCAGGTTCTCGAGTTTTCTCTCCCTTTACAAAAACCATCACTTCCAAATTCTAATTGACCTGAACGCACGGACGCCTTTTGAAGACCTCCCAAAGCTCTTTAGCGCTGACCGTTGGTGAACAAATTGCATTTACAAACAAAATTACATTTACATTCTACATTTACATCTCAGTTTGAAGAATGTGCTACACCCTAAGTTCTATCTCATTCATCCAGCGCTCGACAATGAAAACTGGCACCCTTAAACTTCCCGATGCAAGAGTTAATTACCTGCTCTGTGTGAGTTATCATTTCCATCTTTTATTGATTTATTGCTTGGGTCTCTTTACTGTGCCCTTGATAAGAAAGGGATGAAGTTTAAAGCAAACAAATCATGTGCTGCTATCAACCCAAGCCGTTTCCAATTTACCTTATTGTGAAGTATGAAGTATACGTTTTAGGTTTAGGTAACATCGCCAGTGCAATTAATTTTCTCTCCATTTAATCAAATTGCACGGACCTTCGCTATATTAACGAATCGCTTTTAAAATGAAACAAAAGATAGGAAAATATTTTATCAGTTTTGAAATTAGTGACTGCAACGAGGAAGTGCCCTTTCCACGCTGTTACGACAGTTTGAACTGTAATGTTTTTCTCAACATTACTGCCTTGTTTTCTTTTTTAAAAGTCCTTTCTTCCTTTACATTAATTAACAAAAAAATAAACTTCCTAACCCCTCGCTAATTCTGGGACGTATGCAAAAAATGACAAATAGTATTTATTTGAAAACTAAACTTCTCAAACTAATTCATGAAAAGAAAACAAGGAAAATCATTACCGTGAAGGAGGCTTGGAAAAGTGATCTTAATTGTCAAAAAATTGGGTGAACTTTTGGTTTGAATTTCTCCAAGAATTATTACTTGTTTGAGAAGCTATTTCAATCACTCGAAAGTGTGTTCATTCTATTTCCAAACACCTCGAAGTTGGTTTGAAAAGCTGCGCATCGTTTTCCAAACCACTCCTCCGCGTTTTAGAAATTGGTTGAAACACTCGCACTCGTTTTTGACATATTACATCAAGAAGGCCATTCTCCATATTTTAATGTTTATAACTGCCAAGCTATTGGCAAAGACCTCTTCTTTCCCTGGAAATAAAACAAAATGAACTCGGCAATCAAGGCATCGATTTATAAATAGAAAGCCTGGCGCTCTAACCAAATTGTCACTGTCCCTTAGCATCTTTCCCAATATTTCATCAGAGGTTGTCAGACCTTTAGGGTGCGTTCGACTGACCCAATTCCAGAATAGCAATACATACAATGATTACTAGAAATCCGTCATGAGAGGATTTTGGAGTTACTGGAATTTTTTTTAAAATCGTGTATTACCGAACGCTTGTAGTTACCGATACGTCTTCCCAAATTTACCTACAATTCAATTCAATTCAATTCAATTCAATTCGTTTATTTTGCCATTAACCAAAAAAATACAACATAAATACATTATAGACGACACACAATATTCTTACTATTACAATGTTCACACTTAACTATTGACAATATTAAAAGGGTTAAAGGCTAGGAAGCCTATATAGAAGCCGGGGGCTTATTAACTATAGGCTTCCTA
The DNA here is from genome assembly GCF_977016875.1 of Pavona decussata. Lineage (NCBI taxonomy): Eukaryota > Metazoa > Cnidaria > Anthozoa > Scleractinia > Agariciidae > Pavona > Pavona decussata. The sequence goes on along the minus strand of NW_028145515.1, from coordinate 1,638,973 downwards.
GAACTATAGGATAAACCATAGAAGTTAAGGGTACTGATTGAAAATTCCAATATTTTTTTTTTTTTAAAAGAAGGGAAAAAAGAAGAAAGAAAAAAAAAGAAAAGGTAAAGAAAAGGTGTGTAGCTCAACAAAGAGTCAATTTAACTTAGAAAGAAGGAATTTTTTAAGTCTTTTGCCAAACAAACTGATACTTTCACTGTTTTGAATTTCATGACTTAGCGAGTTGAAAAACGTAGGACCTTGAAACCGAATACAAAGAGAAATCCAACAGCTATTCTACTTTTTCTTATTCCGGAATACGTTCAATCGAACGTAACCTTAAAATTCAGTTCCTGGTTTATTTGAAGTCAAACGGAAATTTGTTCGGTATAGCGGGGGTGTGAGACCTCTGAGTGCTGCCAAAGTACATATAAATCACACGACCTCATTGGTGCTTGCAGATAGTCTGCTTGTCTCCAAAGGCCCAATGTAGACAGTATTGGCTATCTATGCAGTTTATAAAATGACTCCAAAGGCCCAACATATACAGTATTCGATATCTATGCAGTTTATAAGATGAAACAAATGGACTGAACTGCATCGTGTTGCCTGCGACACAAATCAAAACATGAACCCTTGCAAAAAAGGATTGAGTTTATCAGAAACATCTGGAGTTTATTACCGTTTTTTTTTTTTTTTTTTGCTTTCCTAAGCAAAACATCTTTTGTCCACAAAGTGGTACCCCTGAAGGCGGGCATCATAAATCTTTTTCAAATAACAAAAAGACAAATTTCAAAATTAATTGTTCAATGTTATGCCCTGTTGGCATTCTGAGTCTTAATTAACTGCAGTCTGCGGGGGAGGGGCTGTGAAATTAAAGTAGAGGAAGTGAGAAAGAAAGGGATACGAGATGAACACCGAGTTCGACATATCCAGTACGAAATGACTGAAAAATAGTATTCTAAGGGAAATAGTTTCTAGGATCTAAGAAAGCTGGAGTTCACAGTTGCGAGGTCATATAAACGTGGTTTATTCCAAATATCATTTGAGTGCGATTTGGCCTTACAGGCGTAGTGGTTACTCATCGGGATTTTTGATAGGGGGGAGTGCAGCTCTGTTCTTCAAACTCTGACTCTATTTCAGACCAAAATATGCAATGTTCTGGTACCTTTTTTCACGCCTGGCATCTAAAATTCATACTCATTTTCAGACCTGGGTTCTAGAATCCATATACCCGTTTTTGTGAAATTCATACCCGTTTTTTAAGACCTGAAAACCAAATGGTTAAGGCCTATACCCTATTTCTGACCAAAACCACTCAAAATTATAACCGTTTGGCGCAGCACATACATACATAGCTTTGAGGCCCTATATATTCTCAGAGCCGACAAAATAGTTTGATGTTAAAACTACATATCATCTTCGAACTTGTGAAGAAGCTTAAGATTAAAATACAGATAGGAAGTGAGTTTTATAGGGGGAAAGTTTTATAAACCTTATATAGACCTGGCTATTTACCGCGTATTGTTAGGGACTAAAATCAGTTAAAAAAATAACAACATTGGCGAAAATGTTAGACACGAATCAAGCAGTTGGAGTACGGAGTAAAAATTGGCCAGATTTCTGAACATTTTCGCTGGAATTGGGAAATTGAGACTTAAGCAACAACAGTAAGGGCCTCTGTGGTTCGTTTCGGTGAAAATCCGTTCATAAGACCTAAATCACCTCAATTTAATCAGATTTTCGGATTTGAATATGATGAACAACTAGTTTTTTGCTCAGTTAAATGTCACCCTACAGCTTCGTACCATGGGAAATTACATTATAATTCCTTTTAAGTTCGGCGAGAGTTCTACAGCATTTAGGGTGCGAAGCAACTCTAGCTGGGATTTTCGGAAAGTGAACAGCTATCAGCACGGAAATTGGTTTTTGTGACTTGAATATTCAACTAATGAAGCCGAACAGATAAAGCTGTATTGGCTCCTCTAAACATCCCTTGTAAGGACCTTTAAATGATCTGAGAATATTGAAAACGGCTTTTTGGTGTTATGTTGAAATGTTTATCCGTTAGAAGCTCCTGATCGAACATAGGAAACTTGTAGTGTTCAACGGTCCTCGTTTGAATTAAAATTTCATCCACAGTCTCACATTTTCTGGTTGAAAGTTTGAGTTGAAGAAAGAAATAGATGATAATAGTATTAATTCAGCATACCTTTGTCAATACAAGCGGTTCTTTGATATTCAAAATCCTAACTGATTTTGACATCCAGAAGAGCTGTAAATGTTTAACACTGCACTGGCTTGTCCTAAGTCTTAAATCCTACTACATGAATTCAAACAGAAACAAAACTAGATGTTCCCATTGGTTGGTGCATCCTGCCCTTTTTAATTGCTCGCTAGTATGTTCTTGGATTAATTGCGGGATATTTAACTTGATGGCAGGAAACACGCAAAGAAAAGCATAGTTTTCTTTTAGCATAAGCCACCAAATGGCCAACGCAGAACTCTTATGAAATTGAAAATTCATTCATGATCATTTACTTATTCATCCAGAACATTTAATTAGTTTAACTGTGTTTAAAACTGAACGTTAAAACGTTTTTCTTACAAAATTCACGTTGAATATAAGGAAAAATAATACATAGTGAACGGGGATACAAGACATATTTTTAACCTTTCAGGTTGCATGCTCGGGGACGGAAAAATAACGGACTCAAAGTAGAGAGATAAATTGACTTCCCTTTGGAGGCGAAATGACCGGATACCATGAAGTTAACGGTCGCCCGTATTTTTATGACAAATTAAAGTAGGCGTTCTGTCAGCAAGAATGTGCGGGCGGTGAATGACGATAAAAGAGTTCAAGTGGTGAAGTTTAGCTACCGAGTCTAGATTTTTCATGCACTGCATTTTTACTCCAGTTTAAAACGTTTTTGTGATAATCGTTTTCCAGCTGATTCTGTTATTCCCTCCCCTCTCCTAAATACTTTTGCGCCCTCCATGAAGCTCCGATGCAGGTTTTGTCATATATAAATCGTGTGAAAATATGAATACCCCAATACCTTTGAGATTCGCGTGGGTACAATTTCTGTCATTTCTGCGCATCGTAAAAAAGAAAAACAAGTTTTCGAAAATTGAAAACCAATTCGCAGAAAGACACGTAAATACAATTAAAAAAAAAAACGAAACAAAACAAAATGCGATTGTCATTTTTTATCAAATCACAAATCGACTTCTTGACCCTTTTAGCCTCAACAGTAACCATAATCTAATTTCCACTTTCAATATCACTTCTTTCACTGCTTTATCAAACATATACAGATCATGTATGTTTTTTTTTGCTCCCGAAAAACCCATTTTTAAAAAGAAGAAAAATTACTTTAGGAGACTTAGAAGATAGATAGTACATCCAAAGACGTTTGCTTTGAGGTCCACAACGGCAAGTAATGACGTCATATGACGCGGTAATTACATCATGATTATCAAATGGTGGCCATCTTAGATACGCCATCTAGGATTTCTGGCCGGATTTCCCCAAAACTTCAAGAATTCGAAAAGTAATCAAAACTACTAAAGGAACACTAATATAAGCTTAAAGCATAAAATTTATCGTAAGAAAAGTAATTTTCTTCACTTTTTAAAGGGACTTTCCATTTTCTGAAAAAACAAATGCTTGTCAAAACTTGGTTGTCATGGTAACATCAATGAACACTTATTACCGACATCATCAAATTGTTCCCAGATAAATTTCTGAAAAAGTCATTAAGTTTCATAGTCTCCTACGCAGCCATTTTTAGGCTCGTCACGCAGCGCTCCGTTTGTGGAGAGGAGCGTTGCGTGACGAGCCTGTTGCCGTGACGATTGCGCGAATATTTAAAACGTTGTTCAGGTTCAAAGTTGCTGGGATCAGAATCCCCCCGGGTTAGAAAGGGTTAAGATATGCCCTAACGTTAAACCCGAAATATTTCTGAAACAGATATCCCATTTAAGACAAAAGTGATTAAATCGATTCCGTAAAGCCCTGAAAACCATACGCCATGGGGACACACATTACAGATAAGGCTAAATAAGGTCTCACAACTCACCGAACGTTCGATAATTCACGGGAGACACAAACACTTTTTTGTCAAGGAAATATTTAATTTAACTTGGGGCTCTCAATTGCGTAAATTTTCCACCACGAAAACAAAAAGGGCCAGCGGCTTTTTTGTGGCCATGATATGAGTTGGGTAAATAAAATCCTTTTGTTTTGTGATCGACAACTGCAATGTATGTACACAGTAGTTTCTTATGTAAAGTTTGGTTTTGATTGAAAAATCTGGTTTCATAAGTACTTTCTAGCAACCGTTAGTAACTTTACCGTGATATATAGAGACGTTTAATTTGTTTCACCAGAAAAATAAAAGCCGTGTTTCGCTTTGATTAATAAAACATCCTTTGCAGTTTATAGAATGGTTTTTCAATACAGATTTTGGCATGTGTGCCTTACGAGGCTTGACGTTTGTTTTAGTGATTCTATTTTCGACGCTCTGGTCAAAAGGTCAGCTATTAACTTACTATCCGCTTCCTGGGCTGAAACACTTACGTTCATCTCAGCAAAAATGTCAGGATTGAGCTCCCGCAACCGACTTCTTGCTCCATAGACAATCGTACGACGAGGTCAAGTAAAATTATAACTTAAACCAGTTGTTAACAAGTACGTTGGTTAAATTAGTTTCGTTGTTATGTAAACATTGGACGCTCCTTGTAGTCCAGCTATTGTTTTGAGCCAATAAGTAGTTTTACTTTCGTTGGCTACTAACAACATTCCGCGGGAAAGTGGCAAAATCAATGTGCAAACAACTTCAGGTTTCATGACCGAAGTGTTGAAGCGTGCCTGGCAACCTCTAGGAATCTTCTGTGTATGCCCTTACTGTCGTAAACCTTCGGATCAGAATATATGATTTTTCATAAACAAACTGCTTAACGTTTCTGTAAAATTTTGCTTGTTGAAGGGAAGAAAGTATCACAAAACACCAACTCGATCAGAAACACTTCATTTGCATTTACTTTCAACACACTAATTCATATTGATGGTTTACACGTGACGTCATGGCGGCCATGTTGGTGTACAGGAACAATAAGATTTTTCTCATGCAAACTCTATGAACAAATTTTCTTTTCCTTTGTACACCGACATGGCGGCAATGCAAACCACCTATATGCGACTAGAAAACTACCTGGTCAGTTGGTCGCCATTTTGTTTCATTTTTATACCAAAAAACCAAAAGTTGTGCCTCATTTCACGTGAGTTTGCAAAACGTACTACCCTAAAAAAAAGCACAATAACCTTTGGCGCCTTCCCCGTGCCCTCCCCGGATAGGCACCAGTTCAGAAGTCGGCGGATTTTTTTAAGCTACATCCCCTTCCCCCTCCCCCCGAATATTTGTGGCGCCAAGCTACTGAGCGGTTTTACCGGGAAGTTAGTACAGATCTTGACGATTTGGGGCTTCAACAAGCGATTTTTCGGGCTAATGATCTTAAATACGGCATAGAAATTTGCCATTTGTCACGAAAAAGGCCAATATTTTATCGGGTTGCATCTGAAATAGACTAGACTGCGTTGTTTGTGTTTGATTTGACCAACTGTATAAACAGCAACTCGTCGTAACTGGTTACCTTATACTAAGGACGTATTCAAGCAATGGACGACATCCTCCGCGCACCAACTAAACCCCGTTTTCCACCCTGCCGGCTCAGCTTATTTCACAGTTCTAATTATTCACACATCGAAAAACTCACACAAACTACTACAGAGGAGAGAATTACGAATTAACTCAGAATCATTTAATAAGATTTTATCCCGGGGGTGATAGGTACTTACCTCAAAGTTTGTTGGGAAATTTTGCCTGCCTCTAGAAACACATCTTCAGTTTTTCAGAACTGATAGTGTACCTGTTTCCCTACCGATTCTAATACAAGAATGACGTACTTTTTACTGCTTTTTTTTGCCGACGTCACAGTCCTCTCTTGGGTGGATGCTAATATTCAAAATTCAGTGAATGACAGCAACCTCAAAACAAACACAATTTAAAACATCCTACAACGGAATCTAACTGAAATATTTTCCAGACTATGCACTCATGCGCAAAGTATATTAATTATTTTTAAATCATGTCTTTTAAAATTTTACCATCAACAACAAAAACAGAACCGATCGACAGACCGTGAGCTCAAAATATTACCCAGCATAATTATTCAACCGGGCTCAGCAAGTTTACCACAACGGCGGGGTTGCACTGTGGCATATTATATTCGAGTTCGGCACAGGCATGACTCAAGGGCAAAGAAAAAAGAAATTCAAGAAATATTAAAATGAGAAACAAAATACTGAAATGTTCCCCAGCAGTTGAACCTCTCCACAACGGCCACCTTGGGGACAGAAGAAAGTGGCCGTTGTGGAGAGGTGGCCGTTATGGGGAGGTAGGGGTGTAATATGACACCTTTTCCCGGGAAGTACAGCATGTTTATTGTGCCAAGTTCATGCTTGCTGTAGCCTATAATGGCAATCCAATCTTAATAATATATATATAGATAAAATACACAATAAAATGTAAATAATGTTTTGAATCAAAATGTTAACAAGACGAAACGAGCAAGGTTCGTAACATTCGCTATATTATTATAGACAATTTATGCTTACTGCAGAATATAAATAAAACACACTCAAAATACGTATATCATTAAAATGGATACAGAAACGTAATGTTCCGAAGACAAATGTCGATTACTGCATCAGTTTATAAAAAAAAGGTTTTTACAAAAAGAACTGTACTGGCCGTTGTCGAGAGGTTATTTTGGCAGTTGGGGACGCACTTTAGTGGCCGCTGCCGTTGTAGAGAGGTGTCCGTCGTAGAGAGGTTTAAAGAAGAGCTAATGCATGGACTGTCCGCCGGGACAAAACAAAGTGGCCGTTGTAGAGAGGTGGCCGTTGTGGAGAGGTGGCCGTTAGAGGAGGTTCGACTGTACTGAAATGTTCCCCAGTCCTTTTTGTAGTACTGTAACCTTGCATGGCTACAAGATAGGTCAATGTTAGGATAATTAACCTCCAAAACAATTCCAACTCTCTTGGAGACACCGAGCATATTGGATCGTTTACTGATCGGAAAAATCTCAAAAACAGAGGGACTTTTGGTGCATTTTCTCTTCCGTTTTCTTCTTTAGAGCTTGCGTTCTGTTTTGGTCAACAGTTGAAACAACCGCGAAGCTCTGGAAACGAGATTGACGTCAGAATGTTATTTTGGTTTGCATTGGGCATGCGCACGTGGTGAATAGCGCCTTTCACTCAACCGATTAATATTCATTATTTACAGACATTTAAAATTGCTAATACGGAAAGATCACGAAAATGAAGCCCTAAATCTGCTAAATCCCTTATTTATTTATATTTCTCGAGATTTACATCGCGTTTGCATGAGTTAATAGGATTTCACGCGCATGGCAAGTTAATTGAACAGCCTTATGCAAATTCTCGTGGGATCGCAGAAATAAGGAACAGCTCAAAAAACAGATGTTCCTTTTGTTCCTAGCAGGAAATTTAAACGAAAAACAATGGAAATCTAATAAAAAACGGTTAAATAAAACTTTTTGACATAGAATGACGGTTTCGTTCCAAAGACCAGACCTTCCGAAATAAATTAACAATAATTCACATTAAAGCGTTTTACTTTGTTGAAGCAATGGAAATTTTTAAAACAAAATCTTCAGCAACAGTTCATAAACGTAATATAAAACTTAGATAGAGACTGACAAACTGAAAAATCTAATTCTCGTTTAAAGAAGCCGTGTTGACTCAATAGAATGGCATTTTGCAGTTATTTGTATTATAGTTTGCTTGTAGCTTAATCGCTGTGGGAATCGCTTTACTGTCAGGGCAATTTGAGGGTCGTTTATACGACATAAAAATATTAATGGTACGTACTGATAAAGATTCGTGCAGCGAAGATGGTTGTCGAGGGAAAATCATGACTCAAGTCTCTATGATCCCTGCCGTCTTATATATAGTTGGGAGATTTAGCAACGACGACAGCGACGGTAACGAGAAACTGATAAAAAAAGCAGTAGGCTTAATAACCAAAACAACAACTCTACACGTGCATTAACGTTTTGGTGAACTTTTTTGCCGTCAATGCACGACTAGGACGTGAAATTTACCGATGACACGTTTCATGGAGGACGTAAACACACAACGTGAATTTTTCTTCTTCTTTCTTAACTTGGGTGCGGTCTCCAAGAAGTCAACGTTTGACGTCTAAAGCGAGTTGGGAATTTTACTTTTCGAGTGTAATCCAGAAAAAACGCGAATTCATTTTAATAGTGACGTTTTCGCTGTCGTCGCCGTCGTCGTTGCTAAACGGCTCCCTATTTTTTTTTCTCATTTTCATTCAGTTTTTTTTTTTTGCCATACTTTACATACAGATTTATGAAACGTAAATTTACAAAACAAAACATGGTGTTTACCTGGCATTTACAATACAAAACATGGCAAGGAAACTTAACAGCAACCCCAAGGCTTAAGAAAAACTTGGTTTCCTTTCAAGAATCACGATTGAATGTGAGTCAACAAGCAAAAAAAGAAGAAGAAAATCCGAGAAAATCAAAGATTGCAACTGTTTAAGATTAATAATTATTTGAAAAGAATTATTTTAAACTTTCTTTTGAACGCAGCAAGGGACGAACAGCTAGTGATCTCGGGATTAAGGTCATTGAAAATCTTAGGACCTCGATAGCTAGAAAACCTGAGAAAAATGTCTGTTTTTTGTTCTACAGTATGGTATATAGACGAAAGGAATATGTACGCCTGTTGTCATAGATATGAGGTTGGTTGTTCAATAATTAAAAACATACCATCCCAGCCGTTCTGGGCCGCCAACGGACGCCAGCGTATCCAGAATAGCACCGATAAAACTTGGGTATTTTCTCACAAAAATTACCGACACAGTGCCAATTCTGATAGGTTCCCTGCCATTTTTAACTACCGCGCGCGTAAACAGTGCCTTCTGAATAAAACTGGCTCCGTTGCGAAAAATGAAATATGTTAAAATTCATATTCCATGAGAACTTTAAGGACCATTTAAGATAGAATTGAAAAAAGGCCGGCGCAAGTGACGATGCGCTGATAATAGGTGCTTTCCAGCAAAAGCCGTTAGTTAAAAAACGACTTTGAAATGTGTTAAAAGGGTGTCAAAATTGTTTAGTGAATTTCTCACAGACCAATTCATAATTTAGATTAGGATTAGTGAATTAAACTTTTCAAAAAAAAAAAAAAGATGGATCTAAAAGCTAGGTTCAAGTTTCGATGTTTAAATGATAAAGAACACTATTTTTGTTTGTTTTTTATTCGCGATACCGATCTTTCCGAAGAACAGAAACACCATTAGGCGAGACTGAAGTCCTACTGTCTGTAAAGTTGAAAAACATATCTTGTTTTCTTGTTTTCAACAAGAGAAAAGCACTATTTAATATATACCTGTTTCGAAAGAGCGCTTAAATGAATTAATATCATGAACCGACTGAAGAGCAATACATTTTTTCATGGCTGTCAAAAATCAAAAGGCGACTGAAAAAGACCCTTTGCAGACGATTCTTAAGGAGACGAAACTACTCGAATTAAAATTTCGTCTTCATTATATATAAGAAATAATGCTAAAGCGATTTCTTAAGAGATCAAAAACTTGTTCTTACCTCAAATCGCACAATTCTTGCGGTTTTCAAGACTTTTAAGCTTGCGGCGATTATGAAAAAAATTATCGACTTCTCCCTTCCCTTTTTAAACACTTGGAAATCTTTTCCTCGGTCAAATTACCGTCTACCGAAGCAGGATATTCGGAGGTCTTTTGAACGAATTGAGAGCGACGTTCACATCTATTTTACGACCATCAATAAACCCTGAACTAACATCCACTAATTGCTTGTAAGGGCGAGGAAATTAGATTCAAAAAATTAATTTGTCGCGTTTATCAGGCTTTTGCTAAGAGGCTTTTAAAAGCGGTCAGACCAGCCGATGTCCCAATGCTTGCTAATGCTTTCTACAAGACAAAAGATACATAAATGAGACTCTTCTACTGAGACACCGACCGGGCAATATGTCAAAATATTAAGACAGGAAGGTAAACAACACTCGGTGTAGCAATTTCATTGGCCGTAAGGCCATTATATATACTGATTTATTACCCCACACACATCAGTGATCGTGGGTAATTCAAATTGACATATAATGCCTTAAATTGAACAATTCAGACCGGAAAAGACAGGCCGTGTGAGAGTTAATATCTGAGATTTATCGTTTTGTGAGCAAGACGAGTCCCCGGGGATGATGGCTAAGCACTTGTGTCAGTTCGCTTCCCTTTCCCTCGTTTCCTCTACCCCCCCCCCCCCCCCCCATCCCCCAAATCCACCCCGCCGAAAACTCAAACTCTGTAAGCTGTTTTCTTGTTTGTCAACTCAAGATTCTGCAGGTCGGTAGAAAATCAATCGGACGGCTAAAAACAGCAACCTTAATTCAAACGAATCCTTTGCTCCCTATTCACAGGTGACAAATTGACGGGAATAAACAGTGACACCTGCTCAGTAGCTTTTATTTGAATCCTCACACTCTAGGATTTCAGGGAAACCTTCTTGGAGTGTTGGTGATAACATCGCGGAAAAGTCTTATATGATGACGTCACAATATCGGTATATCGAAATCGATATCGAAACAATGCCAAATATCGTAATAATATCGATACTCGTATCGGATCGATTTGAAAGACTGGTATCGACCCACCTTTAGCTTAAAAATAGTTTACCAGTTTTCTGAAATTGTAAGTGCCCTTGACTATGAATGGGACATTTCTTAAAATTTTGCTTTGTGTCTTGGACAAATGGTTCAAAATTTGTTATGGTTGGGTTGCCCTGTGAGAAGTCTTATTGCTTGATACCTTCGCCTTGCTGTTCCAGTTTAAACAGCAGAACAATTTTGAAGCGCAAATCGTTAAAAAAAAAATACCCAAGACGTTACCGCCGATTTTCACTCCAAATAAAACTAGCCACCTTTGGTTTTTGGCAAGCAGAAGAAACAACTGCTAACAGAATCCATTTATAAAAAAAATGTGATAGTATAACCTAGTTTAACGGCCTTAGCACGAGTCTCCTGTAGCTCAGTGGTAGAGCATCCGAACTAGTAATCGGAAGATCTTAGGTTCGACTCCTGATAGGAGGACTCGGATTTCTTTTTTGCGAGTATGCCTGTGTCACTTGCTAGAATAATACATCATTCAGAATCCAATTACTTTACAAGAGAACGTTGAAATGAATCATTTTTGTGGAGAATTTAGGCCATATTTTTATATTTCATTTTCACAAACAGACATACATACATGTACATACAGCCAGACAGCCGGAAAGACACTGACAGACAGACGGACAGACAGACACAAACATCGAAACCAGGCTAGGCAGGCCTACCAACAAAATGGAACGAATTAGTTATAATAATAAGCTTTAAGGTTTTAAACCATAAAAATCCAAGCATTTTAAGATCACGTATCACTTTACCCAGTTTCAAGCACCGTGATAATGTGATAGAGCTCCAAAAAGAATCTTTACCAGACAACACGAAAAAGTACGGTAGAAGTTTTTGCACAAGCTCTTACATTGGCAGCTTTTTTAAATAGACAGCCAAACAGTCAATTACTGCTAATTATTGTTATTGTTGATAATTGATCAGCAGATTCAGATTCAACAGTCTCGTCTGAATAAAATAAACTGAGTTTTTGACGAAAGAGACTTTTATTCCCTACTTCAAAGGGGCAAACAGTATGATAGATATGACGTTACAGACATCTTAGCGAGTAAATAAAAAATTATCCTCCACAACAGTGTATCGTGTCTTTCGATACAATAATTATTATAGCGTGGTTTTAACAACCCTATACGTAATTTTCCCTGCTTGTTAGATGTCTAATTATTTGCGGCCCTTGTTGGTTTACTTGTACCATTTTATACTAAACATACATGTCACTAACATACTGTCACTATAATCACTCGAAAAGTTCTTAGTTTTCTTGTCTCGAGACTCCATGCACTTGACTCAATACTCGATGCTCTCGACTCAAGCCTTGATACTCGAAGCTTTCAAGTTTCAAGGATTGAGGATCGAGTCGCGAAGTTCAAGTTTCGAGGGACTGTCAACTTACTTTTGCACGGTTCTGGATAATTTATATCCAAGTTGAAAAACAGTGTCTTAATAACCTGATGAGTTTATTTATTGTTTATAAGTTTGGTTATTTGAACACCTTTTAGGACTGTACCCTGTGAAAATACATAGAGCTTCAAAGCATTTTGGATATAGGTATTACATGCAGGCACTGTAGGTAAAGTCGTACTCAAGCCTGAACTGTGGACTTAATCCAGACTTAATCCAGGAGATTCTGCAGTATGAAGCAACTCATATATCAATAATGGGGTTGATTTCTAAAGACATTGTGGTGCTGGATTGGTGGGGTGTGGAAACGAATATTTGGTTTTAGCAACTCGGTTGATAAGGTAAGTTAGCCACTGTAAAGAGATTCGAAAGCTGACGTTTTGAGTATTAGCCCTTCGTCAGAGAGACCGGATTCATTCTTATGAAGGGTTGATGCTCTAAACATCAGCACTGGAATTTCGTTATGGTGGCCAAGTTACCTTAACAACTCAGAGTTTGCTACTCCCTCCTGGATGGAATGCTGGTCCATCGCAGGGTTACCCCTGGCAGTATGTCCTCGGTACATCCACAAGGTGTATAAATTATTCATACATCTGGGTGAAGACAGACAATGTAGAGCAAAGTTTCTTGTCTGAGGAAACAATGCAGTAATGCAGAGATCAACCTAGTTTTGAACTAGTTAATGACCCCCTGATTTGTGACTGTCCATTCAAAAGTTTATTTTACCACTACAATACTGCAGCTCAACACATTTTATACAATGTAATGATTAGGCCTGTTGCCATTGATTTTACTATGTGACTGCGTGATGCAGTTCTAGTTTAAAAAGACCCACATTTCACCCTTGCTCACCATGGAGTCTCCAGTAGCTCAGTGGTAAAGCATCCGACTAGATCACGGAGGGCCGTAGGTTCAAATCCCATCTGGAACTCGGATTTTTTCTGAGTTTCCAATTGATGCACAAACTTATTATCATGTTATTATTTTCACAAAAAGACTCTCTGCTGCCATTACATGGTATTATAATATTAGTTTATATTTTAAATTCTTAAGAAAACTCCGAGACCATGTGCAACTGATTTAACATTAAGATATACAATTTCAAGTATAATTATTATTTTCTGCAATACCATTAGGTGAACTTCTTCTTTGTTGCAGTGAAACGTGCCATGTACTGCAAGACATAAAGCAAAACAACACTTTTTAAAAAAAATTGATATGGTAGTGTAAAGGCCCATTTAGACAGCACAACTTTTGCTTACGGCTGTCGCATGCAATTTCTGATGAGGCTAAAAATTATACACTGTATACACTGGTAAACCAAGATCCTTCTACTTGCACCTTGGTATTAAAATTAATGTCTCATAGTCACTGTACAGTGTATAAAGCTACCTAATAAACGACCTAAGGACAGAAATGATATATCCGAGAATTAACTCTGTAGTGTACATGTAAGGTATATACGCTGTATATGCATGTATGTTAAAGCGCTAAGTGTCAGCCTAATGAAATTCCGACTGGATCTTAACCCTAGAAAGAAAATGGGAGACTGTACGAGACGACAAAAAATATTGGAAAACAAAAATAGCTTTCTATGGGATGAACACTTTAGAATGTTCACTACTTTTGCAGTCACACTGCAGTTCAGTAATAGAACTTGCTATTCATAATATTCAATGTACCTGATCATAACCATCAGTTTCTCTCAGTTGTTTAACATCAAACAAGTTGCCATCCACAGCAAGCAGTGAAATCTGAGACTCCTTAAGAAGCTGTGGAGTTACAGCTTCTAATGCCAAACAATTCTCTTCTACTCTTAGTACTTTGAGCCGTGCACATCTCGACAGGCCAACTGGGAGTGATGAAACTTGATTTCTGTTCAGATTCAGTTCTACAATCTGGAGGTCTCCAATGGTATCAGGGAGGCTGCGAATTTTGTTATCAGACAAGTCAATCGCGTCCAAATGTCTCAGAGAGCCAAGACCTTCAGGAAACACTGTTAGCTGATTTGATGCAAGAGAAAGTGTTTTAAGGTGTGTCAAGTTTGCAAATAGACCAGCTGGCAGAGTCTTGAGGTTGTTTTTGTCAAGAGTTAAGACTTCCAACTTCTTCAGCTTTGAGACTTCTGAGGGTAAGGCACCTAGACAGCAAAATCAAAGAAACACTTAAAATACAGCCTGCTCTCCTTTTTGTGCCTGGTTAGGAGCGATGCTGGCTTATGAGAGATTTATGAGGGTCTAAAATCATTTAGATTATGCAGCTGCAGCTTAAGGAGTGTCTGCTTAGGAGTGATAAATGCATAGAAGATATGATCTTTGGTAAGGAATTTACACTACTCCTAACAGAAGTTTGTCTGCATTTACAGTGAGCCAATCTTAAAGCTAGAAGCAGGGTTGTTGAAAGGGTGCACAGATGCAGGAACACACAATTCGCTCAAATCCCCACAATAATGTAAAGTCTCTACAATACAGTCATGTATGCGCAAAATCGGCTGCACGAAACCATTAGATTTGCTTAATTTAATTAAATCAGGTTTTTATGTTGATCACTAGCATTTTAGGCTGTCTTAATGTAACGGGCTATTTATCTTCCATAACAAACAAGGTATCCCTTTGACTTTCCTCAAACAACTACCCTGGTCCCAGAGGTTTTTCTTGATTTTCCCCGCGTGAGAGAGCCGGGAAGCAGCGAACGCGAGTCACAAAGCGGCGAGAAAGAAACAATTTTTTCTTTTTCGCCGCTTCGCGACTCGCATTCGCCGCTAATTGTGGCTCCCTCACGCAGGGAAAAATCAAAAAAGCGACTTGCGTTCGCCGTTTTGGGCTCTCTCACGCAGGGAAAAATCAAGAAGAACCTCTGGGACCAGGGTATCGAACAACTCAAAGGGATGTAAAAATAACAAGGGGTTGATCTTTCAAAGGTTTGCAGGACCTCAGCTCTAACTAGTGTCAGTTCAAATCCTATTTTTCATTAGTGCCGATTGCAACAATGGTAATAACAAAATAATCCAAGTTGTCGTTAAATAGCAGAGACGGCAAACAGAGCACTCAGGGAAGCTACATGTACCAGTTCAGTTTCCTTGGGAACAATTGGGAGAGGGGAGGGAAAAAAAGCCTGGGTGGTCTACTTGATGGAGAGCACTTTACAAAAAATATGATTGGACTCTTCTTAATTATAATAAGGAGATCATTTGCAAGTTGTCTCTGCTGATATTGATTTTTTTTTTTTTGGTCTGCTGAAAATTGAGCGAAAAAGTAACAGGACCATGGCAAAGATCTAGGGATTATAGAATTGTCCTTAAAAAATGATGGGTCTCGGCAAAATTCTCATAATCTTGAGGTTGTAAAAAATAAAGTGGGTCTTGGAATCTCGCATTTTGAAATTTGAATCTCTGAGTCTCTCAAACCAAGTGAAAGTTAAGTCTGAATGAACTGTCCTAAAACAACAAATAATAATCTTGAAAAGTGGCTCAACATCGCAATCGCTAAGTCTGTGCAACATGTACATGTAGGTTTGGATAAATTCTGCTTGCAAAAAAAAAAATAGTTGTGTCTCAATCAGACTCTTGGTGTCTCGGCTTTTACCTTTCTATACCCCTAGATTTAAAGTACAGTTAAACTCATCACCAATAGATGAGCTTGGCAGTTGGTGCCTTTGAAGTTGGTGGAGCCGGGCAATGCTCTAGCATGAGGAGGAGGTATCCATGGCAACCCTGTGAGCGGCCCCCACCAAGCACCGTCACACTGAACAGTTCAGTGGAATACTTACCGACCCAATACTTACCTAGCCCACACCAAGAGGGAGGGAGGGATGGGAAAAACCAAAGGACAAACTGGCACGCAAACAGCAAGCAATTGAGACAACACTTTGCGAAAAACTGCAAGCAAGCAACTGCGTATATAAGTCACGAGGTGCCCCTGCTAAAGACATCGGGCTACCCCTAATATATAGTTGGGGAAAACAGCTGACCAGCATTGCTTCGAGGTTAAATTTGCCTAAATTACATTTAGCCACATTATTTTATGATCGCCATCATACTTACCAAGATGATTTGATGTCAATATCAGACTTTTGAGGGAGGTAAAGCCTCCAATTGCAGGAGGAAGGGCTTTGATCTTGTTGTTTGAGAGGTCTAAGGTTCGCAAAGATGTCCCCAATCTCAACAGTTGAGGTGGGACCTGTAAAATTAAAAGATTTAACATTAAATATTACCTGGCATTGAATCCCGTATAACTTAATGAAACAGTTTGTAAACCACAAGAAACTTAATTGTAAGGGTAGTGAGGACTCCTGTATCAATCAATTACCCTTTCAAACCCAGAATTCAAGTTTGAGTGAAGGTGGTTCTACAAAGTTACTGGTGAATTAATTTTTTTGCTGCCAAAGAGGGTGGCAGCCTGCTTCATTTCCTTTAGTTGTTGGAAGAACTTACGGAAAATGAATTCTTGAGAGTGCGGGAGAAAACATCTGGCCAAAAAACTATCATTGACTATTGTGTGCATGGTCAAACAGCAGGAAAAACTATCATCAACTATCATGCTCAAAGAATAATATTATTTCAGCATGCTCAAAATAAATGATAGTTGATGATAGTCAATCATAGCGCATGATAGTTGGTGGTTAAACGACCACGCGAGTTTTAACTATCATCAACTATTATCAACTATCATTCACTATCTGCACTGTTTGATCAGAGCTTAACATCCAAACGAAAACTCCCATAGTGCTCCCCCGGGGAGGGTGAACTGAAAGGTCGAAACAATTTGCGAAAATAATATTATTGACGGAAACCAAGCACAACCTTTCAAAGGATCAGCTTGTGTCACTTTTAAGTTTTTTTTTATCTTTTTATGTGGGCTTAAACTAATGTAGTTTCAAGTAACTTCATCCATCATCAGTACTGTTGGCAGTTGCTAAATTTTCTCTCTGACTCTCACATGATCACAACCAGTCTCTTTATACTGAACATACTACAGCTGTATTCCTTTACACCTTCCCCTCAAATGTATTCATCTTAAAACTGAGAAGGTTGAACATAAAAAATTATCATCACATTCCCAAGGGACTGGGAGGTGAAAGAGATCAAAGCGTTCCTGTCTGCTATTTGCAGCTCTGAAGCAAGGCAGCCATAGGTCGGCCATGTCGATGCTCACCTCAGAAAGTCCTTTGCCACATAGAGAGCAAACCCCCGTCTTCTGTGCACTTTCTAAGTGTGGTGATATTGAATTACCCATTGTACGAAAAAAGATGGCTCATTCGTCGAAATAAACGCTAATTTTTGACTTATGTTATAGTTTTGTGTTCGGCCCATGAAGCAAGTTGCAATCTGTTATTATGATTGGGCTTAGTGGCCTGGCTCTCATGCTGGGGCGGTTACCATTCCATTTCCAAAATGGCCACTGCTGCAAAGAAACATGTCCTTTTGACGGGATCCCCAGGTAAAAAAATAATTTTGTTGAATAATAGTTGATTATAATGATGTATCCCGAAACTCACACTGTTTACTTTATACCCCTTGAAAGGGCTCATGGCTCGTGTACGACGACCTGACTGACGTCATGACCTGTTAAGAAGAAATGCCAACGTAAGACATCGTAGGATCAGTAGGAACAGGATCAGTAGGAACGTAAGATCAGTAGGAACTCAGGATCAGTAGGAACACAGGATCAGTAGGAACGTAGGATCAGTAGGAACACAGGATCAGTAGGGTAGGAACACAGGATCAGTAGGAACGTAGGATCAGTAGGAACGTAGGATCAGTAGGAACACAGGATCAGTAGGAACACAGGATCAGTAGGAACACAGGATCAGTAGGAACGTAGGATCAGTAGGAACGTAGGATCAGTAGGAACACAGGATCAGTAGGAGCACAGGATCACTAGGAACACAGGATCAGTAGGAACACAGGATCAGTAGGAACACAGGATCAGTAGGAACACAGGATCAGTAGGAACGTAGGATCAGTAGGAACGTAGGATCAGTAGGAACGTAGGATCGGTAGGAACGTAGGATCAGTAGGAACGTAGGATCCGTAGGAACACAGGATCAGTAGGAACACAGGATCAGTAGGAACACAGGATCACTAGGAACACAGGATCAGTAGGAACACAGGATCAGTAGGAACACAGGATCAGTAGGAACGTAGGATCAGTAGGAACGTAGGATCAGTAGGAACACAGGATCAGTAGGAACGTAGGATCAGTAGGAACGTAGGATCAGTAGGAACACAGGATCAGTAGTCATTTACACCTGCTTTATGTATTTATATAGATATCTTCAATAAGCCATGTTTATACTTTAAGCATAAAGTCAACGTTATTTTTGTATACAAGGCAGCTGTATCGGAACTACATATCAAAATTGTGCACTCCTTTCATAGGGGGAGTACAAAAAATAAGCAAACAGCTTTATTATACTCTACATAATTTGAGGGTAATAATAATCATGATATATACCCGGGAAGCTCCGAAGTGGTGGATCCGAATTGGAATTTGGTAATGTTGATTTTTGAGGAGAGTGGAAAACTAGAGTACCCGGAGAAAAACTTCTCGGAGCAGAGAAGATAACCAACAACAAACTCAACCCACATTAGTGGAAGGCGAGTGGCCCCACCACTACGTCCCTTCCCCTACCACACTACGGGTAACATAAAAGACAGCTGACAAACCTGTTGCCCACCTTTAAGCTAAAAATTCTTTGGAAGGAATGGAGACACTAGGCAAGGAATAAATCTACTGTCTTCACATCTTGTTTATTTGGCAAAAACTCGCTCCCACGTTATTAATCAAAGCCTATAAATAACATACCGCACTATTACGGGCTGTTACACACTATTGCAACTCAACAACCACAACAACTTTAGCCAATGCATTTTCATTTCCATACATGTACTTTTGTATTAATAATAACGATGATTAATGAACGTGTTTCATTCGTCATTCGTTTTACGCTGTTCAATGAAAGATAAAAATCGGCAGTTACCCTACTGGTTCAAAATTAGTGGAAAGAAATGAAACGTTTTCATTAAAACCTAACTTTACAAATAAAGTTACTTTGATCACTAATCTTGTAATAAAATGTTTACCGTCATACCTGCATTTCGTGATTACGGTACATCAAGTCCAGTTAACCAATACAAATCAGTGATTTGTCAGTGATTTTCTTGAAATGTGAATAACGTTAACGCTGCATTCATTTTGCGTAAATTAATATACCTCAATCTACAACAATATAGTTTAACAGTAGCATTTCCTTTTCTCATTTTTCTTTTATAACCATTGAAAAAGTACTGCACCACTATAACTGAAACAAACTGATCTGAAATACTGAACGTTCACTTGCAAAGCACATTGTCATCACTGTATATTTTGCTAACATTTTCCAGTTCACGCAGATTAACCATTTTACGAAGGAATATGAGTATCCAAACCCATATCTGTTACTCCTTAATTTTGAGGGTGTCTATTCACTGTCTATTAATGTGTTTCAATTGGTGGTTTGGAAATGCTTAGTCAAAAAACCAGTTGTATTTGATTTGCATTTTGACGAACTCCTCATCAATTTTTAATTTTGCTTTTGTTTCTTCCACTTTCTTTGATACAGCTGACAATGATTTAGGGCGCAGAAGAAGGTCTCGGTGTTCCAATTCGCTGCAAAACTGCACAATCCTGTGGTAGTCTGAAAAGACCTTGCTTGTAGAAACATCCTGATTTGTGTTTAGCAAGTACAACAGCAAGGCGTCAAAGACAAAATATTCATCTTCCAACCAAGTTGGAGTTATGGGTTTTTCTGCTCTCTTATCCATATAGTCTTGATCTTTTTGGCAGACATCTCGTTGAAAATCTTGTTTGGCTCTTTTTCGTGGGAGTGGTTCCAGTTTGTCTCTCTCCTGTATATTTCTGCCAAAGGGGTTAACGCACGAACGGCACGAACAGAACTTGTTGCAACTTTGGAGGGCGCGGAAGCATGGACAGCGTGACTTGTATGTTTTGCAGACCTCGTTGTTCCTGGTCTTTCCAGCTGCTCCACGACCACACGAACATCGAGTTTCACCCTTGTCTGATTGCTTTGGCGGGATTACCGTATTAGATACTCGCTCGTCCGACTCCTCAAGAGCGTTTGCAGTAATCGGTAGAACGGTGTCTGTCATCTTTTGTTCAGCGACCAAGTTATAGTGTCCACCACCACTATGAACATAAGCGAGATAAATGGGAACCTCAGACAACACGCTAGTTCTTGGAATAACATGAGAAATAGGGTAGTTTTCCATTGAAGTAAAAATTACAAGGGGTATCTGTCATATATTACTCATCGCCAGAGGAACACAGTTGCCTAATTCTGAATCAAAGTGTCCAGGGTTTTTAAATTTCCGCGCTTCTTCGTCGTACGCATTGGTCGATGTCACAAGGAATGGCTTGTAGACATGGCTATTTGGACCTGTGAATTCCTCTACTATCAACTGCCGGAGAACGCTTATTTTGTCGCAGTTATTTACATGCTGGCTAAGCCCGAGAGATTGCAGATGAGATGCAAGGTTACAGTTCTGTGATTTCAGAATTGAAGTTACACTTGAAGTTACCGAGAAAATATAAGCTGAAAGATCTTTAAAAGGAGGACAATTCAAAGTATTGGGGCTCGACTCCACTTTTATGTCACACAATTTGACAACATAAGGAAATTATCAATAATTGTTTAATATATCGAGTAGATTTGCCAATTAATGATTTTATCTTCTGTTAGCATAAGAGGCAAACAGTAAAGGGTAACGAGGAATTTTAATAGAGCTTTGAAAGCCAAGTAAACTTTGTGGTCGACTCTTGCTTTCCAGGAGATTCTGTATTTATATTGAAGGGTGCGAAAATGTTTTTATTATATCAACAATGTAAAGGGATAAGTGTTATCTTCAATCTGTAGACCTTTTTCATAAATGGCGGCCGATAAATTATTCTTTTGTTTTCATGAAAATTAGCCTTACTAGCCTCGTCAGCAAATTCAAATTCAAAAGAATTTGTACTCTAAAACGAGGTTAGTAGGGCTAATTAACATATACTGAAAAGAATAATAAATCGGCCGCCATAAAACCAAAAGGGTCTATTTTTTCTTTTAATTTGTCGTTATGCTGTGGTTCGAATCACTTTCCGCTTTTTCCTTGCAAGAGTATGAAATTAATTAGGAATAAACATAAAATAAACAGTAGTATAACAGAACACTACGAATGCAAAACCTTTAATAGGTGGTAAAATATAACACCATAGCTGTAATATGTCACAATTCACAATTGCTGATCGATCAATTACCGTTGATTTGCAACTTCTACTTTAGTCACATTAACAATTTTCCAGTGTTGTTGAAATGAAAATAGCAATTATGTTGTTTATCGCTAACATTTCACAAACTTAAATTAGCTGATCATTACAATTTTCACCTTAAAGACATTCGCACCCAAAATCTTCTTACGTACAGATAACTTTTAAACTTTGACTGCTGTTAGACAATGATCAGCTTGTGTCAATAAAGTAAAAAAAAACGTGGGGTCACCGAGTCCGAAAGAAAAAGCGCAGATCGTGGTACTCCTATGAACTTTGGTCATTTAAGATGATTTTGGATTCAGCAAAAATTTGAGAAAAGTGGAGAATTCTATCGAAGTTAATTGTGTTTATTTCAGCTTAAGCAAGCCTACTGAATAGATTTTTGCAAACTATGTCGTTCCTACCAGACGAATTAGCCTTAAAAAAGGATATTTCTCAGTTTCGCACACTGTATTCATGCAACAATTGATACCATGCGAATAATAAAAGCGAAAACTTAATTAAAACTCCCCACGTACAGGTTTTTTTTTTCTGTTATGATGAAAAGAATCAGAAAAGGAAGCGCTCTCCCGAAAAAACACAATGGGGGTCACCGTGCGTCCAACAAAAAGATTCTGACACCGAGTTTACTTCTCGGCCATCACCACTACATCCTGTTCAGTTTTTTTTTTTTTTACTCGGTGTAGCACGCATGTGCCTAATAAAGAGCGTGCGCACTAAGGATGCGTATTAGGGATGGGCGAGAACGTCCTTAAATTCTCCGGACAAATCAAAAAAAACAAACCGTTTCTCCAATCATTTAATTAAGGTGGCGGCACTAGAACTTAGAACAAATGTTATCATTTGTGTTTTGAACAATAGCGTCTAGAGTATCTTATTCAATTGCCTACCGATGAGGAAAAAAAATAAAAAAAATCTTCCTTGTAAGAAACCCAAAAAGTGTTTCGGCCGGTTGGTTAATTACTTCAAGGGTAATTGAACCATGACGCCTAGAAAAAGCTACCAAAATACAGGAACAGAGCTTATTTCGATTAAAATACAGTATATGTCAGAACTCTGCCTCTTCATTATCCTTATCAATTCACAATTATGTTCCCTCGTAATTAATTGCTCTCAAACAGAGTTTACGTGTTCTATTTGGGTCCTTAAATTTACTCCCTTTATCTCGAGCGCGAAAAAGTCTCATAACTAATCATCGTCCCCCTCTTCAGTAATTCCATAAGTTGTCTCGAGTTCTTCCTTGTCAGGCGACTTATCGAGCATCTTATTGAAGAGCTCTCAAGAGACACAACTGATATGCGCTCTTGCCGTGAAATGCTGACGGTACATTTCTGCGGTGACATCGTAATTTTGGAGGCCCTCTGCAGTTGCACGAAATGGAAGAAGCTTATAAAACACATTGCTTCTATCGACCACCAAGACAGTCCCTAGTCCGTCAGTTTTTAGATTGGCCATTACTTCTAAAACTGTTGCGGCCAGTGGCCGCCTGCATCCGCTGATAGAGCTTTGGACTTGTTTCACAGTCACAAAAGGACCACGGCACGTCAATACTTTTGTTGCGATGGTTTTTGTGTCTTCCCTACTATCGTTCCGCCCTTCTTGCTCATTTCCAACCTGCAACTAAAATTTAACAATTCAACCACATCAGTCCTACATGATACGTTTCTTAAATTCCGACAAAGCAATTCATGTGTCATACTTGGCATGCGAAAGTAACTTCGACGCATGTAGCAGATATATAGAGGATATTACATGACCGCGAGGAAATACGAAATTTCTCTTCGAGTGATGAAAAACATGCGAACGAGTGAAATAGGTATTATATAAACACCAATGAAATACCAAATCATTGCAAAAGGCGCGATTTATTATGTAACCATAGCAGCAGGTGATATTTTCACATGTGAAAAGAACACGTGTGAAGATATCATGTATTCGCGCGAAAGCTCAACTGGTATTTCATTGGTGTTTATATAATAAATAAAGAATCTACAGTCTCATTGTTAATTTCATTCACCCTCCTTCTAAAATTTCCTACAGATTAGAAAAACAAATACGAGTGGCAATGGTTGAAAACTCGATATTTAAGATCCAACAATTCATAGCACAGTTTTCGCTTATCCGATTTATAACTAATCAGTAAACTTTGTCCTCTAACGTCCTAGATACTTAGCGTGTCCGAAATTAAAGGGGGTACTATAGGTAAGAAATATAGGGAAGGGGGAAGGAGGCAGGGTGGGTTGATTAAAATTCTTGTTACTGTTTCAAACGGTTACAATTAGCTTCTTCTTACACAGGGTTTCCTTGAGAGCTCATGGAGGAGGGTCTCGCATTTACTTTATGCATGTACATCCCTTGTTACTAGTTATTCGTACCGTGTGAAACTAATGGTAATCCTCTATCCCCCAGCCTGTTAAAAGCCATATCAGAAATGATAAAACAATATGAGAAAGGAGAGCTAACTGCGACAAGCGCGATTCATTATGATCATCAAGTTGGGGGTCAAAAAAACACAGAAACCTTGTTTCTACCTGGAATTATTATCTGGGATCCGTTATTACAGTATTTTCATGGAAGCTTACCTTGTCCCAACTGTGGTCAACTTCTAAAACCAAGATACTGGAAAGATGGAAAAGATTGGAAACACAACAATCCCAGGCAGCTCGCAGATATAGAACATTACGTGCTACTCGTAAGTAGGGTGTACGCATGCAGAAATGATCATCGGATAATT
The DNA here is from genome assembly GCF_977016875.1 of Pavona decussata. Classification (NCBI taxonomy): domain Eukaryota; kingdom Metazoa; phylum Cnidaria; class Anthozoa; order Scleractinia; family Agariciidae; genus Pavona; species Pavona decussata. The sequence goes on along the minus strand of NW_028145515.1, from coordinate 1,614,732 downwards.
GGTCACGACCCTAAAATTCTTAAGAAGTTTGGACAGGTAGAACTGATCCCTTTCCTTCTTTTGCACAAGTATGGTATTACCCGACGTTTGTACAGATTAATTGTTGTTCATACGGCGTCTGGGATGAGGTACAGGGACGTGGAAGCAGTTTTAACAGAGATGTGGAATAGTTATCACACAGAAGTGCGCATAAGGTCGTTAGCACTATTACCAGCAGGGATGAGAACATTAGAGGACAAAGCAACTCAATCTACAACGCCGAAGATTTCACAGTTAATACCCAACAGAAAACTGATCCGCCAGTGCTTTGTTTATGACTATTCCACGAAAGAAAAACTGTACAATGCACGCATGGCATCTTTCACGGGCAGTTGGCTATCTTCTGACCACACGTTTAAGGTAGCTGGCAATGTCGGTATATGGCAAAATGGCCTTTGGATTCGTCAGTTCGACTCCTTGTTTTCTGTTATGAATGAGGATGGCATTGTCCTTGCTTGGCAGTTAACACGAGGTACTGGTTTTGCCAGAGTCAAGACTTTACTCGTGGGGATTAGGAAAAGGCTAGTAAAAAACGGAATCACCTTACAGGGATTTACTATCGACAACTGTTGCGCTTGGAGGTTACTCCTCCAAGCGGTGTTTGGAGTCATTCCAGTTAAACTTGATCTCTTTCATGCTGTGCAACGCATCGCTAGCAAAATTAAAAAAAGGCACCCATTAAGAAGGCAATGCCTTGATTCCTTTCGCTTAGTCTTCCGAACGTTGGGCGACATTGGGAAAGAGCGTAAGAAGCCGACGCCCGCTCGATCAGTGATGTTGGCCAATTTAGAAAGATTTATCGAAAACTGGAAGAATATTGAAGTTTCAGGGGAGAAAGTACTTTCACAAAATGCCCATAACCAATTGGACAAGTTGAGAGTACACATTGAGAAAGGTTGCTTGGAAGAGATTCCTCCCAAAGCAGGAACAAGTAGACAAGAATCAATGCATAAAAGCCTCCGAAAAAGCGTAGAAAAAAGGAGAGTGGGTGTTAAAGCAGCAGTGGCAAGTATAGGTACGTGCCTATACAGGTGGAATGAAAGACGGATATTGGAAAACGTGGGATCGTGCCATTCGCCACTTCCAGTCACACAGTACCAGGACTTGACAGTAGATCAGGAAGAAGTATTTGGTACTGGAATGATTCAAAATCCAAACAGTTTTAGCGATGATGACTCTGAAGATAACACTGACGCCACTGCACGTGAAACTGATTCAACCGCGGAGAGCGCTAGCGATGGCGGGGACTGTGGGACTGATGACAGCGATAATGCGAGGATAGGCAAAGAAGACACATATCATAGAGTTCTAGAGTATGCCATGTATATGAAGAACTTGGCTCAAAATTTGCAAGCAAAATGTGATGCACCTACAATGAAAGTAAATGTGACTCAGTTTGTTGGACGGAGCCTCCTATTGTTCACATCGCATGCTCACTACTCCACGCCAGACACGGTAAAATGCAACGAGATGTTAACTAGCATTTTAAATGCATTTGGATTCCAACAGTTACCAATGCCAGGAGACGGAGACTGTTTTCTACATTGCATATCAATCAGTCTAAGCTCCTTTCTTACAGGAAAGTACTCCATGCTGACTTCGTACTTGAAATCGATCGGTATAAGCGTAGACATGCCTAACGAGGATAAAATACACCTTCTTCGGCGGTTGATTGTACAGGAATTCATGGGGCCTAATCGGCACGTTTACGAGCCATTCAGTATGATAACAAGCACCACTGATTCGTATGAATCAGAAGCGCAGAAGTTCCTTGAGTCGGGTCATTACGATTCTGAATTAGGAAACTGTGTTCCACTTGCGATGAGCAACATCCTGCAAATACCTCTAGTTATTTTTACGTCGATGGAAAATTATCCTATTACACAAGTCATTCCGAGAACAAGAGTACTTTCTGAAGTTCCGATATACCTCGCTTATAGTCATAGTGATAGCGGACACTATAACTTAGCCGTTGAAGGAAATCGCAATCGCACACAGGCGAATTATGTTACAGCTGAAGCAACCGGCAAAGCTGAGCCAGACATGCATTTACAAGTCGAGGTCGACCTCACTACTAAACATGAAGCGGGATGCTCGTGCGGTCACGGAGCAGCAGGGAAGACAGGAAAAAGTTAATTTTGCAAATACTATAAGTCGCGCTGTCCGTGCTTTCGTAAACTGCGAGGCTGCAACGATAAGTGTTGCTGTCGTTCGTGCGACAATCCATTTGGTAAAAAGGCTCAGGAAAAAGTTCAAGAAAAAGGTATCTTTGATCCGCTACCAAGAAAAAGACCAAAGCAAGACCTCCAACAAGATATCAAGCAGACAGACAAAGGATATATGGAAAACAAAACAGAAAAGCCCATTGCTACAAGCTGGTTGCAAGACGAACTGTATGTAATTGAAGCGCTGTTCTTGTACTTGTTAGTTACAAGCCAAGAAATCACTCCAGACAAGATCTTTGCAGACTACCACAAGATAATAGAATTCTGCTCAGAAGTGACCAGTTATCAAAATGTGTTTTGTATGCGTCCTAGATCCTTGTCAGCAATAACAAAGAAACTACAAGAAATAAAGGACAAATTAAAAGTCGACGAGGAATTATTTAAAAAGCAAATCCAATACAACTGGTTTTCTGACTAAATCGTTATTGCGCTCACAGATTATAGAACACATCTTGTTCCGACGGGCAATCTTGTTCTCAGGGATTCATTATCATTGGTTATTGAAATAAGTTTTGCCTGAGTTTTCAGTCATCTCTTACCATTATTTCACGTTTCACGTGTGACTTCCAAACACAAGAAGCACTTAAAAAATTAGACGCAACTAAATTCTGCGTGCTCGTTTAGTTTTCATGATTCTTGATTAAGCGCCTAAGAAAAAGGTACAAGTTTTCTGTATGAACCTATTGCGTTCAATTTTAGGTAAAAAAATCTTTTTAAATATACTGCCAAAAGATAATCTGTCCAAACTAGAAGCAATTGTTAGTGTTAGTCTTTAGTGTGTCACTGACGGCAACTGATGTCGGACATTTAAGTGATTTTCACATTGAATAGGTCGCAAGGTCCATGTTCTGCTTATATTAGAGAAAAAATGTATGTTTATTGATAGCAAAGGGCTCTTGTGGAGCAAAAAACTTTCATTTTTGGCTCTTTATATTTCTTAGGTTTCTAGTCTATATCCTCGTTTGCTAGCCGTATACGGTAGATCAATAATTATAAGAGGAATTTATTTATACAAACAACTGCTTTTATAAATCAATAAAATTAGTAATAACGGCCACTAGCTTGGATGGATTTTTTTTATATATATTTCTCAGGTGCGAGGTATATGGGATCAGGGACCAAGGGCAAAAAATTGGGTAGGGTCAGGGCTCACAAGCAGTGGGATCAGGATCAGCAGTGCTGTGAGGGGATCAGGAATCAAGTTTTCCGACAGAAAATCAAATATCATAAACTGACAAAATTAGGTATAATTGGACAGAAAGAGCGACCGCCGTTTACAAACTCAAATGTATTTTTGAGGGTTTTTGCGGAAACATTTTATCCCGGAATCATTGCTCGATCGCGCGTTACGCACACTAAAGCTTTACAATTATGACACAGGGTAACCAAACCAGAAAAAATTCCAGAACAGTATTATTAGGAGAAGCAGATAATGAGTTATGGTTGGATGTGCGACTGAACTGAGTTAGTCAACCGGTAAAATGAAACTATTATGCCGATAGGAAATCGGAAGGCCGATAGGATAGAAAGTTAATTTGACGGGAGTCAAATTCTCATTCAGTCATTCTCCATTTCATGAATGCGGTGACTAAGTTTTAAAAAAAACCTCAAGCGACACTTCACTTTGACCTATTTTGTATTTTATTCAGGTTTAATCAAGCAACAATTATTCGCCGTTTGTCCGACCAATCCTGTGTTCCTACTGATCCTACGTTCCCACTGATCCTAAGTTCCTACTGATCCTGTGTTCCTACCCTACTGATCCTGTGTTCCTACTGATCCTACGTTCCTACTGATCCTACGTTCCTACTGATCCTACGTTCCTACTGATCCTACGTTCCTACTGATCCTGAGTTCCTACTGATCCTGTGTTCCTACTGATCCTGTGTTCCTACTGATCCTACGTTCCTACTGATCCTGTGTTCCTACTGATCCTACGTTCCTACTGATCCTGTGTTCCTACTGATCCTGTGTTCCTACTGATCCTACGTTCCTACTGATCCTGAGTTCCTACTGATCCTGTGTTCCTACTGATCCTACGTTCCTACTGATCCTGTGTTCCTACTGATCCTACGTTCCCACTGATCCTACGTTCCTACTGATCCTACGTTCCTACTGATCCTGTGTTCCTACCCTACTGATCCTGTGTTCCTACTGATCCTACGTTCCTACTGATCCTGTGTTCCTACTGATCCTGTGTTCCTACTGATCCTACGTTCCTACTGATCCTACGTTCCTACTGATCCTGTGTTCCTACTGATCCTACGTTCCTACTGATCCTGTGTTCCTAGTGATCCTGTGTTCCTACTGATCCTGTGTTCCTACTAATCCTACGTTCCTACTGATCCTACGTTCCTACTGATCCGTTCCTACTGATCCTGTGTTCCTACTGATCCTACTTTCCTACTGATCCTGTGTTCCTACTGATCCTACGTTCCTACTGATCCTACGTTCCTGCTGATCCTGAGTTTCTACTGATCCTACGTTCCTCTTATCCCTACTGTTCCTACAGATCCTACGATGTCTTTCGATGGCATTTCTTCTTAATGACGTCAGTCAGGTATGACGTCAGTCAGGTCGTCGTACACGAGCCATGAGCCCTTGAAAGCCTAGATGGGTCATAAGCCCCCCGGCTTCTATAAACATGTAGGCAGTAGGCTTCCTATCCTATCCTATCCTTGCTAGCACCTTTTTTTCTTTTCAAAATATCTAAGGGACCGGTCATTATTTGTGTAGAGGGGGGGGGGGGGGAAGGAAAAAAGAGAGGGGGGGGGGGGGTCAAGGCTGTTTTAGATTGGCAAGAAGAGGGGGGGGGGGGGCTAATTTTTTTTTAAACAATTGATAGGGCCGGGTCCTAATTTTTTAGGTTTTGCAAGGGGTCTTGTCTGTTCTTTTGCAAATGGGATTACTTTCTGAAATAAATTAATTTCAAAGATCCAGGTGGTAAAGATGGACAACCCAAGAATATTGTCATAAACTTCATTGCTTTAATATAATATTTTCACAAAAGGCAAATCCAGATCAGCCTAGCTAAAGATGCTTTGAAGTGTTGACAGGCTTAACACAACTCCTGCTAGTGTCGCCCATGTTGTATACTTGACCTTTAGAGTTTGGCTCTTACGAATATGTCTTTTAAAGATTTTCCTCTCTTGTAAGATATAATCGGTGGATCCTGATAAATTTCTTTCAGCAAAGGTTGATTTCTCGATTAAATGCCATTTATACTCATTAAGATGTTCTTTAGGTTTGGAACGGATGGATTGTATTGTGTGACAAAGGGAAATATTTTCTTGCGTATTTTTTGTTTCTGACGAAGTGCTGACTTCCTGTCTGTAAATTGAACTCCTGCGAGGACTTTATTGACCAGAAGATCTGGGTAGCCTCGTACACGGAAACGGGTTTAAAATCTCTTATATGTTCTTCAAAAAGAGTTTTGAAGAATTGGTTCTTAAAAGTCTAAGGGCCTCGACCTTGATAAAACCTTTCCTGACACTTGGGGGGGAGGGGGAGGGGGGGTCATCAATGAAATATTGAATTAAGAGGGGGGGCTGCTTGCCATTTTTAGACCTGAGCCTGGCAAAAATGTTCATCTATCAATTGAAAATATTTTTCCCTCCACCCCCTCTACATAAATAATGACCGGTCCCTAATGCCAATTATTTATTTTATTTACTGCAAATGTATGTATCACACTAATTCTATGTATGCATGTATATATATTTTTTTATGGTTTATGACAAAAATAAATTGAAAAAATTATAATTCAGTTAATTAAAGATGTTTTTGAAAATTCTCTTGAAATCTTAGGCAAACTTTTGAAAATTTCACTGGGCTCCTGACTTATATTATAATTTTTCAAGAGCTTAATAAAAACTGTTTTGCAAGTGACTTTAACTTTCGTTGAAATTTTCATGTGGATGAATTTTCATTTTTGTTTTTTTATTCCGGATTCCGGATTCTGGGTTTTAGGTAAACCCCTGCACAGGTCAGATGGTTGCACGAAATTTGTTGGAGTCAGAAAATGTTTGCACAATTAATGTGACTGGGGCTGTCAGGGCACTAAAATCTCCATACATAACATATCTAATTTAGTCAGAAGGTCAAACAATGGCACACATGCAGCTGCAGGAGAAAAATAGTAACGTTATACAATTCCAGCCAATTCCAGCAGTGCACGTACCCAATCTATCCCCTATGACATGGGTCAGCCCATCAGTCAACCCTGGGCATAATTTTCACATTTGACGGCCTTCCAATTTTCCCCTCAATACTATCCGGTTTTTTTTTTCAATGATAAGTTCATCAGCAAAGACTATAAATAATTATTGGTTAATTAACGACATCAAAAGAGGGCATTGCCACTGCCACAGTGTTAAGAAATACAAATCTAGGACTTATCCGAGATGTGGTTTGGTATGAATAAGCTTTTATTTGAATAATTCAACAGAGGTACATGTAAGTCCAAGACCACAGAAATCACCATCTTCAATAACTGTACTGTTTGGCATTTAATTTTACCAGGTCATTTGTCCTGATCATCAGGGGGCATTGTGTTCCAGAAAATATCCATACCTCCCCCCTCCCCCCCCGGGGGGGGGGGGTACTCCCTTATATGGGCTATATAGGTATGTGCGGCGCCAAAGGGTATGGTTTTTCGGCTGTTTTGGTCATAAATAAGGTATCAATTTTAGCCTTTTGCCGCCATTTTGGTAATAAATAGGGTATAGATTTTTACACTCTAGTCCTGGGTTCGTTTTTTTTTTTTTTAGAAGAAGCTACTTCAGGTCATAATTAGGGTAGGGAAAATCGCATATTTTGGTCATAAATAGGGTAAGGGTTTTGGGAAGCGGGCCGCACACCCCTACCCAATTTTGTTTGGAGTACCCCCCCCCAGGCCCCTCCCCCACAGAAGGTTCTTTTTGGCTTGAGCCTCCCCACCCTTCCGGGAATTCCAGTTTAGCTCCATACGTTCCTTTAAAAGTTTTGACTTTGATACCCCTCCCCACCCCCTCAGAATTTCCAATGACCTTCCATGGGTGGGTATGGATATTTTCTGAAATTGGACATAAAAATTTAAACTTTGCCATTTCTAAGACCCATTGTTTCTATTATTAATACTATTTTACACCCCTAGAAGGCAACCTGGAAATTTATTTCTTCTCTCTTTTTCTTTTATTTATTTATTTATTTTTTTTTTGGACTCTGCTAGGGGTTGGCAAAACAACTTTGTGCAGAAAGGTTTATGAAATTCTTAAAGAGAAGGGAATCCAGACACAAGGATTCTACACCGAAGAAGTTCGTAATAGTCCCAAGGGGAATAGGGTGGGGTTTGATGTTGTCACCCTAGATGGGCAACGTGGACCACTGGCAAGAGTAAAAGGGTATGTGGTACGTCAGACACTGGTTTGAATGATAATATTACAACAGAGCCTAAGTGTTACAGTCTATCCACATCACGCACAACCAGTATCTTTGAAATTTGAATGGAGTTTTGAAATTAACAGGTCAGCTTTGAATTATCCATTGCAAACAAGAATTCAGAGTTACTGTAGAAATTTCCTTAGTTTATTGACGGTATATTAAAGCTATGAATTTTTTTTGTACGTTACAGCATTAAGTACTTCAAGAATAACAATATGTTTCCCAAGTATTTATTTTGAATCTTTTTTCAGTTAATGCATCTTTTTGGAAAGATTTCCAGAGAAATGTTCAATGTTCCATTGACAAAGAGGAATTGAAGGGGTGCACGGAATAAGGCCCAAAGTGACTTTTGATATAAGGTCAAATTCTCCTTTTGTTTCAAAAGTGAATACAAGGAAATTTGGAAGGAGAATCTAGCAATCTATCAGAAGTCACTAAGGGCTTTTTTCCAGGCACTCCTTCAATTAGAATGTTTATTCTCAAGAAATACTGGTCACATGTGACAGGCACTGACTGTAAGTATAGCAGCAGACGGCTGTTTCATGTCACATATTGTCATCTAATATATTTGAAAGACTGAGATGTTGCAGTTGGAGGGTAATATCAGAGTCATTTAAATCTTCTTTCAACTGTCTGTTTAGGGATGGTCATACTGCAAAAGGGAGAGCATCTCCCTCAGTTGGTAATTATTTAGTGGATGTCAAGTCATTTGAACAGCTTGCACTTCCCACAATCAAGGTAACCTCTGATAGATCAACATTAACAGGAGTATTAACTTGTAGCTGGAAAATGGGTGGGAATTAACAAGGATTAAATGTACACTGTAAGGTATTTTGAATCAGAGCCTTTATTGTTTTTTTCTTGTGGTTTCTCATGGGCTTCCTTGCCACCTTTACTTTATTATTATTACACTGTCTTGTAATTCTTGCAAAAGTTAACTTGATCATTTACAGCCCTTTAAAGAGATTTTGTCAACATTAACAGGAGTATTAACTTGTAGCTGGGAAATGGGTGGGAACATTAGGACTAAATGACAAGTCATTTACAGCCATTTAAAGGGATTTGCCAAAGTTAGCACAATCTGATCAATTCAGATTCCAAAAAAGGTCCCTGAATTTTTGAGTTCCTATTGGATTTCCAGAACTCTTAGCTGGCCTTATTAATTTTTACATCCTGAAGTCTGACAGCGAAATGCTTGTGTTTCATCACTCGTTAACATTTATTAGAAAATCTTTTTAATTAGTTAATTTCTGAGAGAGTTGCAGTCTTTCAATCAAATCTCCAACAACAAAATTAACTCAGATGGGTTCTCTTAAATAAATAAATAAATAAATAAATAAATAAATAGGCTTTATAATAATTTTAATGTTTTAAATTATTTCTGACCACAAAAACAAGCTTTGTGATTGTCGAAGAGAGAATAATAAACAAATTACCAGTGAGAATAGAAATGAAGGGAACAGAGAGATAAATAAAGAATTGAATGCACTTTAATTTATTACTCAATTTTTCCTTTTTGAAAACAGAGGCTTTTCAAACAAGATGGTGATATGAGTATATTTCTTCTGGTGTTTGAAATTAAAGCGAAGCTCATCAGTTTGCCAAAAACTGCAACATTTTGCCTGCACAGTGTGTGTATTAAAATTGTGAAATAGAGGCACAAAAGGTCAGGGCCGGGGGACTTTAAGTGAAGTTAACTTTTGAAAATTACAAGAATTAATTATCATTACCTTACAGGATGCCGAAGGTGGTAACAGAGTGGTTATAGTTGATGAAGTAGGAAAAATGGAGCTGTTTAGTCAAAGCTTTGTTAATTCAGTTCGTGAATTACTCTCGTCCTCACAAGCTACGGTGTTAGCTACTGTACCTGTTACAAAACAGAGACCCATCGCATTTGTGGATGAACTGAAAAAGTGCGAAGATGTTACACTGATTGAGGTGAGTATCAGTTATTCTTTACTAAAGTCATAATCTTGGTCAGGTAGCATGTCGTGTTAAATATTATAATTGTACAAATTATATTGCAGTTGCGAGTTCTTTGAAACTTTCAAGAGTATAATTCAATTTTTTCTGTTCTTCATTTATAATATAACCAGTGGAAATTTTTGTGAAAACACTGTGTTACAGAACGTGTCATTGGTACAGGATTTAATAAAAACTTGGGAAACATTTATTCTCAAACTTGCATTGTTTTCAGGTCACAAGAAATACACGGGATGAGTTAGTTGGGGAAGTTGTGTGCATGCTTGAAAACTACATGGTGAATAAGTGATTAATGTGATAAAGGTAAGCCCACACGCACCGTTCATACACTGGAAAGTAGCGGACCAAACTGCAGTTGAAGACCCCCTGGAAAATAAGTGAAAATAGGGATAAAGACAAGGCCATAAACACTAGAAATTCACTGGGCAATAACTCAGTGAACAGCCCTGCACAGTTAAAGACTGCCAGAAAATAAGTGAATCTTGGGATAACAACATGGCTGTATAGTAATACAATGTACTGTACGTCTCTTGTATGAGCAAAGAATGATGATGATGATGATGATGATGATGATGATGATGATGATGATGATGATGACTACAGAAGTATTGGGTCAGTACTCATGAAACTCATGGCCTACATTGTGCAGTTCCAGAAAATATCCATACTCTCCCCAGGAAAGGTTTTTTGTTTTGCACTCCCTTCACTCCTAGGAAATTCCAGTTTAGCTTTAAACCTTGCTTCTAAAATGTTGACTTTTAAGACACCCCTCCCCCTATGAATTTGTGATGACCTTCCATGGGGTGGGTATGGATTTTTTCTGGAACTGCACAAAAAATTTGATAAAAGCCTGAATGGTTTTTGGTACTTAGAACTATTCAGTACCAAGAACTGTGAATGTTGATAGCACTAATACTTTATATGGACAAAGTATTTATGTTTTGGCACGTGGTTGGTTAACAGTTGCCGGATGATTTGGACATGTGTTAAAAAGAAGAGAGGGCCAAACTGAGGATCGTCATTTTACCCCTCAGTATCTGGGCTTAAATATTTCCCATTTGAACAGGGAACTCAAGTGACTCAGGACCGATAAGATCGAGATCATATGAAGGAACAAAAAAAAAATGGGAAATTAAAAGTCTTGTTGATAAGACATTTCAAACAACAAAATAAACTCAAATCAACAAGCAATTATCATACTTTTGTTTATTAAAATTCAAAACAACTACAGAACCTATAACAATAATAATTCATTCTTTAAAAAAAAAAATCACTGGTTCCATTGCAATTCGACAGAATTAATTAAAATGTTCTAACTTTAAAGATCCTCAAAGGACAAATTATCTCTAAATGAATTGACAGTATAATATAGGTCCAATTTACAGAGACAAAATTGAGAAGCAATACTTATGAGGCTATGCATGTCAGAATAAAGAAATTGCTATAAATTTTAACTTTTCATTCCCAGAGCCATTTATAACCTTATGCATGAAATCCTGTTGAAACATTTGTGTGCATGGTAACCTGGCCCTTAAGAAAAAACGAGGCTTTAGTTGAATCTGTCAGATACAAACCTTAATGCTTTTTATATGAAAATCATGTTGCCTTATTTTTACTTATTTTCATATTTACATGAAAAGCACTCAGAGGTTTGTATCGAAACAAAGTCAACTCCTCGCTTCAACTCAAAGTTTAGGGCACTAAGGACACAACTTTAAAAATAATGGACAATTAATGTTAAGTAGTACATTTATCTTGTTTAAGCTTATTATAAGGCTATTAAAAGTAATAAAAAAAAGATTGAATACATTGTTTGTTTGATTGTTTGTTTATCGATCATTGGGTAGTTTTCTCTTAAAAGGTACGTAATTTCAACTATATATATTGAAATAAGCTAAAACTGTTACTTACAGTATGAGTATGAGTAAAATTGTTTTCCGGTCTTCTACTTTTCATCCAATGCAAATGCACCCAATTAAGTGTCTTTTAAAAAATTACTGGTAAGAAGTTCAAAACATAAATTAACACTGAATTAAACCTTAACTTAAATCAAGATGAAACTGATCAGTAAAACCTGACTTCATTCTCAACAAAATTCCTAATAATTTTTAATCCTATTCAACAGTAATTTTCTTCCAGAAATTTCACAACAATCAGGCATCTGTCCTGAATAATATAATTTAGTTTGAAGATTGCATTTCAACCATCAAAGACCTGCCAACCTCCTTTTTGAACGCTAATGAAGGCTCAAATGAAAACACTTGGGCAAAATTCTCCGTGTAGGATTTTAACCAAATCCATCATCACACGATTTCAACTTTTTTAAAATTTAATCTGTTTTTTTTTTTACTAATTAAAGTTATTTCACTCCTGAATTACAGTACAACAGTTCCTTTAACTGACTCCCAAGACAACAAAATTATTACTTTCCTGAGTGGCTGCAGATGACAGTTTTCATTCAAACATTTGAATGCGATTGTTACTGAAATCTGCCGCAACAATTCTGCCATTACTTAAAACAGCGACAGATTTTGGATAATTAAATTCTCCTAAGTTACTCCCTTTTGTTCCAAACTTGCCAACAAACTTGCCATTCAATTCAAACACTTGTATTCTATTATTACCCGCATCACACACCACCAGGTGTTTGGATTTAGTCACTGCTAAACAACGGGGAGAATTAAACTCACCATCCCCTCCCCCCCGCTGTCCAAATTTATATTGATATTTACCCTCGGTACTGAACACTTTAACACAGTGTTCATTTCTGTCTGACACTATGAGATATTCATCACACTGAACACAGTGAACAGGAAAACTAAAAGAGTCAGACCCACCTATCTTCCTTACAAACTTACCATCGGTTGAAAAGATCTTAATCAGTTTGTTACCTGAATCAGCAACAATAATATTACCATTGGCATCCAATGATAAACCCCAAGGATTAGAGAGCTGACTATCAAGGCTTCCTTTCCCACCAAACATACCAATGCACCTACCCTCCCCACTTAACATCTGGATTCTATGGCTATCCTTCTCTGCTACGAAGATATTTCCGTTATTATTAATGCATATTCCAATAGGTCTAATAAATTCTCCCTGATTGGTACCACGGCAACCGAAGGATCTTAAGTAATTCCCACCACTGTCAAAGATTTGGACCCTGTGGTTCCTAAAATCAGTTACTGCTATCTCATCCGTGTCACTCACTGTTACCCCCCAAGGACGCTTAAACATTCCTACAGACGAACCTTCCTTTCCAAAAGATAAAAAAGGTTTGAACTGAAGTGGTTTTACTAACATAGCCTGCGAGCAAGCTCCCTGCTCCGGTGAAAAATAGCGAGAGGCACTCGGCGAAGGAGACTGTCCAACGCTATTTTTTCCCCGAGCGGAAAGATTCCCGGAGCTGACAGCCTGCTCGCGGGCTTTTACTAGCAAATCATAAGGACTGCCACGAACATGTTCCCCATTTACCTTAATAATAATTGAATATCTGCCTTGCTCTTTGGGAGAATAGCTGATATTATACTGTCCATTCTTGTTATCATTGATTTGCACTTCTGTCCCGCACTCTCGCCCTCGTTCGTCTCGGATCTCCACCGTCACACGGTCACCTTTATTGTAAAACTGTCTTCCCTCTGCGGTTTTGGTTGTCAAAGTGAATTCCGTTTCACGTCCAGCAAATGTTTCATTCAGTCCTTTTCCTTCAGCTATTGATTGGCTTGCTTTCGTTTGTTGCAGTATCTCCAAGATACCAATTTCTTCGCTGTTGACAGTGTCTAACAGCTTTTGATTTTGCACGAAAACGAAAACTGGAAGACTTCCAGGGTCATGGACAACTGGCTCGCCTTGAACATGAATTCCCTCAAAGATTGTTTCTGGTGAGGTATTTAGTCCTACAACCTCAATATTGTTACCTCGCATTAACAGTTTGTCAGCTTTTTCCAGCGATGATTCAATCAGCTTTATTTCATTCTCGATCTTGTTCTTTTGTGTTGTTAGACTTTCAAACAACTTCTTTGTCTGGCTTTCCAACGCTGCGAAAATATTTTGTTTCCTTGCTTCAATTATCGCGAATAAGTCATCTGCAAATTCCTGAACATTTCTTTTCAGGTCTTCTCCTTGTTGTATCAGTTTAGCGTAATCTTCATCGAGTTGCTTAACTGTGTTCCTCTTTGCTAGTAAGTTCTGTCTCTGTGTTTCCACAATATTCTTCATTTCAGTCTTTCGTCTTTCAGCTTCGTCTTCGATGTGCTCTAAAGCGTGACCAGAATGCTTTAGATTGATACACGCTTGGCAGACGGCCAGTTTGCAATTCTTGCAGAAGAACCTCACCTCTTCTTTCTCGTGTCGTGGTTCTGAACAAAACGCGGGCCGCTTGAGTACATCCTCGTAGTCCTTGTCTTGGAACTCTTTCACCGCCAGAACGCGGTGATCTTTGTTTGGTCGCATCATGTTGTGTCCAATTAGGCACTGTTCACAATAAAACGTGCAACACTGGAAACAGTACGAAGCCTCAGAGCTTTTCTTGTCGCAGTTTCCACAAGTTACTTGAGTGTTGTTGCATTCTTTAATGGCCAGCACGTCAATCATGCCGTTCAGATAAAAGCTGGTCGGAAGATCCTTGAGATCACCGCTTGCAGGCACTCTGCAAAGGGTTTGGCATTTGGGACATTTGACTGCGTTTCCACCGCCGCTTGTCTCATACCAATGATTTAAACACTCTAAACAGAAACTGTGCAGACAGGAGAGCTGTTTGGGATCCGTAAATATGCCCGAACACACTGGACAAGACACTTCCTCGCGAAGAGTATAAAACAGCGTTCGAATATCCATGTTGTCTTCAATGAACAAGCGAGGAAATCGAACACAATGGAGTCTTGTTCATTCAACTTTCTATTTTCACCTTTTCGCGGAATTAGAGAGCAAAGAGCCAATCATGGAAAGCTGATCTGATATTTTGTTTGTCCTTCTTGGTTTGTGATTTCTAGGAATCTGCCCCTGGGCGGCCCATATTTAATAACATGTCAATCTTGAAAACGACAACGATTGTTTTCTCACAAACTTAAATCTGATTAGATTAGAACTTAACCAATCACAAAACCTTAGTCATTTTAAGAGTGTGTTAATGAGACTGTCTTTGACAAGTTTAATATTTGTGACTGTAAAAAACATGTGCGATTGTTCGGATCAGGTGATTTTTTATTAGATTCACGCGATGTCTGGAAAAAGGCACGCGATCAGTCTTATTGCGCGTTACAGCGTCTTTAGTTTTTTTTTAAATTGTTAAATATAAATAACCGATACTCTGAATTTTTAGCGTCAAAATTGTATTCGGTAACAATAGGTCAATCTCTAAAGGATTTTTGACATACGCTGCTACGAAACAGTTTTAACGTATTCAGTTTAATTCTTCGACAAAGTCAAGCAATTGTTGCTAAGAGATGAAAACAGACAAACCAACCAACAAATAAAATGCATCGCTCATTTTCTCTGTTCATACTCTCAAAATTTATGCAGACACGCAGTGAACGCGTTTTACAGAAGTAGTCGTATTATTTCCTGCTCCCTAGCTAGGGGCTAAAAGTTAACCAAGGAGAGATTGTTGAAAGAGAAGAACTGTCACATAGTGTCATACAAGTCATGTGTCAGATTAAGGAATTCATTCAAAGCTATTTTTTAGTCATTGAGGGATATCAAATAAAGCTCACTTGTAAAAAATTCATACAACCGACGAAGATTGTAAAGCCGCAACATTGTTAGTATATATCTATTCTATAAGTTATTTATTTTTATTTATTTATTTATTTATTTATTTTTATCGCGCATTTAGATACTTGTGCGTTATCAATTTTTAAAATATCTATTTTATAATTATTATAGTACAAAATGATCCAAGGCCCTCGCTTAGCAAACAGTGACGTAAATAAGAAGGTATGAAAATGCTAATTTGCATGGAATTGAGGGCTAACTACACACAGAATTACCCATTGACGCACTGTATGCGACAGAAGCCAAAAAAAAAAGGTTTTGCTCCTCTTGAGAAGTGAGGTGGCTTGGTAAGAACGGGGAGGTGGCAAAAGAATTTCAAAACAATTGAAATAAAAATCATTTGTGCAGGAAAGTAATCTTTATTCACCACTATTTGACAAGTTATCTTGCATTTTAAGAAAGAATATGCAGAAGTCCGCGTCAGATCAGGTGATACTTGTTTTGTTCAAGACCCGATTTGTTTCAGTCACGCGATTGAACAGTTAAGTCACGCCAATCCTCAGTTACGTCACGCGATCTGGGTCACTTCGCGCGATTCAGTATTTTTGATCGGTTTACCGAACTAAATTAATTAGTCCTCGTTTCTCTAGCCGATAAACAACTGGCTAATACTTAATTTAGTGCCGCAATCCCAAGTAGCATAAACGATGTGAATTTCTAAAAAACGGCTGCGTAAAAATTTTCGAAGGAAAGTAAAAGCTTGATCAAACACTTTAAACTCCAACGAAGGAGAATAGCAGCGGCCTTGTTTTTTTTTTACTCAATAAGAGTTTTCAAATAGGGATAAGAAAAGCAAATGAATTTATAAAACGCGTGATTCGTTGTTTTTGCTAAAACGTAAAAACAAACAAGTAAAGCTCTAAACTGTGACTTTGTTTATTCAAAGTTTAACAATCGACGCAGACACTATCGACTCGTTTGACAAACATGTTTTAACATATTTTTACAGATATAAAGTTTTCCTTTCAGTAACTAGTTAGAAAATGCTTGAATCAGTTGGCAACCAGTTAATTATACATTTTTTCATCGTAAAAACTGATTAAGTTAATTGCATCACTCAGTCTACTCCGCTTATTACGAATAAAAATTCTCAGCTTTCCGAAAACGCGCAATTTTCTAGCCTCTAAAGGAAGACTTGAGAGTTTCTGTACTAGAGCAGGGCCCGGTTGTTCGAAAACCGATAAACGCTAACCCTCGATTAGAAATCTCGTCTCGCTTATTTTAAATGGTTTCAAGCGCTAATTTTAAGCTAACGGTAAAGAAAAGTCTAAGTGAAAACTGAAGGATAAAAATCTTTTGGAAGAATCTTTATTGATTAGTAATTAAACTTGAATGAAAGTTTATGTTAACCCAGGTCTTAACCGGGCTTTGAAAACTGAGCCCAGGCTTATAGATCGACGGGCAAAGTCGTCCGCTATTTGATTGCCAGTTATGGATAAGGCTTCAACGCAGAATTTGTACAGGTAAGAAAAATTTAACCCGAAACAATGGAATAGTGAAATCACAATCACGTGTATGTGATGATCCCTAGCGACAGTGACATCTCAAGCAACAAGCGAAATAAACTCAAAGCACTCAGTACGTGATTCTAGATCTGTTTATTTGAATTAAAGATAGTCACAGTAACTGTTCATTCTTTTTACTTAAGTCGTTGTGCATTGTGTATTTTTACAAACTTGTAATTTAATGATTTCAAGGGTAAATTTGTTCTTCCACTGAAACGCGTGCCCTAGATCAGTTCATCAAGTCAAATACAGCTTGTTGTAAAAAGGCCGACTTATCTTTCTGAATACGAGAACTCGTAATTGATGGCATGGAGTGGTCATCAATCTTCAAGAGAGGTGGTTTGGGACTCTTGAGCGCTGTATTTGCTTGAAAATGGCATTGGATAAAAGTCATATTTTCAGACTGATATTTTAACCAGTGAGCGGGGAGCCGGCGTTCTTCTTTATTTCTCGCGGGCGGCGAAGCTGCATGAGAGGTTTTCTCTGAACCCCTTCGTATAAAAACTTTAAATTTGACTTTTTGTGATATTTATCAATCACTCCACGCAAACGAGTCTAGGAATAAGAACACAGAATACTATAAGCAAATTACCGGGAGAGAAGTGAAAAGAACAGACCGATCATTAGAGAGTACAATTTGACTATATTTACACTGTAAAAGTTGACTAGTTAAAACAACCAATTAAAATTGTCGCCAAGTGCATCTGAGAGAACCCTTTTTTTTTAGTTGGTTTGACCAATTTAAAAAGGTTTAAATTAACTGGATTCTTTTGGTTTGAAATAACTGATTTAGAATAAGTTAAAATAACTATCAATTAGGTCATTTTGACCTATTTGTTTAGCTGTTTTTACTTTAATATATATGTTGTTTTAACCACTTAAAATATTAGTTTTAACCATTTTTTATAGAGTTAGAATAACCAATATCCTTGGTTGAAATAACGTAATTCATTTAGTTAGCGACCATCCAAAATTAGTTAATTCAACCATTTAAAAAAGTACCCGGGGAGCATCTGAGAGAACCCATTCTTTTTAGTTATTGTTAGTTAATTTAACTAAAAAAAAATAGGTTACAATAAATTGTTAATTTTAACCACAAATAAATAGTTCATTTAACCCATGTAAAAGAGTTAAAATAACACATTTAAATGGATCATATTGGCAAACAATTTCGGTTACATGCATCTTTATTGAATGAACAGGCAGTCAAATATATACATATGCAGTAAACAATGGTTCCATAGAAAGGGAAATTAATGATCACATCTTATCTACAAGAAATATATCGGCTGTGAACTTTTTTTCTTTCTTTTACCTGCTAATATTCATATAATAAACAACCTAAAACTATAATTTTTGAAAACCCAGCCAAGTAAAGAGGTGATACAGGTAAATTTCTTAGGATCTTTGAAACGGGAGCTCATCAGTTGGCCGAAAATTGCAATATCGTGTTTGCACAGGTCCGCGTAGAAGAATTGTGTAATATAGAAAAAGCCCCACATTAGATCATGCTAAGGCGGGGAGTAAAGGGGGGGACTACAAGTAAACTTGATTTGAAAAATCACGATAAGCATTATTACCTTACAGGATGCCGAAGGTGGTAACACAGTGGTTATAGTTGATGAAGTAGGAAAAATGGTTCTGCTTTAAGCAGTTAACGGTAAAGCTTTGTTAATTTAGTTGGTAGAATAGTAAAACAAAAAAGCATATATATTTCTTCGACCACTCCTAGAAATCCAAGACAACATGGTTTTAAGTCCTAAGTGGTTTCAATTTTAAAACAGTTTTCATTCAAACATTTGAATGCGATGGTTATTAAACTCTGCCACCCCCAAGGACAGTTAAGCTCTCCTACAGACAAACTTTTCTTTCTAAAAGATAAAACAGGTTTGAACTGACATGGTTTTCTTAACATAGCTTGCTCCGGTGAATAAATAGCAGGGAGCCGACGTTCTTGCTTGTTTCGGGCTTTCAGTTGCAGTAGTTGTCAGTGTCAATGAAGGAGCATAGACAAAGAAAAGACTCAGGTCAACAACATTTTGTTATTTCCAGACTGATCTTTTCGCCTGCAAGCAGGGAGTCGACGTTCTCGCTTGTTTCGGGCGGGCGGCGCAGCCGTGAGAGGGAAAGTTTTTCCATTGCGCCAGGCTCCCTTCGCTCGCCGGCTTGCAACTCAAATGTTCTCCGTTCGCACGAAACAAACAAGAGCACTTTCTCATTGGTGACTGATATATTTATACTTGCCATAATTAGAGGAAACTCGTGGCAATGCGATATGGTAAGTCAACAGCGCAAGAGCTAGAGATTTAGCATTGCGTTTACGTGAAACGGCAAACGTCACCTTGCCGTTTCACGTTTCACGTAATATATATATTTAGCCAAGCCTAAAAGCGGAGCTCCACAATAGAAGTCTGCTTATTGTATGAACGTAATAACCTTATGAGTTCCTCATCAATTCTGCAGTTATATAGAACATTTTTAATGCATATGCAGCTAACTGCTCATCAACAATAACAATGTAAAACAGAGGCAAAATTACTGAATGCTGATTTGTTGTAACAGAGGGCAGTTTTTCGTAATTTCCTTTCACCGAGGGCAAAATTACTTACTCCTGATTGGTCGAGCGGCGAAAATGCTCGCTGCTGATTGGCTGAACTCGACAGTTTTACATTTTGTTGGTTTCTGCATTTTGTGTAAAAAAAAAAAAAAAAAAACAAGTTCTTTGAGGTTTGAGGTTCTTTCGAAGTTCGACTCTTTAAGCCGTGTTCTTTGTACCAAAAATAGATGGAAATCAAGTGCCGCAGCTAGGAAGGAAATTGCTAAAGGTTAATTTTGGTGTCTCTCAAAAGAAACAGCAAAAGTTTATTTGTGTCAAAAGCTAAAGACTTGGATCGGATTGATTTTATTTTGTTTGGTTGAGAAACTGAAATCAGTCATGGCGTTAAAGTGCTTTCAACGAACTATAACCGAGCATGAAAGTGTCCTTTTGATGGGAGAAACGAGCAGGAAGAAATTACTCCGCAAGTTCCTTCTTTGGATCCACCGTTTGCTATTTTTATCGATCTATGTTCGTGTGATTTCCAAGCAGTAGGAAGCTTCACAGCTCAGGTGATCAATTAATTGACGCCTAACATTTGATTTATCGTTGTTAGTTTGCTCCTGAATTAAACTTGTATTCTCTCTTTATTACATGTGTATAAAGGGAACTGTTCTCGTCGGTTTTGTTTGTTTTGTACGCTACGAAAAAATTAAATAATTTGTTGGTTTGCCTGCGCCTTCGATGAATGTTTTACTGACTATTTTACAAAGGTTCCTTGATAGTTTTAGGAACATTTTGCTCTCTGTGTGATAAAAGCGGAATTTAAATGGACTCAAAATGATATTTTCTGTTTTTATTATTGTTTTTAGTTTTTAAGATGATCGACCAACGCGCGCTACTGGCACTGTCACTGTCTAGTAAATTTTGCTTATCAAGAAGGCCGTACGCTATAAACCTCAGAGAAAATGGATACAATAACCAAAAAACACACTGCAAATATATCTTTGAGTAATAAACGGAAAAAGCACTGTGATAATTCATAGCAATAAGTACAGAAATAAACTGAACAACGATCTTTGAAAAATTCACAAAAAACAAGCGAATAAATGTTTTGCGTAAACTTTGTTTTGATGAAAATGAAATCACACTTTAATTTTGTATTCCCTTTTAACGTTCTTTGAAAAGACTTTCGGTGAAAATTACTCACACATCTTAATCTTTGCGGTTATATCCTACTGTTTTAAGTATTTTTGTTTGTTTTCTGTCAAGATTGTCAGAAACTAATTATATGTATAAGAAAAAAAGGAAGAAATATAACCTAACGTAGTTCTCACTTGGACGACAAACACGAAATATCCTGTTTTCACGTCGAAACGGCAACCAGCAACCTTTAAACGAGAAAAATGGTGGGAAAATCGTGGTCACGTGGTCATGTTTGTCGTTCGCGTTTCACACTGACGTACACCCGATGCTAAATCTCTTGTGCAACAGAACCCAATGAATTTTGGGACAGCAGTTGAATCATATGAATAACTAAGAAAAACCGCAAGGGCTCTGAGGACGATAATTTCGCGCGCTTGGCTTCGGTTTCCCTGGAGTCACGAGGAGTACAATGTGTTGTACCCTTATCCTGCGCCCAGAAAGGACTCTTTTCATCTTCACAGAATGCTAAGGGAAATTCTAAAGTTTAGCTATTTTTAAACTGTCACAAAAAAGCTTGTGAGCCGAAACAGTAGAAGTTAAATCCAAGTATTAGAACGTGGAGATAAAATCTTAGAAGAAAAGATTTATTGAGCAATTAAACTATAAAAAATTGCAATAAAGTTGAAAAGTTTAAAAATTTGAAACCATCTCGGTTAAAAGTTTAAAAAAGCGACGACGTTTCGACTTTCACTTAACGTGCGAATACATTATTATCATCACATAATTTCGCTTTTATTCGTGTCTCTTAGGAATTCTTTTACATTTATTTTCGTTCTCATTTCACTCATTGTTGACTTGATAATGACGTTAAGCGAACGTCGAAACGTCGTCACTTTTTTAAACTTTAAACCAAGATGGTTTTAAATTTTTTAAACTTTTCAACTTTCTCGCAATTTTTTATCGTTAAATTGAGATAAAAGCCCTTGAGAATGTTTTGAAGAAAAACGCCATTGCCAGATCTTAAAACAGCCCAAATGTTCTAGCTCACAGACGCTCGCCCCTCCATCCTCGGAGACCCAGGGGTGGGGCTAACATTTCACGGGGCAAATCTTGACTGGCGAAGTCAGTTCCCGCTTTTCGCGAGTGAAATCTTCGCCTTGTCCCAACTAACTACCTCGGGGTCTCCGAGGGTGACGTCTTCTCGGAAACTTGGGAAATGTTTGCTATCAAACTTGTCTTGTTTTCGGGTCACAAGAATTACACGAGATAAATTAGATGTAGAAGATGTGTACATGCTTGGAAACTGCGTGGAAAATTAGTGATTAATGTGATAAAGGCAAGCCCACACGCACCGTTCATAGCCTGGAAAGTAGTAGATCAAACCGCATTTGAAGACCTCCTGGGAAATAAGTGAAAATAGGAATAAGGACAAGGCCGTAGACATCGTTTATTCACTGGGCAGTACCAGGCCAGCCCACAGATGAACCGGCTCTCCCAGAAAATAAGTGATTCTAATTGGATTGGGACATGGTGGTAATACACTTAGGAAAAACATCCTTGTTTCACGGCATCTCTTGTATAAGCAAAGTAATTATTTACCAACATTAATTTCAGATGTCTCTGTAAAAGCGTGCATACACCACAGAATAATTAGAACAACCGATTTCACGGGTGGAATATATACAATACTTTACGGGCCACCAGTTTTCAGTGTACGTTAAGAGTTCCGCGTTCTTCCTAAAAAAGCTTCTAGGTTTTCACCGAACTTTTGAACTAAAAATAATGAGTCGGTTCTTTTGTAGGCATAGGCTTGCACGGTCTCAAAATGGCAGGTTCCGTTCTGTCTCGAATTTTCTCACATTAATAAGAGCCTCTTTATATGATCTATGTTAACTGTATTGGCACGGCTTAAGAGATCTCACCTCACTGCTGCTTCCTTTGTAAAATTTTCGTTGTTCGTGAGAAGGTAGGCTATCCCGGTTACCGAGCTGAAGCATTTCTCATATCAATGCTCCAGCGCAGTTACGGGGACGAAGAAAAAATGTCCTATTAAAGCCTTGATCTCAGTACTGACTGATAATCAATTCAGTACCAAGAACTGTAGATGGAGATTGCAAAACGTAATAGGAACGCTGTATATTCCGGCCTGCGGTTGCTTCCGGCAGCTGCCAGATGATTGCGACAAACTTTCAAAGGAAGAGAAGGCCAAAGTAAAGAATCGCATCTTTTTTACCTCGGTATAGCTGAGCTGAAATTTTCCATGTGAACAGAAAACAAAATTCCTCCCACTACCGGGCTCAAATGGAGAGGCCCTATAACTCCTTTCTAACAGACAAAAAAAAATCAGTAATATAATAGTAGAAGAGACATTTCAAACCACAAAATAAACTCAAATCAACCAGCAATTATCATACTTTTATTTATTAAAACAATCTCAAAACAAGTACAGAAACTATTCAATCACATTCTTTTTACAAACGGCACCAGTTCCATCGATGCAATTTACAGAATTAAAATATTTTAGGGTTTAAGATCCTCAAAAACCAATCTATAAACGAATTAACAATATATAATTCTAACTTATAAAGACAAAACTAAGAGGCGATACTTATGAGATAACGTACAATAAATCTCAGCATAAAACAATGCCGTAAATATGAACATTTCCTTCCCAGAGCTATGAAGTCATGAAATCCTGTTAGACTTGTTTGTGTATCCTGGTAACCTGGCTCTTCATAGAAGCGAGGCTGGAATTGAATATGTTACAATACCATCCTTACTGATTTTTATATGAAAGTCATGTTATTCTTATTGTTAATAGTTTGCATATACACATATAAAGCACTGAGGTTTTATCGAGACAAAGACAACTCCTCGCTTCTAGTCAAAGATCAGGCCACTAAGGAAACAACTATAAAATGGACAAAATAACATATTTATCTAATTTAAGCTTAAAGGCTCTTCGAAATAAAAAGATTGAATCATACATTTGTTTGTTTGACTATTGCTTATCATCGGGTCGTTTTTCTCTCAAAAGGTTTCAACGCAGTACAATAAAGTCATTGAAGAAAGCTATATTCAGCTATTACTTAACAGTATGAGTAAAAGTGTCCTCTACCTTCTACAGAAAACATTAACTTTAATTGCAAAGCAAAGACAGCAAATGCACCCAAGTCCCTTTTAAAACTTTACTGTTAAAAAAGCTCAAAACATAAATTAACAACAGTTACTACCTTACTTAAAATTACAATATGGCGAAACGCATAAAAATTGAGTTCATTCGCAACAAAATTCCTAATGACTTTAAATTTATTCCCATTAAACAGTAATTAGATCATTCAAATGTCACTACAATCAGGCTTCCGTTCTCAAAAATATAATCATAGTTAACGAAATCCAATTAATTTAGCCACAAAAAGCCTGTAAACCTTCCTTTTTTCAATACCATGCAAGCTGGCTACAATATTGTAATAATGGGCAAAAACCAGTATAGGCTTTTTGGCCAATTAATCTCACAAACTATTTTTAATTCATTGATTGATTGATTTAGTTTTTGCCTGTTTCTTTGTTTTGATTTTTTTGTGTGTGTGTGTTTTTTTTTTTGGAAACTAAGTTAAACCCCTGAATTTGCAGTACAACGGTAGAAAAGTAACAACAAAAAATATATATAACCGACTCTAAGACAACACGATTCTTACTTTCCTGAGTCAGGCTGCAGATGACAGTTTTCATTCAAACATTTGAATGCGATTGTTACTGAAATCGGACACAACAATTCTACCATTACTTAAAACGGCGACAGATATTGGAGCTTTAAATTCTCCTAAGTTACTGCCTTCTGTTCCAGACTTGCCAACAAACTTGCCATTCAATTCAAACACTTGTATTCTATTATTATCCCGATCACACACCATTAGGTGTTTGGATTTAGTCACTGCTAAACAACGGGGAGAATTAAACTCACCATCCCCTCCCCCCTTCTGTCCAAATTTATATTGGTATTTACCCTCAGTACTGAACACTTTAATACAGTGTTCATCTCGGTCTGACACTATGAGATATTCATCACACTGAACACAGTGAACAGGATAACTAAAAGAGCCAGGCCCACCTATCTTCCTTACAAACTTACCATCGGTTGAAAAGATCTTTATAATCAGTTTGTTACCTAAATCAGAAACAATAATATTACCATTGACATCCAATGATAAACCCCAAGGATTAGAGAACTGACTATCAAGGCTTCCTTTCCCACCAAACATACCCATGTACCTACCCTCCCCACTGAAAATCTGGATTCTATGGTTTTTCTTGTCAGCTACGAAAATATTTCTGTTATTATCAAAGCAAATTCCACAGGGGAAGCTAAATTCTCCCTGATTGGAGCCATTGCGACCGAAGGATCTTAAGTAATTTCCACCACTGTCAAAGATTTTCACCCTGTGGTTCCCAAAATCACTTACTGCTATCTCATCCGTGTCACTCACTGCCACCCCCCAAGGACGGTTAAACATTCCTACATACGAACCTTCTTTTTCAAAAGATAAAACAAGTTTGAACTGAAATGGTTTTACTAACATAGCCTTCGAGAAGGCTCCCTGCTCCGGTGAAAAATAGCGAGAGGCACTCGGCGAAGGAGAGCGTCCAACGCCTGCAACGCTATTTTTTCCCCGAGCGGAAAGATTCCATGAGCTCACAGCCTGCTCGCGGGCTTTTACTAGCAAATCATAAGGACTGCCACGAACATGTTCACCGTTTACCTTAACATTAATTGAATATCTGCCTTGTTCTTTGAGAGAATAGCTGATCTTATACTGTCCATTCTTGTTATCACTGATTCGCACTTCTGTCCCGCACTCTCGTCCTCGTTGGTGTCGGATCTCCACCGTCACACGGTCACGTTTATTGTAACACTGTCTTCCCTCTGCGGTTTTTGTTGTCAAAGTGAGTTCCGTTTCACGTCCAGCAAATGTTTCATTCAGTCCTTTTCCTTCAGCTATTGATTGGCTTGCTTTCGTTTGATGCAGTATCTCCAAGATACCAATTTCTTCGCTGGTGACAGTGTCTAACAGCTTTTGATTTTGCAGGAAAACGAAAACTGGAAGACTTCCAGGGTCATGGACAACTGGTTCGCCTTGAACATGTACATGTATTCCCTCAAAGATTGTTTCTGGTGAGGTATTTAGTCCCACAACCTCAATGTTGTTACATCGCATTAACAGTTTGTCAGCTTTTTCTAGTGATGATTCAATCAGTTTTATTTCATTCTCGATCTTGTTCTTTTGTGTTGTTAGACTTTCAAACAACTTCTTTGTCTGCCTTTCCACCGCTGCGAAAATATTTTGTTTCCTTGCTTCAATGATCGCGAATAAGTCATCTGCAAATTTCTGAACATTTCTTTTCAGATCTTCGCCTTGTTCTATCAGTTTAGGGTAATCTTTATCGAGTTGCTTAACTGCGTTCTTCTTTGCTAGTAAGTTCTGTCTCTGTGTTTCCACAATATTCTTCATTTCAGTCTTTCGTCTTTCAGCTTCGTCTTCTATGTGTTTTAAAGCGTGACCAGAATGCTGCAGAGTTACACACGTTTGGCAGACGGCCAGTTTACAATTCTCGCAGAAGAACTCCAGTTCTTTTCTCTCGTGCCGTGGTTCTGAACAAAACGTGGGCCGCTTGAGTACATCCTCGTAGTCCTTGTCTTGGAACTCTTTCACCGCCAGAACGCGGTGATCTTTGTTTGTTCGCATTATGTTGTGTCCAATTAGGCACTGTTCACAATAAAACATGCAACACTGAAAACAGTACGAAGTTTCAGAGCTTTTCTTGTCGCAATTTCCACAAGTTACTTGGGTGTTGTTGCATTCTTTAATGGCCAGCACATCAATCAAGCCGTTCAGATAAAAGCTGGTCGGAAGATCCTTGAGATCGCCGCTTGCAGGCACTCTGCAAAGGGTTTGGCACTTGGGACATTTGACTGTGTTTTCACCGCCGCTTGTCTCATACCAATGATTTAAACACTCTAAACAGAAACTGTGCAGACAGGATAGCTGTTTGGGATCCGTAAATATACTCGAACACACTGGACAAGACACTTCTTCGCGAAGATTATAAAACAGCGTTCGGATATCCATGTTGTCTTCAACGAACAAGCGAGGAAATCGAACACAATGGAATCTTGTTCTTGTGACTTTCTATTTTCAGCCTTTCTCGGAATTAGAGAGCAACGAGCCAATCCAGTGTTGCCAATCATAGAACGCTGATCTGAGAGGCTGTTTGTCCTTCTTGGTTTCATTCTCGACCCCAGTGCTTACGCTTCTAACAATCTGAATGACCGCCGGTCATGCGCACAAGAGCTCTGGAGTCGAGAATGTCTTGGTTTGTATCAGTTCTAGGAATCTGCCCCTGCACAGCCCAGTTTTAATAACATGTCAATCTTGTCTTTGACAAGTTTAATATCGGTGACTGGGAAAAACGTAATCTTCCAATCAACTGATTACTTGGTAGAATCACGCGATGTCTTGAGCATGTCACGCGATCAGTCTCATGGCGCGTTACAGCGTTTTTAGGTTTTCTAAATTGCTACATACATACAATTCTCGCTTTGCGGACACCTTGCTATTACGGACACTCTGATTTAATAACACGGACAGCAGCTAAATCCCTGGCAAAAATAAATTAGTAAGTAAGTAAGTAAGTAAGTAAGTAAGTGAACTTCATTTAAACAGGGTGGCCCAATCAGCTATGGGGCTGTTATCCTGAGGGGCCCTGTATACACCTAAAATTATTATAACAAAGTAATGAATGGTATGAGAAAAAAAATTACAATATACATGATACTAATAAACACTTTAGGGTTAAAATATTACAGGATAGAAAAAATAAATAAAAAACATTTGCACACCAAGAAAAATCTATGCAAAATCGTGTTTCATTATTAGTCGCTTAAAAGCCTCCAAGGACGCTGCCTGTTTGTATGTTTCAGGTAACGAGTTAAATAAAATCGTTCCGGAGACATTTGACTGAAATAAATTCCCGCTATAACGGACTCTCGCTAATAAAGACATTAACACTCGGTCGCGGGGGTGTCCGCAATAAAGGGTAGTTGACTCTATAATATAAATAAGCGAGACACTGAATTTTTAGTGCCAAAATTGTATTTAAAAAAAGTCAATCTCTAGGAGATTTTTGACATACACAACTACGAAACAGTTTTAACGTATTCAGTTAAAGACTTCGACAAAGTCAAGCATTTTTTTGCTATAAAGAGATGAATACAAACCAACCAACCAACAAATTGACTGTATCACTCTCTCTCTCTCTCACTCTTTACACTCTGAAAATTTATGCAGACACTCACTTCACGCGTTTTACACAATTAATCATATAACTTCCTGCCCTAGCGGCAAAAAAACCAAGGAGAGCTTGTTGAATTAAAGAGAAGAAGAACTATTACAAAGTGTCTTACAAGTATTGAAATATTTAAGTTTTACTCTCCGTTTGTAGACAGATTAAGGAGTATTTTGAACGAACTCGTGGTATTGTGTAGGCAATATTATTACATGATGTCTTTAATTATGCCAGTTTCAGTTTCCGGTGAGTTAACGAGAGTGTATCGAAGACTGAGAGGCCGGCGAATTTTCTCCTTTGAATTCTTTCTTAGCTGTTACTTACAGTATCAGTAAAGTTGTTTTCCATCGTTGTAAAGTCGAAGCTCTCGTAAGCGGACACCCTCCTGGAACGCCAAAAAAGTGTCCGTAACTGGAGCTGGCCGCTTCCGAGAATGGTTCTCGTAAGCGGCCATCTAAAAGGTGTAGGGGATAGATGGCCGCTTATGGAAGCTTGCCCAGCTAACAATAAATACAGCACCGTATTGGAAATACAAAAAAATACCGCCGTACTAAATGACATTTTCGTTTTATTGTGCCCAATACTTTACAACCCTACGATATCATGACGATAACTGAACCGGTATTACAGTGTATACTGCAGTACTAGGACTTTCCCTTAATATATAAAAACAACAAATTACAATTGCAACCAACAGAGGATGTTAATAGGATTTTCTTTGGGTGTCCGCTTACGGGAGCTTAAAAACTTGTAATATCTGAAAGTGTCCGTGGCCGCTTACGGGAATTCGTATGGGAGTTAAAACGGGGTTTCAAACAAAGCGGCCGTAAGTAAAGCTGTCCGCTTACGAGAGTGTCAGAGCTTTCGACTGTACTGAAAAAAAATTAACTTTTCTTGCGTCACGCAAATGCACTCAAGTGTCTTTTACAAAACATTACTGGTAAGAAGTTCAAAATATAAATTAACACTTTAGTAATTAAACCTTAACTTATTACTCGGCCCGTAAGGCGGACCGAGTCAAGGTTTCGGTAGCATTATCAAATTCTTTTTTCTCTTTGGGGTCGCGATGGGCCGAGAGATAAGACTTCGGGCCACGAGTTATTGTTCTCGGTCTCGTTTTTTGTACTCGAGTGGCACGAGTTTTTTCGGGTTCTTGTACTCGGGCCGTGAGGCACCGAGTTAAGTAATCGGGGAAGGGGAGGGGAGGGTCCCGAACTCCCTCATTCTTTTTGCTTCCTAAGCTCCCCCTCCCTTTCCCCGATGTTTTCTGCGAGTCACCATTCTTTCGAATCAAAACATTTGGCGTCGGTTGTGACGCGTTCGTGAACGTTTCCCTTAGCGCAGAGAGGGTTCTGGAGTCGTTAGAACAAAAAGGTGAAGGCAATGATAGCATGTCGAGTGGCGAAGAAAGCTAAAACGTAAGGATTAAAGCCCGTGGATATAGCATAAGAGAAAAGGAGGTAGCTTGAACATGGTGCATTCCGTTTCGTCCGATTAGCGAGGGTGACAGTTGTGCAAGAAATCATGAAGCTTTGGAAGGTTTGTCGCAAGAGCAGCACGCGCATGAATTTAACTCTGCATGATGTAGATCAGGGTGGGTATCGAAAACGCGAATGCGAAATCGAAACAGAAAAGTGTAGTGATGTTTTGAAGCTTTCTTCGGGACCCTCGCAAGACGCTGCAGAATGGTCAGAAAATTCAAAGAATTCCAAAGATTCGAATGCAGACCTCACCGCAAGCCACGCGAATGTTTTACAGAAGAAGAATGGTCATGTCGAATCGAACGATCGATCGCAAGTGCACCCTCGGATGAAGAGGGGAAAAGGGAGACTGTTTTTGACTAGCTTTGATTTGGGTGACCACAATAAGACTTATTTTCCAATTTGAATGTATAGAAATGTAATCGGTGACGCGATCGCTATCGTGTCACACTCAGTCCTGCGATGACAATTCTCGTGTTTGATTCCTCCGCCGGAAGAATCCTGACCCCGGCATGGGTTATCGCGCGGAGCATTTTTATTACAAAACGCGAAACAAGGCACGTGCAGAAAAATTGGCGGGCCAAGGAATACATCACGGGCGACAAAATTATGCGAACGTACTTGCAATTTTGTCATCAGTTTTTGAATTTGTCCATGGATTTGTTCAAGAAGGAAACCGTTTTGTCAACAAACTTCATTAATTTGTGCCCTAGCCTGCTCATAGAGCTTTGTTTGGCTAAATCATGTTTCATATCGTTGATACATCTGAGTAAAAGAATTTGAGCTTACATGGATAAGTTGATATTAGAGTGTTTATGTCAGTGTATACTAAATAGAGAATTAGGAATTGTCAATTGTACAGAAATTTTTATCCATCGTCGACAAATGCTTCCCAAAGAACCACCCAATAAACAAGATCTTCAAAAGACAGACACTAAAACTCAGCTATTCATGCATGCCAAACATGAAAACCATCATCGCATCACTTAAAAAAAAACAGATACTCTCAAATGTAGCAACAACCCCAAACCAAAATCATGACCCGAGCTGCAACTGCAGGAAGAAAGCAGAATGCCCACTTGATGGTACTGATGCCTCCAAGCGAACGACGGTAACAACAACTGAATTGTACGTGGGACTGGCACAACACATTCTTCCGAAACGCCAACAGACGCATTGCAACGGAACTATCTGAACAATATATGGACCCTGACGGACGCAAACAAAACATT
This sequence comes from Pavona decussata, assembly GCF_977016875.1. Lineage (NCBI taxonomy): Eukaryota > Metazoa > Cnidaria > Anthozoa > Scleractinia > Agariciidae > Pavona > Pavona decussata. Next base: position 1,584,048 of record NW_028145515.1, on the reverse strand, counting down.
TCTAATTAAATGGAAAGTGATCAAAAAGTTCAAACCCAATAATAACATGAACAAGAAATGTAACCTATGTCTCCACGAAAAGCTGGGTTCCGTGGAAAAGATCTTAGTAGCCTGAACAAACGCAATGAATTACCACTGAAGTCCATACCCTCCACAGAAATAGATATGTACTCAAAACCTCTCGAAAAACGTAAAGTAACCGTTTGTATCATGGCACGTGAATTGTTTCACGCCACGAGGATTAGTAATTTATCGCCCAGCAAACGCTTGTTTTAAATCACCAGTTCGAATGATTTCATAAATCGATGCCCTCATATAAATAGATGCGTACCCAAAACCTCTTGTATAACGTAACGTAACCGTTTGTATCATAGCACGTGAACTCTCTCACGGCACGTGGAATTGTATTTTATCGCCTAGCAGCTGCTTGCTTTAAATCACCAGTTTTTGATTACTTTATACACTTTACGGTCATTTGTTGAAGTTGCGTGATGAGTATGGTCAGCTCCTGATCATACGAAACAGAGCTGTAGCAATAAAACGATGAATCACTTCTGGAGCCTGAACTATTTTTTCCTGGGTGTATATCTCCGTCTATTTCTATCGATTTTGGGGAGTCAGCGATGCTGGAAGTTATCACTGCTAAAAGATCGTAGGCTTACGCACCACGCAGTCAAATATGGCCCGAGTATAGTATAAGCTGAAAACAGCTTCTTGTTACAATATGAAACTCATAAAAAAATTGCTACAATGTTGTAAATAGTGGGCAGAACTCTCCATATCAGCTTTTTAACGGAGGGATCACACGATTTGTAATATCTTTATCTGTTTTTCAACAAATTGATTTACACACCTGAATATACAGTACAATGGTAGAAAAGTAAAACAAAAAAACTGATATATTCCTTCGACCACTTCAAGAAATCCAAGACAACATGGTTTTACTTTCCTGAGTGGCTGAAGTTAACAGTTTTCATTCAAACATTTGAATGCGATGGTTATTAAACTCTGACACCCCCAAGGACAGTTAAGCATTCCTACAGACGAACCTTTCTTTCCAAAAGATAAAACAGGTTTGAAATGAAATGGTTTTACTAACATAGGCTGCTCCAGTGAAAAATAGCAGGGAGCCGACATTCTTGCTTGTTTCCGGCGTCCAGTTGTCAGGGTCAATGAAGGAGCATAGATAAAAAAAGACCGGCTGTCAACAACATTTTGTTATTTCGAGACTGATCTTTTTCGCCCGTATAAAGCAGGGAGCCGACGTTCTTGCTTGTTTCGGGCGGGCGGCGCAGCCGTGAGAGGGAAAGTTTTTCTCCCTTCGCTCGCCGGCTCACAACTGACTCACATATTCTCCGTTCGTACGAAACAAGAGCACTTGCACTGCATGAAATGGGTTGTATACGGAGGTATAATAAATAAATCCGTATACGCAATGTGTACGGAAAGGTATACTGATGTATACTGTCGTTTGGGTATACGGTCTGTATAATGAACAGTATACCTGTATTTCCTCATACTAGTGTATACTGTCCTGTGTAGACTTCCGTACACTGAGTGAAATGAAACCTTATATGCTTTGACTAAGTCAAACTCAATTGCTGGTAAGCGAAGAAAAGGAGTGTTTATTATTATGCAGGATGGGTCATTTGGTATAGTTGTCGTTTAGGGAACTTTTATCGTTTGAACCTGCTGGGTCTTCTACGGCATACACTTATTTGATTCAAATTATAGAAGGGAATCGTTCTTCAGATGATTGGGAATTGGTGAGTTTGATTCGTGCCCACTGTGCTAGTACAGTTTTTTTCATCTAGGCCTACAATTTGTTCAGTAGTAATTTTTTTTTGAGTCAACTTGTTTACCTTTGTGGTAATTTGGGGCAGCTAACTTATTACTAGCAATTTTTAACGAGGCCCTCTGATATGAAATACTACGGTGAGGGTAAAAGGCGGAAAGAGTTTGCGGAATGGCATGTGGCATGGCGTGCGGAATGGCATAATTATGCGAAATACGAGATATGCGGAATGACTTAAAGAAATAAATTAACTGAAGAGCGCGTCCTGTTTTCGCGCCAATTTTATAAGAGCAGCAGTTTTCTCAATGTTGCGGACTATTAAACAACCAAACAACAGATCGAGGATTAGAAAATAAAGGCCTGGGATAGAACATGTCTGATCGCTGGTTAGGAAGTGAGAGTGAAGAAATCGATGAAGTTTCGCATTCAAGGAACTAAGAATAAATTAAATTTCTAGTTGACAAAAAGAACGTGGCAGCGAGTAGCCTGGACAAAAAGCGACAGCAGACTGGAGAAATAACATCAGTCCAAGGCCAAAACTATTATGTGAGAAATTTTAAATTTAATCTCGGTCATTTTATCAGACTCTTTGACGGTTACATAAGGTAACGAATAAACAATTTGTACAACTCATGGGAAAAATATGTTCTACTTTTTCTCACCTTACATTTTCGTCGAGCTACGAGTACGCAAGACACTGTTGAGCTCCTGAGCTAGCTAGCTATTCAATACGGCGATTCATGTAGTTCAGTTACGCGTTATCGAACTAACCATATCTGTCTTTAATTAAGGTCTATCAGTGCCGCACGTCCCAACCTAACTTCAGATTTAAAAGCGAAAAAGCCCTAGGGCAAAAAAGCAGATGACAAGTATGGTGTCTAATTATCGACACTGGTTGTGTGAAGGGTTGTGAAACTATTCTTATCACAAATGCATTTTGGTCAAATTGTTCTTCAAACCCTTCCGATCTCAATATTAATCAGCGCCAATTTTCCCGCTCATGATAAATGAATCATCGAGCATACAGGGTGTGAGAATTGATCTCTTACCGAGGGTTTAATAAAAAAAAGAACAACGTTTATTATTTACCCTCGGTAAAGGATCAATCTTTGTTCTGATAAGACTTCACGCTGCCACGTCATTTTTGTCATCCGAAGTCGCATGGAGAAAAATGAACATGAAATTTAATTTACTACGGATTTACTCATAGTTCCTTGAATGCTAAAAATATAAACAGTTTTCATCGCTTTCTTTACCCTCACTTCTTCCAAATCAACGATCAGACGATCTAATCCTCGAAGTGTTGTTATATTCAGCAAGACTCCGCAGCATCAAAAAAGCTGCTGCTCTTATAAAATTGGCGCGAAAACATGACGCGCTCTTCAGTTAATTTATTTCCCGCGTAAATCGTATTTCGCATAATTATGCCATTCCGCACGCCATGCCACATGCCATTCCGCAAACTCATTCCGTCTTTTACCCTCACCGGAAATACTACGGAGTATTAAAGAAAATATTTGATTTGATGTGCCAGGAACACCAATTGACTGGAATTTGACGAGTCCATACTTTCATAGAAATCATATCACCAAGAACCCACAAAAATGAATGATACAGTGAAAATTAACCTCATGTAGTTTATCACAATGGTAATAAAATTTATTTGATAACTCTATTGCTAAGGACTACATCGCAAAGCACTTCGCACAATAAGTTAGTAACTAAAAGAAAGAAATTCTTACATTGACTTGAGCAAACAATTATATTTTTAGATAGTTTGTTATAATAACTTATTTGTACAACCATTTCTTAGTACTGCAAAGAAATACACCTGCTTGTTACAGCTGTATCAAAATAAAGATTTTTCGTGCAAAAAACTCCTCAAAGTTGGAACCCAGCTGAGAATTTTACAGATTATTTCAGAAACTTGTCAATGTTAATCAACTACACTGAAAATTCTACTTGCATTCTGCTCTGCAAGAATCTCGAATAATTATTAAAATACCACAATAGCAACTTCTGTGGCCACTAAAATGAGACAACTATTGCAGTCTTCAAACTGCGACATTTTTTTAATGAACGTGTGACAACTGCAAACAGTAAGGTAAAGGAAAAAAAGGCATTTTCTGTCTTGGGTTTTAAATTAAGGCCTACAGCAAATATTTAAACGAAAATTGGAACAACTTTCTTAAAACAGGGGCTAAGAAACATTTCATTGGTTTTCACATAGGCGAGTTTCCACTCCTATACAACTGTGCATATTTTCTACTTAAAATTGTTCTACTTTATGTTTACAGTGCAGCAACTTCAAATAGGGCAAAACTTGTTGACCAATGAGAACATGAGCACGCATTGATGAAGAAAGAGGAATTGTGTAATTCTGAATTTGCCTGTACTAGCAAATCATGTAGTGTTAACAGAAACATGATAACTTGTCTAGCATCAAACATCAAAAACTCTGCTCCATGTAGAAAAGACTTAAGTGTTGACTCATTTAGTGGCAGCTCATGCTGTGGCCCTGTTTGAAATTACTTCACTGTAGTTAATCAGAATTATTTTAATGATTATTATAATAATGACCCGTTTTGATACCATTGATTTAAGAAAGACTTCAGGTTCCATACAGAAATTTGATATGGTACAGTGTACTGTTTATTCTTCATAAATGAAATTTAACATCGAGTGGAACAGCCAAAATAACTCTCTCTTTACCATTGGGGGTTTTGAGATCATAATGCATATCAGCCACAACACAGACACTGTCAGTCCTGGACACTGGCATGAATGCTCCCACTGACTCAACCTCAAATGAAGGCAGGCAGACCTGAATTGGTAAGCCAAAATAAAACCTTGCATGTGGGTGAAGCTTGTACCAGTGAACACAGGCTAGAGTGTATGGGAGGTCCACCATTTTGCCAGCAGGGGATTTAATGGTGACAGTATGCTGGAAAAAGTACTGTACAACACCTGCATGTATAAAACAAATATGTGTTAATTATATCTTCTTATGTCATGTCATGCCATGCCATGTCACATCGTCATGCCATGCCATCGTCATGACATGTTATGTCACGTCACATCATGCCATGTCATGCCAAGCTATGCCACTATACAATGCCACGCCACATTGTCATGTGATGTCATGCCATGCCATGCCATGTCATACCATGCATGCTACAGTATGCCATGCTATGTCATCATATCCTGTCATGTAGTCATTCATATCTCATAACCCAATACATCATGTAGTACAATATCACATCATATCACATAATTAAAAATACAGTATGATGGCCAATTTTCCTGCTAAACCTTTCCACATGAAGGTGTTTGTCTATAGATCAACATCTACTAGTTTTTAAAACATTACATCTGTTTGCACTGGCAAATTTTACCTGAAATATAAACGAGTGACTTGCAAAAACACACAACTTTCAAATTTATAGCGGTTAAGTACCATGTAGACATCTTTTTATTCTGGACCCACCAAAAAAATTGTAAACACTTACATGTACAAAATTTTGACTGATTGTCAAAACTTTAATTAGAATTTGACATACCATTCTAGCACTTGAGAAAAATTTGCTAAACAAACTGAAGGGCGTCTATCTGGTATCCTGACATGAATTAAGATTGTCAGATAATGTAAAAATTCAATCTTTTGAAAGAATTTAAGGAGGTTAATATAAATTGCAGAAATTAGGATTGTATCAGCAAGGACCAGAAAAAACAAAGGCTGCAGTTGATTGCTACACAATATCAGGGGTATAGAATGGTAAAATCCGAGACCTTCGTTTAAAATCCTTTTTCTAAATCCGAGCCAGAGATGCCGCGATGCAAAACATGTTTTTTACTAACGCTGCCGAAAAGCATAGTACGGCAATTTATGATGCAGAATTTATCCAAGCTTACATGTTTCACAGAAGCTGCAGAAGCGATTGCGATGTTGAGCCGTTTTTCAAGATTATTGTTTGTTGTCAGTTTAGGACAGTTAATTCATTTTCGCTTGGTTTGCAAGACTCCGAGATTCAAATTTCAAAATGCGAGATTCCGAGACCCGCTTTATTCTTTCGAGCTTAAGATTCCGAGACTCCAGTTTGAGACGCCGAGATTTCGAAACCCGCCGAAAATTTGCCGAGACCCATTATTTTTCAAGGACCATTCAATACCCCTAATAGCCATTTTGCGACTTTAATAACTAGCATTCTGCAGTTCAAGTTAATATGACCTCACGTTGACCGCAACTTGACTTGAGGTGATGTTTTTAAACACACCATCATATATTCCCTGTTCTGGCATTATTGTAGGAAAAGTCAGCAAAATAATATTTCGGGATACATCTTCAAATATAACTTGTAAACCCTTTCTGATTTCATGCCATTAAAAATAATATATTGTGTGGTTACATTAAATATCCATACCTCTCTCATGGAAGGGAATTTTTCTAAGCTCCCTCCACCTCTTTGAAATTCCAATCAAGCTTCATACATTTCTTTAAAATAATTTGTTTGTTTGTTTGTTTGTTTGTTTGTTTTTGAGAACCCTTCATCCTTAGGAATTATTTCCAATCTCTTCTGTGGGGGCAGTATGGTTATTTTGTGAAACTACACATTTGACACTTATTTGCACAGCTTACCTGGCCTTAAATCCAGTGAGTTTGTGTCCAACTGATTCGAACCATACCATCGAGCCAGAATGCAGGCAGATCGTTCACTTCTTGAGTATCGTGAGTCAAGTTTCTGGTGATACAAATTCAACTGGGCACATTTCCGCACAAACTTTGGAACATACACAATGCTATCTTCTTTGTGCAAGAAGCTGTACATTTTTGCTAATGCAGCAACCTCATCATCAGCCAAGCAAACTTCTTTGTAGGGAGGAAGAGCCTGAATAAAATGTTTGTCCACAAATGACAAATGAAAAAGATTGCCTCCAGTGCAGCTTTTTAGTTTAATACTTTCTTGATACTCAGCTGGTGTAAGATGATTCCTCTTGCTTAGTGCCAGAGAGCCCTTGTTAGTTTCTGATAGCATATTGCTAAAGCCATTAAATTCTGCTGGCCAAGATATGCTTCCCAGCTGATGTCGTTCCAGGAATTTTCTCATTAACTGCACCTCTATCTGGTGGTTGTTTACCTGTAATGATCCTAAGACTCCATTATAGCGTTCAAATGAGAAACACCATAAGCCATAAACGGGGCCAAAATCAAGAATGCATTCGCACAAATGGCAGTGAAGGTGCATGTTTGGCGTGGTAACTGTTGAACCGTACAAACTCTCAACAGTTTGACAAAACTTTACGAGTAACTCATCAGCAACTTTGACTTGTGATCTTGGTATTACTGTGGAACACAATATTCTGCAGGCCTTGACAAACAGCTTCCAGCACTGCAGATGTCCGTCTGGAAGGACGTCCTTTAGTGCAAAGGTGGAAAACACTAAGGCCCAGTTTTTAAATCGGTCAGCAGTGAAACCTTTGAAGCTTGATGCTATTTTAGATGGAATTCTACCAATGCTGGATGGTACCTTCAACTTGTTGATTCTTTTTTGAAGGAGTTTAAATTCCTTTTCACCTAGCAAGTTGGCTTCCTTCCAAATTTTTAACATTTTCTTAGTGGTTCCCAACATCAAATTGTGCATTGGGTCAATTGGGAGAACAGATGTTTGGCTTAAAAAATATCTTGAAATTTTCGGAAAGGAACGCCGCACCTCTGAGAAAAACAGTTTCGAAATTGCCTCACATTTGGCCCAAGACATTTTCGCGATCGCAAGGAAATTGCAAAATTTTATAAAAAATTAAGTTTTATGTTAAGTCGGGATATTTTTCGTTAATAACGTTTTTTAGACCGTAAACAATACAAGCAATCGATGTGAGTCCCCAGAAATGACGGGAAATATATTTTATTGATCTTCAAATTCTGCATATAATTTGCGTGATATCAGGGTCAGTGAGGGTCAAAACCAGGGGGGGTGGTCAAACTACGAAACGCAACAGCAGGAGAATTGCTAAATAGCATCATTCATTATCATTTCGGACAGACATTAAATGGTGAAAGTTTGAAGGAAATCGGCCGACCCCCATCTTTCACCTCTGCCTGGTTTTCTCAGACAATGACTCTTAATTCATGAAGGAAAGTGCGGTAAGTAGTGAGTTAGGAAGGATTTTTAAACATGAAACTTAATTTGCCCTAGTATGACATGCCGGAAAAATTATTGGGGTACTTGTTTTCAACAATTAAGAAAAAAAGGAAGAAATACTTACATAGTTCTCACGAAGACGGCAAACACGAGATAGCTTGTTTTTGCGTAGAACGGCTCTCGTACCCAGAGTCCTCTCGCTTTTTTGTCAGCGGTCTGGGGTACTAGAATTTTATTTAATTTTTTTGATTGGCTGTCCCGTAACGGATCGTAACGGTTTCCATTCTTGCGCAATCTCGTACCCAGAGTCCTCTGGCTTTTTGGTCAGCGGGTGGACGACTGGCGTCCACCCGCTGACCAAAAAGCCAGAGGACTCTGGGTACGAGATTGCTCCTGGCGCCGCCCCGCTGACCAAAAAGCCTGAGGACTCTGGGTACGAGATTGTCCCTGAGCGGAAAGATTCCCGGAGCTGACAGCCTGCTCGCGGGCCTTTACTAGCAAATCATAAGGACTGTCACAAACATGTTCCCCGTTCACCTTAATGATAATTGAATATCTACCTTGTTCTTTGAGAGAATAGCTGATCTTATACTGTCCATTCTTGTTATCATTGATTCGCACTTCTGTCCCGCACTCTCGCCCTCGTTGGTCACGGATCTCCACCGTCACACGGTCACGTTTATTGTAACACTGTCTTCCCTCTGCAGTTTTTGTTGTCAAAGTGAATTCCGTTTCACGTCCAGCAAATGTTTCATTCAGTCCTTTTCCTTCAGCTATTGATTGGCTTGCTTTCGTTTGATGCAGTATCTCCAAGATACCAATTTCTTCGCTGTTGACAGTGTCTAACAGCTTTTGATTTTGCACGAAAACGAAAACTGGAAGACTTTCAGGATCACGGACAACTGGTTCGCCTTGAACATGAATTCCCTCAAAGATTGTTTCAGGTGAGGTATTTAGTCCTACAACCTCAATGTTGTTACTTCGCATTAACAGTTTGTCGGCTTTTTCTAGCGATGATTCAATCAGTTTTATTTCATTCTCGATCTTGCTCTTTTGTGTTGTTAGACTTTCAAACAACTTCCTTGTCTGGCTTTCTACCGCTGCGAAAATATTTTGTTTCCTTGCTTCAATGACCGCGAATAAGTCATCTGCAAATTTCTGGACATTTCTTTTCATGTCTTCGCCTTGTTGTATCAGTTTAGCGTAATCTTCGTCGAGTAGCTTTACTGTGTTCTTCTTTGCTAGTAAGTTCTGTCTCTGTGTTTCCACAATATTCTTCATTTCAATCTTTCGTCGTTCAGCTTCGTCTTCTATGTGCTTTAAAGCGTGACCAGAATGTTGCAGAGTTACACACGTCTGGCAGACGGCCAGTTTGCAATTCTCGCAGAAGAACCTCACCTCTTCTTTCTCGTGTCGTGGTTCTGAACAAAACGCTGGCCGCTTGAGTACATCCTCGTAGTCCTTGTCTTTGAACTCTTTCACCGCCAGAACGCGGTGATCTTTGAACAATCGTATCATGTTGTGTCCAATTAGGCACTGTTCACAATAAAATATGCAACACTGGAAACAGTACGAAGCCTCAAAGCTTTTCTTGTCGCAGTTTCCACACGTTACTTGAGTGTTGTTGCATTCTTTAATGGCCAGGACATCAATCATGCCGTTCAGATAAAAGCTGGTCGGAAGATCCTTGAGATCGCCGCTTGCAGGCACTCTGCAAAGGGTTTGGCATTTGGGACATTTGACTGCGTTTCCACCGCCGCTTGTCTCGTACCAATGAATTAAACACTCTAAACAGAAACTGTGCAGACAGGATAGCTGTTTGGGATCCGTAAATATGCCCGAACACACTGGACAAGACACTTCTTCGCGGAGATTATAAAACAGCGTTCGGATATCCATTTTGTCTTCAACGAACAAGCGAGGAAGTTGAACACAATTAAGTCTTGTTCTTGCGACTTTCTATTTTCAGCTTTTCTCGGAATTAGTTATCAATGAGCCAATCATAGAACGCTGATTTGAGAGGCTGTTTATGTTTCTGGGTTTTTGATTTCAAGGAATCTGCCCCTGGCGAGCCCAGGTTTAATAACATGTCAATCTTGAAAACGAAAACAATTGTTTTGTCACAAAATATTCGAACTTAACTAATCACGATACCGTTAGGTTTAAGAGTGTGCTAATGAGACGGTCTTTGACAAATTTAATATCTGTGACTGAAAAACTTTTACGAATGTTCATATCAAGTCAAGAGATTTCTTAGTAGAATCACGCGATGTCTAGAGTATGTCACGCGATCAGTCTCATGGCGTGTTACAGCGATTTTAGTTCTAAATTGCTAAATATAAATAAGTGAGACATTGAATGTTCGAACTGCCAAAATTGTCTTTAGCAACAGTAGGTCAATCTGTAGGAGGATTTTGACATACACAGCTACAAAACAGTTTTAACGTATTCAGTTAAGGTGGCCGAACACAGTTTTCAATCCTTTAATTTCTATCAGCTAGCTAGCGAATCCCTTTTTTTTTTTTTTGGCGTCACTTGTTTGTTTACTACTTATTAAACTTTTATTTTAGTCAATTCAGTTGTAAACACCAAATGTATTTGTATTTAGTTTAGTATAAACATACCTACCCGCCTCGAATAGCTTCAGCTATTTGCGGGTAGGTATATAAACACCTTGTAACTGTCTATTTTAAATAAAGTGTTGTTGTTGTTGTTGTATACAGGTGTTGGTAAACATTTGAAAACTACGTACTTCTGAGTACCCTAAATTAGCATGGTGCAAAATTAACTATGAAGGAATAAATTTTGGTACTTCTTGTTGAGCAAGGTGCCGTTGCCATGGCGACACAGCAAGCTATTAACCGTCCATAAATAAAGGTTTTCCTTAATTTTTAGTAAAATATACTGGTTAGATTTTTTCCATTTTTTGTACCAGAAAAACTCACAAAATACTGACATAGTGACGCTGCTTTTATGTAATTTTAACAGAGATCTCCTGTAAATGTTGGTTTTGCACTTTAATGTTTTTTAAAGATAATCTCGTACCCCGATCTCAGTCGTCGGTTCGGGAATGTCTGACCGTGGGAGATCTGGGTACGAGATTATTTTAAAGACACCCTCTGTTAGATTTTGTTTTTTGTTTGTAGGCGAGTTACGCGGCTTTTAGAGAACTACTGTTTTGTCAAATTTCACGAAATTCTAACGAGGGATTCCTTAGAAAACAGCTCATTTCCATTAAAACAACCAGTCACAATTTTTTGCTCAAATGCGCATGCGTGGCTTTTAATTAGATTTTCTCCATTTTCGTCCCCAGAGCCGCAACGTTTTTTTATTTTTAAATTGTTGAACGAGTGGCTCTGGGTCCATCCAAAAATATCTTTTAATTCATTGGCTGTCGAAAACCTGATGCGCTATAAGGTGAAAAACGCTACGCTTCCGCGCATTTGTCTTTACTTCCTAATACTGAGCAGTACTGAGCAATATAAATACTGAGCAATCGCAATGGTAATTTATCACACTGAGCGTGCGCTTTCACGACATCCGGTAACGGCTGTTACCAGGGCCTACGATCCAACTGCTGACCAAAAGATCGTAGGCTCTGGGAACGAGGATGGATTTTCTCAGCAAAGATGAAAAAAGCGTACAAAAAGGCTTAGCTCTTCGTGAACTCACTGTTTTTGTTCGGCGATAAATGAAGAAGGATCCACAAACAAGAAACTGAGTTAATTTCAGAGCTAAAATTACCTTTGTGATCCATTTAGTATAAAATCGAGGGATCGATAGTATTTGCTTACCACAACCCTAGCGCGTGCTTAAGGACGTTCGCGCTAATTGTTTATGCGCATCTTTAGTGCACAGGTAACGCACACGCCAAGCAATGTCACGCGCAATTCATGGTTGACGATACAAGGAGGAAGACGGAGGTAAACACACATGTCGGCCGACGTGACAGCATTAAAAAGAGGGAAAAGGTAGAAATTCATCTCCGTTGCACAGTTTTGAAACGAAAAATCGACGTGAAACGATTAGACGGGTTAAGGTTGCAACAAAAAGTTCAAGAAAAGGCGTCGATACCTGCGGGTATTTCGCGCCAAGAGATTTAAATGCTACACTGACTTGTCGATTTTCGAGGTCTACGTTCAATGGGAGACGATAGATATCTCTGTGCTAAGATTTAACTTTTGCGTTCACTCCAGATCTAGCAACCTTGTTTTCCGAAACCGGAATCGGTCGAAATTTATAAATAGGCCTTAGTTTCTCATCTGTGGTGATTGCGTGGCGCCGGCCATAATACACCGTGTAATACTGACCATTGGTCTGTGTTTTCGAGGGGTTCTGAGTTTTAATTCGAGGAATCTAGGGTCTGAGGAATGTTTCGAGACATCACCCTTTTTTAGCCCTTTAATACCTAGTACATTTGCAGAAACCGTAGAAACAGAAATGTGCTGCAAAAGGGAAAAATCAAAGGAAATAAAGTCAACTGCACGGAGTTTTTGGTATTCTTCTGTGAAAGGTAAGCGCTAAAGAAATGTGTGTCTAGAAGGCCAAGCGAAAATTGTAAAGAAATAACAAAGAGAATTCTTCCATCTCGCGATACTTATCGTTAAGCGGAAAACAAGATTGCTAGATCAGTAATGGATAGAAAAGCTAAATCTTATGGTGTGGGTGTTGTAAATCACTGGCAATGTCAGTAACAAATAACACTCACACAATCATCATGAACATGAGAAATTGCCACCGACACTGACACTGTATTTTGTAAAGTTTTATTGAAAACAGTCAATAACGCAGCTAGATATGTTTCAATTAGGTCAATCATAAAAGGAACTTGTGTTCCGATAAACTGCTTGGGCAGTTTCTTATGTTTATATGAGCTGTAACTTTTATCTAATACCCCTTAAAACTTAGGCCGCACAACTATAAAAACTCCTTAACTACTGGAGTATAATATGAATATAAATAACGTAAATTATATTATACCGTTTCAATTTGCGAGTAATCGGCGTTCTAAAGCGCCATGCGATTATATTAGAACCCTCGAGCTGACAAGCAATTAACAAATACTGAGTATCAGTAACGGTAACAGGTAATAATCTCTCAAATCATCTATTTACATTTGTAAAATTCTTTGATCAAACACCCACTTTTAATTTCTCTATTGTTATAAACTAGGTGGATTCTAATCATTTCAATGTGATAGAAAGTTTCTCCACCAGTCTTTTTAAAGCTATACCAAGTACACCGAATTCACTCCATCCCTATCAGCTAGAGTCGCCGCACAATCCTGTTTTTTACGTTTTCGTAGCATTTAATATGTCGGATACCAACTGAAAACATTGGGCTGATTTACACGATGAATGTCACAAAAAATTCAATGGTAACGTTCCTTCCAAACATCAATTAAAAAAAAAACGTTTAAAATGTTTAAGGTGGCTTACTACAGTTTTCTTGAGTGAAAGAAGGCCTTAAATCAAACTTAAGAAAAACGCCAACATGCAGGAATTTTCTTAGAGATTTTTTCTTGTACAATAAATACAATAGAGATAATTTTGAGTCAGAAATTAAATTTGGAATGCTCAAAAAGTGTGAAAAACAAAAGAATGAGTCTTAGTGGGGGCCTGGGAACTACACTTTTTAGAGTTGTCAGGCTCTAAATCTAGCCGTACGACCTCACTTCAAAATTTCAGGATTTGGAAAGTGGGCAAAAATAAGTATTTACAGGGAAAAACACGAAATTCTGTCAGGGCCAAATTTGGCAAATGACAAAATTGGGAAATTTTGCCTTATTTGAAATTTCCAAAAAAAATTCTGACAGATTTTCTTTAAAAAATGTGCACGTTTCCGTTTTAGTGTTTTCTATCAACAGCAAAAATTTGAACATAGGTTGTACGGCTAGATTTGGAGAAATTGAGCGAGAAAAAGTAGTTATTGCGACCTCCGGTGAGACGACCATTGCACATGCTTGTTCGGGGAAAACCCGGGTTCCAGCGCGCGCGCGCTCCAACTGGTGAGTGCACGCTGCCTTCATGTTCAAACATTTGGCGCAAAATCACAAGTCTGCAAAGGCTTTAAGGCTGTTAAGGAACGATAACCATTAGACAACACGTTTTTTTTTTTCAGTTATCAAACCCAAACACAATCTAGCTACCGTAAGCACACCTCTGAAACCTACCTGGAATACCAGGAAATTTTTCCAAGAGCCGCCATTTTGTTTTTGTGCTCGCGGGATTTCCTCAGTTGGCTCGCGTGATTTTCCTCTCGCGTGAGGCTTTTGCGTGCGTTGGGTAGCGCGCGCGCATAGCTGAGCTCGCATAGTACAAAAACTGTAGTAAGCCGCCTTAAAACAATTACTTTGCATAACTTGGCTGTAAACATGACCGGAGTAAAACTTTTGACAAATGTTGTAGTCAACATTTCCCGTTGAGAGCCGGGATGCTTTCAATATTGGTTATACTGATTCTTACAGACCAATGCCGGTCACGTTTCTCTATTTTTGCATAAAAACAAAAAGAACATTTTTTGCTAAACAGTGTAAACAAATTGTACTTTGCTTGTTTTTAACCCCTTTCTGGGCCCGTCATGAAATCATCGCTTGGTTAATAATACTCTTTTTATGCCTTTAATCAAATCAAACATTATATCAGAAGATCACTTCTCAGCAGGGAAAAAATCAAAGGCAAAACGACAAAAACATGGACACTGAAATAATCCCTCCGCGCTGGCGTATTTTGAGGCTCATAGTCAAGCTCTCTTTTGAGAAGACCAAGGTGTGAAGGCTTGTTGTTGTGGTGAATCTGTGTAAAGGGACGCTCATTGTACGGCTGACAAGTTTCTTGTGAGGATTGCCTGTTAGGTCGCCATGGATTCTTGTGCGAGTGCTACCTTACTTTCCATGTGTGTTTTGCAAACAAAGGTATCGGTAGGCTTTGCCGCGCTTGAGAAGCGAGGTGGCTTGGTAAGAACAGGAGGTGGCAAAGAATATCAAAACAATTCTTCGTGCTGGAAAGTAATCTTTAGTCTAGCATTTTGAGGAAATATTTACAGAAGTACGCGTCAGGTAAGACTTCTTTTGTTCGAGACTCACGATTTGTTTCAGTCACGCGATTGAACAGTTTAGTCACGCCAACTCTCAGTTATGTCACGCCACTCAGTATTTTTGATCGGTTTACCTAACTGTCAATTAATTAGTCCTCGTTTTTCTAGGGGATAAATAACTCGCTAAACAATTAGTGTTGTGTTTTTTAGTCAATTAGAGTCTTCAAATAGGCATGAGAACAGCAATTGAATTTATAAAACGCGCAAATGAAACTTACTTGTAAGGGTGGTGATCAGGACTCCTGTATCATTCAATTTCCCTTCCAAACCCAGAATTCAAGTTTGACTGAAGGTGGTTCAACAAAGTTACTGATAAAATGGTTCAAACTTTTGAGTCTGCGAATGGAATCCTAAAGTGTGACATTTCAAATGAAAGCTACTGAGCAGTACTTTTCTGTGGTGCTGTTTATTATGCTGTATAAAGTGGTTGAAATGTTCGAGTCTGTGAATGAAATCTTAAGGTGTGACCATTTGGGTGAAATGTACTGAGCAGTACTTTCCTGTGGTGCTGTTTGTTATGCTGTATAAAGTGGTTCAAACTTTTGTGTCTCTGGTTAAAATCCTAAAGTGTGACCATTCAGATTTAAACTACTGAGCAATACTTCCCTGTGTTGCTGTTTATAATGATGTACAAGGTGCTTCAACGCTGTTGAGTCTGCAGAAGAAAACTTCACCAGTAAAATTAAATGTTATCTTATATGCACCTAAGGTGTAAAAAGAATTGACGAATTGATAAGATTGTTAATTGATTGATTGATTGATTGATTGATTGATTGATTGATTGATTGATTGATTGATTGATTGATTGATTGATTGAAATGAAAGCTACTGTCCTTAAGAGTGGTCCTTTCCTGTATTTTTGCAGTTATTTTGCTAGGGACAAACTGGTTATAACATTTAATTCTGTGGATGAAATTTTAAGAGGTAAAGCCGTGGCCAAACGACGCATGACAGTCAATGATAGTTCATGATAGTCAAAACTTTCATCAACTATTATCAACTATCAAGTGGGTGGTCAAATGGCTCAAAGAAACTTTTGATAGCCAACGATAGTTTGTCGTGTGCTTCTAGTGTCAGGCACCTGCAGCTGGCCAGTCTACACGTCGCAAACATGGCATTGCCTGCAAGTTACAAAACTTTGCATGGATGAATCTTTTGCCGCAAAGACGGCGGCGGCATGCTTCGTTTTCTTTCAGTTGTTGGAAGAACTTACAGGAAATGAATTCTTGAGAGTGCACTGTGTGAAATAAGTAATTTCGTGGAGATTACGGGTCCGCTATATTTCATGCCACTCGGCGTTTCCTGATCCGGAACGCCAAGTGTCAGGAAACGCGGCGGATTGGAGAGTACCGTGTTGCTGACACGCAAGTCGCTTGGTGTCAGGGGAAATCATGTGATGGATACTTCAGGTGCGGCGTGCCGTGTGGTGTCAGGCCCATGGTACCATGGTATATATATAACGTCTTTTCGCGTCCGTCAAGTAAAGTAATATTTTATCGATTTGCATTTCACGAACAGTTTTCCATACAGGTAAGTTATCTTTACGCATCTGTACACCCTTTTATGAAGTTTGTCTTTACCCTCTATCACCTCTCCATTACCAGTATCGTCAGTATTTCGTTAAGCCTGCGTTAAGTTAATTACACATTCCGAACATTTTTTCAGTTACGCATCCTCCGACAACTCTATATGGCAAGAACCCTCATTCACCAATGATTTTACAAAAAATGAAAGTTTTAAGGAAATTTAGCATTTATCAGCCATTAGTTTTCCCATTTTTGAATACGTTCTGTGAATGACTCGTTTTCCTCTTTTGAACGCGGCCAAAATGTGAAGTTTATCAAATGGTCATCACTGGCTTAGGTTACCTCACTCGGATGGGCTTTTTTCGTATTTTCGATTAATTGCCAAGTAAATTAGTTAAATGTGGTAACATTCAACTGCTTTAGTTGCAAATGAAGGTTCAAATGGGAATCTTTTCAATTTATACACATTCATGTAATCTTCAATTGCAAGCTACTGTAGTCCTAGAAATGATACAATCGTGTACCAATGTGGTCTATTGTGTATTTTCACTATCCCTAAGCCACACGGGCTTAATCCCACCGTGAAACACTAATTTATGATCGCTAAATATTTTGAGTGGAATTACAGTGAAGCCACGTGACCTTAAATGTTGAGTGGTTAAGGATGTGATAAGTTCTGCTTACTACTGGTTTACTATATCACTGTATAATCATACTAACACAACATAACAGTTTTCAACATGTTTATTTCCATTGCATCTTATTTTAACTAAACTCTTGTTGATTTTGGCAACGGTATAATAACATTTACTTTCTCCCGTTGATGGCGTAGAACTGGGAGATTATGTCTAACTGACACACAGTTGGATTGAAATCTTCCAACAGGTACATAATAGGCATGGCCTGGAATCACAGTCTCGAAGTGATTTGCCCATACTTCCACAGGCTTTGAATATTTGTTACACTGGGGATGTCTAACATACCACTCCACCAATGATAAAATGTGGGTGATTCTTTGAGATTTCCCATTTTCCACTTGAACAACAACGTCGTGTTGCAAAAATTCTCTGATGACAGCGGGCCTACTGGTGTGGTCAAACCACTGGGCAAAAATTGTTGATGCCAGTTGATAATTGCTGGGGTTGGAGACATAACGACACCCTTTATAGAAAAGACATTTAAACTTATCACAAAAACTAGATATCTGCAACATCCTGGCAGCAGGATACATCTTCTCATATGTCTTTTCCAATAACTGTAATTCAGAGGAGTCAATGGCATTCCTTTTGATTGGTGGAAGTGGAACTTGAGCATCTGTTTTACTCAGGTTAACGTCAGCTGGGTTTCCCGTTTCGCACTGAATCATGCTTGTGAAAAGCTGTGCATGGACACTTGTTTCACCCAAAGTTCCTCTTTGTTTTTCATTATCAACTAGAAGCTGACGAAATTCATCCATACCATCTGGAAAGAGAGTTCTCCTCAGGTCCTTTTCTCTCAAAAATTTTCTCATCATCTGGACACCTAAAGAACACATTTAAATGAAAAAGAAAAAAAAAAGAGAAATTAAACGAATTGATGAGAATTGAGGTAAAGAAAAATAAACTATTATGTGCAAAGTTTGGATTACTGCATCATTTACAAAGACATATTATTGTCCAGAATGATTCTGATATACATGTAGCCACAGTTTCATGTCTAGCCTGCGAACGCAGACGTATTTCCGGCTGTCGAGATTCTAGGAGAGAATCTCGACAGCCGGAAATACGTCTGCATTCGCAGGCTATTTCATGTCAAGTAACATCAAACCCCAAAAAGATGCTCCGCATAGGAAATTGGAATGTGACACTTGGAGAGAAAGAATGCAAGGCCCCATTTCCCTTATGGGAAAAGGACCAAATGATGATGATGAACATCAAAATAGGAGGCAAAGGGAAGCTTTTACGACATTTGCCATGGAATACAAAACTATTATGTTATTTTCTGAAACTAAGAAAAAAGCCAGAATCCATTACAATACATTATCAAGCTGTCAAGCAGCAAAGCACAGGTAAATATTCTTTAAGCCATCATTCACAAAAATTGAGAGGGAAATTTAGTTTAATAGACATAATAATTTTGTATACCAACAAAGAGACAACACATCAGACTTGAAGAATGCTACAATGTTGGGCTATTAGTAAGCTTTGGAGCTTCATTGCCAATAGTCATGATAGCCACCAGTTAGCCAATGTTTCAAACAACCCACAATACATGTAAAGACCCAACAGAATGCCCATTATGCAGGGATTTTGTTAAGTTCTTGATTAAGAGAAACAAATTTAACAATCACCCTTTTGAATATAGTGTAAAATGGTCAGGATGAATGGTCCCTGTTTCCCTTCTCACACAAAAACCCTGATAATGACAAGATTACTCAGTTGGCATACATGGACACAAAAACATAAATCCTAGTTGTTTCATATATTAAAATAATATTAAACCCATATCCCTGCCCTTAGCCGTGACGTTACTTAAAGCTCAGAGGTCTGTTCACGCTGTAGACTGTTGAGACCCCTACTGTACATGTACATCCAGCCCTCTACAAAGATTTGTACTCAGTGAGAAATAAAAATTAAAGGAGGATGAAGACTAGTGAGGTCAATCTGCAAAGCCTTATGTAATCAGCATGAGATCTGTGGAGGGCAGTGAAAGCATAAGTGAATATGAGGGCTTAATCCTATACTTTTTACACAAGAATGCTGAATTTATACTCACCAACATTCACATTGTTTGTATGGTAATCTCCCATGATACCATTATAACGCTCAAATGAAAAGCACCAAAATGAGTACACAGGTCCATAGTCCAGTATACAATCCTGTACATGGCCATGAAGATGCATATTGGGGGTACATTTCTCTTTCCCACACAAGACTTCAAACATTTTGCAAAATGATAAAAGTTTCTGGTCTGCTTCTTGACATTCTTCCTCAGTAATTACTTTACTGCACAGAATCTGACAGGCCTGGACAAAGTGTGTCCACATAGCATAATGCTGATCGGTTATCACTCCCTTCAATGCAAAAAGTGAGTAAATGCACACCCAGTTCTTCCATTGGTCAGCAGTAAATCCTTTAAATCCTTCTGAAATTTTACCTGGTACACGGCCAATTTCAGATGGTGGTTTGATGAGATTAACACGTTTCTGCAGCCTCTGAAGATCAGACTCCCCCAATATGCCCATCGCTATCCATGTTTTTAGAACATGCTTTGCAGATCCAAGAAGCAGGTTATGCATGGGATCAATCAAGGCAAACCTGATAGCATCATAGTAAGGCAGTTGGAAGAGAACAGAGTAACGAGCTCCACTTTCAGACGAAAATGCTTTGGCATTAGTCGGTGTTCTAGCTTGACGCACTTTATCTGCTGCTACCCTGTGTTCTTTGTTAGATCTTGGTAGCCAGCTTTCACGATCAAAACCTGAGAAATCAGGTTTATCGCCAAATGACGCTCTGTGAAATTCTTTGAAGCACTTACTGCATCCTAACAAAAAAAAAAAAAAAGAAAAAAAAAAGAAAAAAAGGAACTATTCAGTCCATGGAAAAAATCATCCTACCTCTCCATTAAAAATGGATTCCATTGGAAACCATAATAATAATCTTACAGGATAAGAACGAAAACAACAATACAACAATGCAAGAATTATTTATCTCAGCATTAGTACAATCCAGGATTCAAAATGGGAACAAGAAAGTGTTTTTGCATTGCAGATCATGTTTAATTACCATGTCTATAGGCATTATTAATAACAAAAATAAGTGGAAAGGAGGAGGTTGAGAATGCATGGTTTTAACAGACCTTTTTAAATTTAGTAAAGGATCCTGTCAATGCAACTGCATGTAACAGAGATCTCTCCAATTACACAGAGAATTCCTACAATGAAATTAAGCAACAATGCAGAGCTTTACCTTTCTTAGCAGTATGGCCAACAAAGCCTCCACACTTTCGTGTAGCTGGAATGTCACTTGATAATGCTAACAGGGAAGCCCTGAACATTTCGCGAGGTCCACCAACACTGGCGTTCAAAATAATGCCATCCCAAAGATCAATAAGATCATCAACTAATGGCTGCAGGAAGGAGTTAATGTGTAGCTTTGGCTCCTTAGGTCCAGGAATAATTCCAACAACAATTAAGTGGTGGAGAAAACAGCTGACCAAAGAACTATCATCGACTATCACGCGCGTGGTCAAACGGTAGGAAAAGGTATCATTAACTATCATGAGGATCGAATTACTTTGAACATGCTCAAAACCAATGACAGTTGATGATAGTCGATCATAGCGCATAGTTGGTGGTCAAACGACCGTGCAAGTTTTACTGGTAACTATCATTCACAGTCATCAACTATATATCATTGACTATCATGCGCTGTTTGACGAAAACTCCCTGGTAGTGCATTCTGTCTGGAGTGCTCCCTACCAGGAGTGAAATTGAAAAGGTCCAAACATGGCGAGAAATAATATTGTTAATGGAAACAAAATACAACCTTTTTAAGGAGCAGCTTGTGTCACTTTTATGCTATTTTATCTTTTTACGTAGTTGAATTTAATGTAGTTTTAAGTAACTTTATTCATCATTATCAACTGTTGGTACACGTAGTTGCTACATTTTCTCTCTCACTTGCATGATAGTCTTTTTATACTGAACATACAACTCCTTTGCTCCTTCCACTCAAATGTATTCATCTTAAAATATACATAACAAATTGTCATCCCAAGCCCAAGGGACTGGGAGGGGAAGGAGATCAAAGCGTTCCTATCTGTTATTTGTAGCTCTGAAGCAAGGCAGCTATACGTCGGCCATGGTCTCAGAAAGTCTTTTGCCACATAGAGAGCAAACCCCCGTCTTCTGTGCACTTTCTAAGTGTGGTGATATTGAATTACCCATTCTATGAAAAAGGAAGGCTTATTCGTCGAAATAATCACTAATTTTTGACTTAAAGTTCTGCTCATGTAGTAAGTTGCAATCAGTGTTGTTTTGTTGATTGGGCTTAGTAGCCTGGCTCTCATGTTGGCGCGGTTACCATGCCATTCCCAAAATGGCCTCTGCTGGAAAGAAACATGTTCTTTTGACGGGATCCCCAGGTAAAGAATACTTTTGTTTAAACTAGAAATAGTGTTCACTAGAGATGCTCCCGGTTTTGAATAGTTGTTTTGGCTAGATTGCAGAATACCCGTCCCACCAAATATCTAACTTAAAAAACTGCTCCCGCAGTCGTGTTCTTAAACTGAAATGAATGCTGCTCCCGCAGTCCCGCAGTCGTCGCGCTACACATGAACATACCTCGTTTTTTAATCCGTGAACCGAAACAGGCACGCTACACATGAACACAACTCGTTCTTTAAACCATGAACCGAAACAAGCAAATCCATGAGCCGAAACTTAAAGTTAAGTAACCATCGACTCTGGGACTGCGGGAGCACTTGTTTGACTCACTTTATCATTTGAATCAATCATTTTATTTCAATAGTATAAAATTCAACAAATTGGAAAAATGTACAACACGCATATAGCAAAGCTAATCATTCATCGACTCTGGGACTGCGGACTGCGGGAATCTCGTCCCCAGAGCCCATGCACGTTTTAAGCCAAATTAATAAAAATAAGGCAAGGTGATTTTCATATTAAAAGGCATTAAACTTTGTATCTGACAGATTTAACTACAACCTTGGTGCTGACCAAAAGGAACGCGGCCTCTGGGAACGAGATTGATTTAAAGGACGATGTTCACGGTTAAACGCATGCGCGAGGAGACCGGCTCAAAAAATAAATTGTACGGGTCGACATTAAATTCGACGTGATCTTGTGGTGAAATAATCTGTTGAAATCGTGCCCGAATTTTGATCATCTGCTCTTTGTTCTCCACTTTTTGTAATCTAGTGTTTCCTTGGGTAAATACAAGTTCATTTTTTGTAAGGTTGAAAGTTTTTTAGCCGCCGAAATCGACATTTTAGTTGATGGATCGTCAAAAGGGTGATTTACACGGTACGACTTTGTCGCATGCGACAAGCTTACGACAGGGCTACGACACGAATTGCTTCATGTAAATCAAACCTACAACTCGCTTACGACTGTCGTGTATGTCACAAAAAATGTTGTAGGATTTTGAAACATGTTTCAAAATCCTACGACAATCGTAGGTATAGGCAATGTTGAATGACGAGAGTTGTGTGCCATATTTTGCATGACGCAAGCAGCGCGCGCTCTAGAAATCGCATGCGACAGTCGTAAGCAAAAGTTGTACCATCTAAATCGGCCTAAAGGAGACGTCGTGGCTGACCGGCGAAGGGACGTTCTGTGGACTCTGTGGAAGCACAGAAATAAAAGTGGACAGAGTGGAGGGGATGTAGATGTCCTGTATGGTTAACAAGATACATCCACCTACCGTGTGAGTCTGTTTAAAATAGACAACGATTTCGCGGAACATCTGCTTTCGCTGGAAATGGCAAAGGTCAGTGGTTGCAGGCATGTACTTTACCACGGCTGGCTTTGGATCAACTCCAGACTTCCAATTCCCCTCGACAGTACCCTGATGGCAAGTCTCCTCACATTTTCCTTTTTCCGTGTTTTGTAACAAATTCTTTGTACAAATAAAACAGAGAGATCATGCAATCTTCGGTGTATGAGCTGAAGAAATATTTCACAACTTCAGTGACTTTCATAATGCAAAACATTAATTTTCGATTTCACTCACGGGGATTTTCTAGATTTCAATCGTACTGTTTGTACATATGGAAGTCAACTGTCAAATATGGAGGATTCAACGGACAAACAGCATCAAACATCAGTGTTTTGCTTTGGATGGAAAAAACTGATACGCGAAGTGAATAAATTTGTGATCAAAATTTGATCACAATTAAAGTATGTGTGAGTTAGTTGTAGTCGTCTATTTAGAGGGCTCAAATAGCGGGCAAGAGAAAAAAAACCAAAATATTTGCGGCAAACTACAAAATCTATTGTAAGGCATTCATTTATATATAAAATTATGGTTATTGCAAATGGCAAACGCAGTTTTGATTTGCCACCACAGCTGCGTTTTCTCAAATGCATTCCTGCATCTCGGAAGGACTCTCAGTGTTGTTGTTACTAAATGGTCGCATCGCCTCTTGAAGCTTGCGGATTTCTCGTTCTTCGCCTTCTCGCTGGTCTAGTAAAATCAGGCTATTGAACGAACACACTATTGTTAGTTTATCACTGAATGTTGATGAAATGCTGGTCCTTAGTAAGTAAGTTTGAGGGAGCTACTCGGCTTTTCGAACCGGGCATAATCAAAAAGATCCATGCCGCGAGATATACGGTAATACATTGTACTAAAATAAAACCGTATGCGTTCGCATAAGTTCTGGCATTTCTTGGATATCATGAGAAATTTGCACGAAGCGTTGCAAAAATCCCATGTGTGTTTTACATGGGCAGTCTTTTCGTTTCTTTCTGAAACGTGACTGGAACATTGGCCGGTCAATTTTATTCATGCCAGCAAGTTCTAAGACTTGCCCGCCGTATCCCGCTGGTGTTGTGTACTCGCTTCTAATTGATCCAAAAACAATCAGCTTGACAGCGCCTACGTCATCGCTCGCACATGCGCCAAACCGTGAAACTCTCCCTTTAAATTTCATTGTCTCTTGGACTACGGGAGCACTCCCTTAGCAAGATATTTAATGGGCCGGGTATTCTGCAATCGCTCCGTTGTTTTTGACGATTTGTATTGAATATAAATATTGTGTATACGACTGTTGTAAATTTGCATTTCAACTATTAAATAAATATTCATATGCATAGAAATAGTCAACACATTACTTTGTAAATCTGACAAATAATGAAAATTTTCTATCATCACACAATATTTTATTTCAACATTGTTTGACTATGTAATATTTGGGAAAACATGAAAAAAAAATTGCAACAATGTATCACTAGAAATTATCATGAAAAAATTCCATGTATATGTACACGCGGGGAATTCTAGAGTGCCTCCTTGGGTTTTGGCCTCGAGGGCAATAATAGTTGATTATAATGATGTTTCCCAAAACTCACACTGTTTACTTTATATTCCTAGGAAGCCTTTGGTCCATAAGCCCCAGGCCACGGCTTCTATAAACATGTAGGCCTCCTTAAGCTTGTCAGAGCCTTTTTTTTCTTTTCAAAATATCTATCACCAATTATGTAATATTTTATTTACTTTAAATGTATGTATCACACTAATTGTATGTATTACACTATATGTAGGTATGCTTGTATAATTATATTTTTTTTATAGTTTAAGGCAAAAATAAAATTATTTATTTTTGAAAATTGAAAATTCAGTTTTAGAAGTTTTTGAAATTCTCCTAACGCTTTGGAACGATTTCCGCAAAGCCCCTTACACTAAAATGCATGTATGCACTGCTCTTTGCAATTGATCATATTAGCTTACTACACTGTATAATTAGGTTCTAAGTAACAGGGTAGCCCTGGATGGACACCCAAGATGGACACCCAGATATTTGTCTCGAAGGTCTAACTAGAATGAGAAGATCTGGGTACGAGATAAGCCCTGATGGCTGCATGAAATTTGTTGGAGTCAGAAAATGTTTGCACAATTAATGTCTGGGGCTGTAGTCAGAAGATCTAACAATGGCACACACAGCTACAGGAGAAAAATTGGCAACGTTATACAATTCCAGCCAATTCCAACAGTGCATGTGCCCCATCAATCCCCTACAGAGCTTCACAAGGGGTCAGCCCATCAGTCAACCCCAGGCATTTCACATTTGGTGGCTGTGTGACTTTCCCCTCAATACCATCGCTTTGTTTCAATGACAAGTTCATCAGCAAAGACTATAAATTCTTGGTTCATCGAAAATTGGATATTGTCACTGCCACAGTGCTACATGTGTAAGAAATACAAATCTAGGGCTTATCCGAGAAGTAGTTTGGCACGAATAAGCGTCTATTTGAATAAATTTAGACAATATAGGTAAGTCCAGGATTATAGAAATCAACGTCTTCAATAACTGCACTGTGGGGCATTTAATTTTACCAGGTCATTTGTCCTGATCAACATGGGGCATTGTGTTCCAGAAAACATCCATACCTCCCCAATAGAATGTTTTTTGGTTTGCCTCCCCACCCCTCCAGAAATTCCAGTTTAGCTCTATACTTACCACCCCCCTCCCCCTTCCCCCCCAGAATTTCCTATGACCTTTCATGGGTGGGTATGGATATTTTCTGGGACTGCAGATTAGATTTTGTCATTTCTAATGCTTTCAAATTTGCTAAGATCCATTGGGCCAGTTATAAAAAGACAGTTTAGATGGTGTTTAACAGAACCATATTCTAAGCCATTTTCAATTCTGCCAAGAATCGTATCTATAAGCATTGGTTGCTGCTGACGGAAGCAAGAACGCTTCCATCCCAGACTAGAAAACTATTTATCTACTTAAAATATGTAAATTAATCACTTATAAACAGATTTGGAGGCCGACTGATTGTCTTAAGCCACGGCCTAAGTTAGACTTTGTTTGAAAATAACTGGCCCATTGTTTCTATTATTAATACTATTTTACACCTCTGGAAGACAACCTGGCAATTTATTTCTTCTCTCTTTTTCTTTTCTTTTCTTTTTTCTTTTTGTTTTGTTTTTGTTTTGTTTTTTTTGGACTTTGCGCTAGGGGTTGGCAAGACAACTTTGTGCAGGAAGGTTTATGAAATTCTTAAAGACAGGGGAATCCAGACACAAGGATTCTACACCGAAGAAGCTCGTAATAGTCCCAAGGGGAATAGGGTGGGGTTTGATGTTGTCACCCTAGATGGGCAACGTGGACCACTGGCAAGAGTAAAAGGGTATGTGGTACGTCAGACACTGGTTTGAATGAATATATTACAACAGAGCCCAAGTGTTAAAGTCAATCCACATCACACATGACCAGCAATCTTTGAAATTTTTGTTTTGAATGGAGTTTTGAAATTAACATGTCAGCTTTGATTACATCGCCCACAAGATTTCAGAGTTCCTTGTTTCCGAAGTATTTAAAATCTTTTTTTTTTCAGGTAATGGGTCTTTTTCAGAAAAATTTCCAGAGAAATGTTCAATGTTCCGTTCAAATGCTTCACAATTACAAAGAGGAATAATATTTGAATGGTTATTTTATTCTCAGAAATACTGGTCACATGCGACAGACACTGACTATAAGTAGCCACAGACAGATATTTCAGGTGACAAATTGTCATCTAATATATTTGAAAGACTGAGATGTTGCAGTTGGAGGGTAATATCAGAGTCATTTAAGTCTTATATCATGAGTGTCTATTTAGGGATGGTCAAACTGCAAGAGGGAGAGCATCTCCCTCAGTTGGTAATTACTTAGTGGATGTCAAGTCATTTGAAAACAGCTTGCACTTCCCACAATCAAGGTATCCTCTCATAGATCAACATATTAACAGAAGTATTAAACTGTAGCTGGAAAATGGGTTGGAACAATGATTAAATGTACACTGTAAGGCATTTTGAATCAGAGCCTTTCATTGCCACCTTTACTTTATTATTATTACACTGTGTAGTAATTCTTTTAATTGTGCCAAAAAATAACCTTGAAGTTAACTTGATCATTTACAACCTTAACCAGGGTTCAAAGTTTAGTTTTGACTTTGGGAGCACCTGTGCTACCAGGTGTAAATTTCTAGGCACACTGCCGAAATTTTAGGCACGCAGCCAAAAATTTTAGAAGCACAACTTAAAATAGCACCAAAAAGAATAAACAGAAGCTTCAGAGATTTTATCAGTGATCATTGATAATGGTGTCATGACGACACCCAAACGTTGTTCATTTCTTTTGCTTAATTTTAGCTTGCCGATCGTTTACCAGCATGGTAATGTTTTATTTCAATCGCGTGTTTGTTTCTTTCAGTCTCTTACTGTTCGTTTGCGATAGCAATAATACTGTTTCATTTTTTAGAATATTACATGTTATGGTACGTTAACTGAGATAAAATTCATTGTTTCACAGGAAATACGTAACACTTTTGCTTGCCCTGAAGAAAAAAAGTCTCTTAACCCAGATTTTTTAGACATTCTTGACTCTTTGATATCAGCAAAGCGAACTAAATTGCTCGAGAAGCACGTGTTTCACAAGGTTGCCTTCACTCGTACGTGTCAGCGGTGCGGTCACAAAACCGAGAAGAGTCTGGGGTGGGTTGAAACACGGACAAGAAATGGACTTGGGAAAACAACCAACAAACACACACTGATCCAAGAAAAACGGTGTAACTTTATTATGTGGAACCTAATTGCGTTACATCCACATTTGAATTTATAATTCCAAGCTTCTGTCTCGTGTTTAATCAGGCAGAGTACACAAAAACTGTCAGGTGAGGAATCAAAGTAGCCCCGATTCAGGCGCACTGAACTTGGGCGTTTTTAGGCGCGTGAGTCCCGGGGAGTGAGTGCGATCACATATGATTTTTTAGGCGCAAAATAAAAAATCTAGTCGCATATGCGACCAGCTGGTCGTTAACATTGAGCCCTACCTTTAATTAAAGGGATTTTTTTGTCAAAGTTAGCACAATCTGATCAGTACAGATTCCAAAACAGTCCCCGAATTTTTGAGTTCTTATTGGATTTCATTTTAAAAATTACAATAATTAATTATCATTACCTTTATACAGGATATAGAAGGTGGTAACACAGTGGTTATAGTTGATGAAGTAGGAAAAATGGAGTTGTTTAGTCAAAGCTTTGTTAATTCAGTTCGTGAACTGCTGTTATCCTCACAAGATACAGTGTTAGCTACTGTACCTGTTACAAAACAGAGACCCATCCCGTTTGTGGATGAGCTGAAAAAGCGCGAAGATGTTACACTGATTGAGGTGAGTATCAGTTATTCTTTACTAAAGTCATAATCTTGGTCAGGTAGCATGGCACAGGTAGCAAGTTGTGTTTAATTGTACAATATTGTAGTTGCGAGTTCTTTCAAACTTCCAAGAGTATAATTCATTTTTTGTTTCTGCATGTTCTTCATTTTTAATATAACCAACGGAAATTTTTGTAAAAACACTGTACTGCAGAACGTGTCATTGCTACAGGATTGAACAAAAACTTGGGAAACATTTTTTCTCAAACTTGCATTGTTTTCAGGTCACAAGAAATACACGAGATGAGTTAGTTGGAGAAGTTGTGTGCCTGCTTGAAAACTGCAAGGCGAATAAGTGATTAATGTGATAAAGACTTGCCCACATTGCACACACCGTTCATACACTGGAAAGTAGCGGACCAAACCGCAATTGAAGACCCCCTGGGAAATAAGTGAAAATAGGACTATAAAGACAAGGCCGTCAACACCAGGTATTCACTGGGCAATCGCTGAACAGGCCACAGTTGAATACTGCCAGAAAATAGGTGAATCTTGAGATAAAGCCATGGCTGTATAGTAATACAATGTGCTGTACGTATCTTGTATGAGCAATGATGATGATGATGATGATGATGATGATGATGACTACAGAAGCATTGGGTCAGTACTCATGAAACTCATGGCCTACATTGTGCAGTTCCAGAAAATATCCATACTTCCCCCACGGAAGGTTTTTTGTTTTGCACTACCTTCACCCCTAGGAAATTCTAGTTTAGCTTCATACTTTGCTTGTAAAATTTTGACTTTTAAGACCCCCCTCCCCCTAGGAATATCTGATGACCTTCCATGGGGTGGGTATGGATTTTTTCTGGAACTGCACATTGTAAAAAAGGCTTGTTTTTGGTGCTTAGAACTATTCAGTACCAAGAACTGTGAATGGTGATGGCACTTACTTTATATGGATGACGTATTTATGTTTTGGCATGTGGTTGGTTCACTGTTGCCAGATGATTTGGACATGTGTTCAAAAGAATACAGGGCCAAACGGAGAATTGCCATTTTTCCCCTCAGTATCTGGGCTTAAATATTTGCCATTAATAAACAGGGAACTCAAGTGACTGGACTCATGATCGAGATCATATGAAGAACCCAAAAATATAAGGTGAGCTATAAGTCTAGTTGATAACACATTTCAAACTATAAAATAAACTCAAATCAAAAAGCAGTTAATTATCATACTTTTGTTTATTAAAATTCAAAACAACTACAGAAGTTATGACAACAATAATTCATTCTTTAAAAAAAATCACTGGTTCCATTGCAATTCTACAGAATTAAAATGTTCTTAGTTTTAAAGATCCTCAAAGGACAATCTCTAAATGGATTGACAATATAATATAAGTCCAATTTACAGAGACAAAACTAAGAAGCAATACTTATGAGCTAATGCATGTCAGAATCAAAAAATGCTATAAATTTAAACTTTTTTATTACAAGAGCCATTTATAACCTTAATTATTCATGAAATCCTGTTGAAACATTTGAATGGCCCTTTAGAAGAAACAAGGCTGTAGTTGAATCTGTCAGATACAAACCTTAAATTAAATGCTTTTTATATGAAAGTCATGTTGCCCTAATTTCCATTATATACATGAAAAGCACTGAGATTTGTTTTAAAACAAAGTCAACCCTTGCTTCTACTCGACGGCACTTAAGGACACAACTATAAAATGGACAATTTAAATGTAGCATATTTATCTTGTTTAAGCTTTTTAAAGCTATTAGAAGTAAAATATTGAATAGTCATTTGTTTGGTTGCCTATTTGTTTACCATTGGGAAGTTTTCTCTTAAAAGGTAATGTCAACTATACTGAAGTAAACAGCTTTAACTTACAGTATGAGTTAAATTGTTTTTCAGCCTTGTACTGAAAAAATTAACTTCTCTTGCGTCATGCAAAGTGTCTTTTAGAAACATTTCTGGTAAGATTATTTCAAAACATAAATTAAGTCACTTAATTAAACCTTAACTCATCACAATATGAAACTGATAAAAACTGACTTCATTCTAAACAAAATTCCAAATAATTTTAAGACCTACTCAACTGTAATGATCGCCTAGAAATTTCACAACAATTAGGCTTGTGTCCTGAATAATATAATTATAGTTCAAAGATTGCAATTCCAGCCCCCTTTTTGGACGCCACATAAGCTAGGATAAAATGAAATCAGGTGAGCAAAATTATCAGTGTAGGATTTTAACCAAATCCATCATCACACAATTTCTGTTTCTTTTAAATTTAATCTGAGTTTTATTTTTCTACTAATAAAAGTGATATAACTCCTGAATTACAGTACAATAGTTCTTTTAACCGACTCCCAACACAACAAAATTATTACTTTCCTGAGTTGCTGCAGATGACAGTTTTCATTCAAACATTTGAATGCGATGGTTATTGTAATCTGACACAACAATTCTACCATTACTTAAAACAGTGACAGATGTTGGATGATTAAATTCTCCTAAGTTACTGCCTTCTGTTCCAAACTTACCAACAAACCTGCCATTCAATTCAAACACTTGTATTCTATTATTACCTACATCACACACCATCAGGTGTTTGGATTTAGTCACTACTAAACAACGGGGAGAATTAAACTCACCATCCCCTTCCCCCTGCTTTCCAAATTTATATTGGTATTCACCCTTTGTACTGAACACTTTAATACAGTGTTCATTTCGGTCTGACACCATGAGATATTCATCACACTGAACACAGTGAACAGGAAAACTAAAAGAGTCAGACCCACCTATCTTCCTTACAAAATTTCCACCGGTTGAAAAGATCTTAATCAGTTTGTTACCTGAATCAGCGACAATAATATTACCATTGGCATCCAATGATAAGCCCCAAGGATTAGATAACTGACTATCCAGGCTTCCTTTCCCACCAAATATACCCATGTACTTACCCTCCCCATTGAAAAACTGGATTCTATGGTTATCCTTGTCTACTACGAAAATATTTCTGTTATTATCAAAGCATATTCCGAAAGGGTAGATAAAGTCTCCCTGATTGGAACCATTGCGACCGAAGGATCTTAAGTAATTCCCACCACTGTCAAAGATTTGCACCCTATGGTTACAACAGTCAGTTACTGCTATCTCATCCGTGTCACTCACTGCCACCCCCCAAGGACGCTGAAACATTCCTACAGACGAACCTTTCTTTCCAAAAGATAAAACAGGTTTGAACTGAAAGGGTTTTACTAATATAGCCTGAGAGCAAGCTCCCTGCTCCGGTGAAAAATTGCAAGAGGCACGCGGGAAAGGAGAGTGTCCAACGCTATTTTTTCCCCGAGCGGAAAGATTCCCGGAGCTGACAGCTTGCTCGCGGGCTTTTACTAGCAAATCATAAGGACTGCCACGAACATGTTCACCGTTTACCTTAATAATAATTGAATGTCTGCCTTGTTCTTTGAGAGAATAGCTGATCTTATACTGTCCATTCTTGTTATCACTGATTCGCACTTCTGTCCCGCACTCTTGCCCTCGTTGGTCTCGGATCTCCACCGTCACACGGTCACCTTTATTGTAACACTGTCTTCCCTCTGTGCTGTTTGTTGTCAAAGTGAGCTGCGTTTCACTTGCAGCAAATGTTTCATTCAGTCCTTTCCCTTCAGCGATTGATTGGCTTCCTTTCGTTTGCTGCAGTATCTCCAAGATACCAATTTCTTCGCTGTTGACAGTGTCTAACAAGTTTTGATTTTGCACGAAAACTAAAACTGGAAGACTTCCAGGGTCATAGACGACTGGCTCGCCTTGAACACGAATTCCCTCAAAGATTGTTTCTGGTGAGGTATTTGGTCCCACAACCTCAATGTCGTTACTTCGCATTAACAGTTTGTCAGCTTTTTCTAGTGATGATTCAATCAGCTTTATTTCATTCTCGATCTTGTTCTTTTGTGTTGTTAGACTTTCAAACAACTTCTTTGTCTGGCTTTCCACCGCTGCGAAAATAATTTGTTTCCTTGCTTCAATGACCGCGAATAAGTCATCTGCAAATTTCTGAACATTTCTTTTCAGGTATTCGCCTTGTTGTATCAGTTTAGCGTAATCTTCATCGAGTTGCTTAACTGTGTTCTTCTTTGCTTGTAAGTTCTGTCTCTGTGCTTCCACAATATTCTTCATTTCAGTCTTTCGTCTTTCAGCTTCGTCTTCTATGTGCTCTAAAGCGTGACCAGAATGTTTTAGATTTATACAAGTTTGGCAGACGGCCATTTTACAATTCTCGCAGAAGAACTCCAGCTCTTTTCTCTCGTGCCGTGGTTCTGAACAAAACGCGGGCCGCTTGAGTACATCCTCGTAGTCCTTGTCTTCGAACTCTTTCACCGCCAGAACGCGGTGATCTTTGAACAATCGTATCATGTTGTGTCCAATTAGGCACTGTTCACAATGAAATATGCAACACTGGAAACAGTACGAAGCCTCAGAGCTTTTCTTGTCGCAGTTTCCACACGTTACTTGGGTTGTGTTGCATTCTTTAATGGCCAGCACATCAATCATGCCGTTGAGGTAAAAACTGGTCGGAAGATCCTTGAGATCGCCGCTTGCAGGCACTCTGCAAAGGGTTTGGCATTTGGGACATTTGACTGCGTTTCCACCGCCGCTTGTCTCGTACCAATGATTTAAACACTCTAAACAGAAACTGTGCAGACAGGATAGCTGTTTGGGATCCGTAAATATGCCCGAACACACTGGACAAGACACTTCTTCGCGAAGATTATAAAACAGCGTTCTGATGTCCATGTTGTCTTCAACTAACAAGCGAGGAATTCGATCGAACACAATGGAGTCTTGTTCGTGCGACTTTCTATTTTCAGCTTTTCTCGGAATAAGAGAGCAACGAGCCAATCATAGAACGCTGATCTGAGCTGTTGTTTATCCTTTTTGGTGTTTAATTCCTTGGAATCTGCTTCTGGCGAACCCAGTTTGAATAACATGTCAATCTTGAAAACGAAAACAATTGCTTTCTTACAAACTATCCAAACTTAACCAATCACAAAACGTCGGTTTAAGAGTGTGTTAATAAGACTCTCTTTGACAAGTTTAATATATGTGACTGAAAAACATCTGCAAGTTCGGAACAGGTGATTTCTTATTAGATTCACGCGATTTCTAGAATATATTACGCGATCAGCCTCATTGCGCGTTACAGCGTTTTTAGGTTTTCTAAATTGCTAAATATAAATAAGCAATACACCGAATTTTCAGCACCAAAACTGTATTCAGGAACAGGTCAATCTCGAGGAGATTTTTTACACACACCGCTAACGTATTTAGTTAAGTCAAGCAATTGTTGCCAAGAGATGAATAACAACAATCTTAATGCATCGCTCTCTCTCCTCTCACTCTCAAATGTTATGCAGATACTCAGTCAACGCGTTTTACACAAGTAATCATATAATTGCCTGCTTTAACGGCTAAAAGTTAAAGCAAGGAGAGCTTGTTGAAAGAGAAGATTTGTGACATAGTGTCTTACAAGTGTTTAACTCTCCGTTTGTAGACAGCTTAAGGAATTCATGCAATGCACGTATGTTATGAACTTGAGAAGCCTGCAAGAAAATTGGAAAGCCGCAACATTTGGATATCCATGCTTTCTTACACAAAAAAATTTCGTAAAAAATGACCTGAGGGTCTCACTTAGCAAACAGTGACCTAAATTAGAAGGTATGGAAACGCCGATTTCCGTGCGATAAATGGCTAACAACAAACAAAATATTTACCTGTAGACGCACTTTAAAGCGGCAGAAGCCAAAAACGTCAAAGAAAGGCTTTGTCGCGCTTGAGAAACGAGGTGACTTAGTTAGAACGGGGAGGTGGCTAAAGAATTTCAAAACAATTTATATAAAAATCATTTAAAGCAGTTCTTCTTCTCTTTTTTGTGCAGGAAAGTAATATTTAGTCACCACTATTTGACAAGTTATCTGGCGTTGGTATATGCAGAAGTACGCGTCATCAAGCCATTGAACAGTTAAGTCACGCCAATTCTCAGTTATGTCACGCGATATATGTCACTTTACGCGCGTGATTCAGTATTTTGATTGGTTTACCGAACTAAATCAATTAGTCCTCGTTTCTCTAGAGGATAAACAACGCGCAAAACATTTAGGGTCGCAATCCCAAGTAGTATAACGACGTGAATTTCTAAAACGACGATTGCGTAAAAACTTTTGAAGGAAAGTAAAAGCTTGAACAAAGGCGATTTAACTCCAATGAAGGAGAATAGTAGCGGTCTTGTTTTTTTAGTCAATTAGAGTTGTTAAACAGCTGGCCCGTAGCAAGACTAAAACAACTGGAGGGATCGAGCAAATTCGCTGGACAAAACTACCTCCCCCCTCCCGTCACTCATAAAACAGAACGATAAGGGCGTTCAAGATGCATCGAGAACATTCAAAAAGCAGTAGATTTAGTAAGCGAAACAATGACATCACACTTTTTGATACATTTCGGTGCTTTTTCATTTACGCGAACTACCACATGAAACTTCCTAATTTCACGTTTGAAGGAGGACGTTGTAAACAAATGACAACAATTTTTTCTATTTTTAAATTTGGAATCGGGCAGTAGGAATCCGACTGCAGGAGAATCTCTTTTTTTCTGTGGCTCTTGAGAGGACATATTTGTGTGGTTTTCGACAATGAGTGAACACTAAATTGTTATAAACTAAGTACATTTATATTGCCATCAATGAGTGGACGTCATGGAAAAGACGTAATTTATTTCAACAGTTTTTATGCCTTGAGATTGGTTGATTTTAATCCATTTTGGTTCTTATTTCTGATTCTCAAGGTAGCAGTGCCTTTGTTGCTGTTGTATATAAAAACAAACTGTTAGCGAAGGAAACTGGCAGGTAGTAATCAGATTGTTAAAGGTTGTGAAAAGGCACTCACAGCATAAGAATTCAAGACTGATTGACGCACATTATTTGTTTTAATTATATGTTTATTTGGCACATTGGTTTTTTAACTTCCAAAACTTCTGGGGGTGCTCAAGACCCCCTGCCCCTCCCCCTGCTAAGTGCCTGAATAGCGATAAGAAACTCAATTGAATTTCTATAAAATGCGTGATTCGTTGTTGTTGCTAAGACATAAAAGCAAACAATCAAAGGTCTAAACTGTGACTTTTTTAAAGTATAAAAATCGACTCGTTTGACAAACGTGTTTTAACATACTTTTACAGATATTAAGTTTTCTATTCAGTTACCAGTAAGACAATGCCTGAATCAGTTGGCAATTAACTAGTTGATTATACAAACATGGACTATTGGCTCATCGTAAAAACTGACTGACTTCTATCACCCAGTCTAATCCGCTCATTACGAAAAAAATTCTCAGCTTTCCGAAAACAGGCAATTTTCTAGCCTCTAAAGGTAAATTAATCTTTTCAACTCCAGATGCAAAATCGTGGTTTACATTGACACTATAGAAATTTGTAACAGTTTTAATATCATTCTGAGATGTTAAACGACGTGGATGGCAACTTTGTACAGAATTTTCCCCTTCTCCTCCCTCGCGCAAAACTACCTAACAGGCACACTGGTCTTCAAAATTAATACCGAACCCCTTATTTTTGAGCGGTTTTCATTTGAGTGTCGTAAAACCAAAACCAAAGTAATTACTCTGGCCAATTAAAAAAGATGCAAAGAATGGAATGAACCAATCAGAAATCCAAGCAAATATATGCAACCGACGCCAAGTGCGAGAGAACGCGTGGGAGCGAGGCACGCTTGGTTTTGATTTTGTGTCTCATTGGTTGAGAACATGGGGCGTGTTTTGCTGGCCAATCACAAAGCAAAGTAAAGCAAAACCAAAGCAAACGCGAAATTGCTTTCGACACTGTATTAAAATCCGCTGGAAGATAAATCATCATAATGACATTTTCACGTAACAGAACCACACCATTTCTTTATGCGCTTGTACTATATCCTCACTGCGTACTCATTACCTCATCGCATAAGATTAAGTTATAGGAAGAGTCCGCGCCGGTTATGAGGCAATACGCATGCAACGAGGATATAATCAATCTGAGCTTGTCAACAGCCACCGGGGAGGTAGGTGGAACCGATGGTGTGACCACGTTTATAGGTTAAGCGATCAAATTGATACACCATGAGCGCAAAGTATTACCACCACAACCAGCATGCGTGGTCACGGGGGAATCCGAAGAGATCACTTAAATTTATGCTATGAGACAATTAATTATGCAGTGAGAATAGTGCGGTCCGGTATGTCCGTTAAATCGCTCCCGTAGGACTTTTGTGCCGAAATCAATTGTTTCGCTGTTTTGGAATAATTGTGAGTCGAATAATAAGAATCCGATGGGGTTCAAATTTTTCCCATGTTTCTGGCTACTTAAGGATTTAGTAGCTAATTAGATGCAAAAAACGTTTTTGCGAATATCTTTGCTCTAACTCAAGACATATCGACGAAACTTGACACAAATCTTAATCTTGATGACGTACATCGTATGACTTTAACTGGTTACCATGGCAACCAGCGATGACGTCAGGATTAACTACCTGCTATTTTGGTGGCTGCCATCTTGGATCCGCCATCTTGGATTTTCGAACTCTCTTTTTTTTAAAGCAAAACAGTGCATTTTTGATAAACTTTAACCAACCAATGATTTCCATTACGCGCGATGTCACGTTTAGTGCAGAATTTTCTTTATTTTCCTTTTTTTGTTTAACGCATGTACTTATTATTCAGCCCAAAATTAGTGTAAAACAGCGAAAAAATCAATTTCGGCACGAAAGTCCTACGGGATTACACGCCGTACCGCACTACAAGGCAAAGCACGATCCCCTGTAAAAAAAATCGAGAAGGAAGAAGACAACGTCCCAAACTAAAATTTACTTACGAATTACTAGAAGATGGGCACTGCTCTCTAAAGAACACCAGAGAAAACTAACAAGAAGAGAAAACTTTGACGAAAATGAAAGGTAGCGCCTGTGAAGGCACAATCGCCTCACTTACCTGTTCCTCCAGAACAAATTTAAAACAATCATTAGAGTGGTGAAGACGCTCAATATTGTTAAAAATGGTTCTTGAACTTCCTAGCAAAGCATCTACCGACCCCGCAGCTAAACGACGCGGACAACTTTAAAAAACGATGGACGGTAAACTACAGTTCTGCCTGACTTGGTCTTATTTATTGAGAACCTGATCATATCGCCTAATGCACAGGAAGAAACGCATTTCGGAGGCGACAAGGAGGCCAGGAAATACGAGAGCTGCTTTTAAAGGGCGGACGTGTCAGTGTAGCTGACAGGGCTTGCCTCCAGACAGAGGAGAACAACTATCGGAAAAGCGTGGATATAGCTGCATGGTCCACACGCCTAACAAGTATAGCGGTCTGTTTAAGACGTGTCCGCGAGCCACAAGCTTGTCAAAAGCTAACATCAAAGTCATTTGGATATAAACAAGCTGGGCAACGTCGGGCAGATTTCTAAGGTCCTGAAACCTAGGAATAAAAGGACAATGTTGAACGCGCACAGTCTCAGCCTCTAACAAACCTATTGGAACGCCCAGAGGTCCCATTGCAGAGAACGCTGGACCCATTCTTGAGAATGCCTGCCTAGGGCGAATATCCGGGACGAGATGTTCGAGCAAGAATACACCGTGGAAATCCTGATCGGAAATGAAGCGACTCAAAGAGGGCCAAGGACAACGACATAAGGACAATACATAAATATTGTATTCAGCAGGCATGGGATAAGCGAAAACGTTTACCCCCCCCCCCCCCCCCTTCCCCCTGATCAGAGCGTGTAGCCTCTCTTGCAATTAGTATCGATGGACATCAAATCAAACGTAGTAGTGGGGGGGGGGGGGGGGGGAAGGGTTCTAAGTACAGCCACGCTTTATGAGAGGGCAAGCAGTCCAGGTCAGAACGTCTCTGTGAGGCTTATCAGCTGCATTTTGTTCCGATGGCACGTAGAAAATCTGGATACTGAAATTTCGGCCCCGACTATAACGGAAAATGTTTTTTACATCCTCACTGAAAGCAGAATTTTGCAATAGTTGTCGACTAATGCACAGTTAAGGACTCGATTACGAACATGAATATCAACCCGAGGAGTTGTCAACCGATACTTAAAAGCAATAAGAGCATTTAACAAAGCCCTAGACTCCAAGAGGTTTACATCGCCAGCTGACTGCGAGGGACAATAATACCTGGAGACAAACTTCTGTCCACTTTGTAAGGAGCCTCGTGGACAGCGCCCCAAGCGCTTGTAGAAGGGAAAAAGAAGAGCGAAACCGTTACATGCTGTTCGGAGTGCCAAAGGCAAGCAATCCGACCAGCCGTCTAGGAAACGCCAGTACAGAATCTCAGAGCGGAGACTTTCTTCAACATAGAGAAACGTATTCGAAGAACATCAAAGTTAAGAGACTACCTTAAATATTTCCCGGATAAACAGCTTACAACCGAGAATAGCCAAACCAAACGAAATCACCTTCCCTGTGAATATCTCAAGATCAAGTTAGCATCGACCTAACGGAAAGACGAAATCTCCTCCCTAAGGGTCTTAAGCTTGAGCCTTTATTATCCGGTAGAATCAAGATTTGGCGAAAGGAATCACAAAGAAAACTAAGGAAACGAACCACTGTTGAAGGAGCCCATTGCGATTTACCAATACCAATAAATTAACGGCTTCAGGAAGCACTCTGCTAGGGGACGCGCTGGCCTTCCAACCAAACGGAAGGGTACAAAACACCAAATAAACACCATCCCATTCAAGGCCGAAATAAGTATACGACGACGAACGGAGAAGCACGTGCCGATGTAAAATACACATGAAAACACGTAAAATTAACTCAGGTAAGTATAAAATATTGTCCATGGGTTCCAGTTACCCAACGGGCGGGACGCCAAAACAGGCGGAAAATAACGAATACCCAAGCTAAAAAATTGAGCCATACGGATGAAACCCCAAACTAAAAACCAGTTTGAAATGTAGGGGTGATAAAACGAAAATAATCCCAACGTGATTAGTTGACAATAACAATAGACCCAAACGCTGAACAAAATATAATAAGAAAACCGCAACTGCGATAAAACCATGTCACGCACAGCGCAGAATGCAGAAACTAACAAAATAATAACAACACGTGGACAAAAAAGGTGTAAAAACCGGGCGATATGAAAGACTATGCAAACTACGCGACAGCAAGAAAATAGAAAACTAAACCTAAGAGCGAAAATAAACTAACGGAAGAAATACGCATACTAAAGCTAGAAAACAAAAACCAGCCGGTAACTAAAACATGTACGAAAACCGGAATAAGCCCTGAACTAAAATATTACAAAAATTCCTAAGGAAGTACCTCATCCGCCGCTCAAGTCCCGGAGCCGTTTTTGGTTCTAATGTTAGCGCTGGTGGAGGAATAGGTGGAGCCTGTTCCGGAGTCCCAACAGCAAGTTCAACAACAGGAGCAACGACACGAGTTGGTTGACGAGGAAGAACCTACTCTGCCATAAGGCTGATGGTGGTTGACAAGCACTGGTACTGTACCGCGAAGTTGACTGCCGTTCCGGAGTACCGATGAGGTGACCACGTTTCAGGTTTAGCGATCAAATTTATACACCAGGAGCGCAAAGCATTACCACCAGAACCAGCATGCGCGATCACGGGGGAATGGGAAGAGAGCACTTAAATTTATGCTATGAGCCGATTAATTATGCAGTGAGAATAGAAGAAAGATCCACGCAGTTGGTACCCATCTGAAATGCATGTTTCATATAGTGACATTCACTAATATTTGCATTATAATCGACAGATAAACCACACGGATTATAGAGCTGACTGTCGCGGTTTACTTTCCCACCAAACATGCACAAGAACCTGCTCTCCCTGTTTAAAATCTGCGCGAGATGGTAAGCACTATCTGCTACAAAAATGTTTCTATTCCTCTGGAAGGTTATTCCATAAGGACAAGTAAATTTGCCTTGCTTTCTCCCCCTTTTGACCGAAGGATCTTAAGTAATTTCCGCTACTGTCAAAGGAAGGAGAGGGTGAGGGGACGAAAACGAGGGGGGCCCAGCCCCCCTCGTTTTCGTCCCCTCGCCCTTTCCTTCGCGCCTCTCTCTAGGAGCCTGGAACAGGCTAACAGGCAGTTACCGCGTGGACTATCTCATCCGTGTCACTCACTACCACCCCTCAAGGACGCTGAAATATTCCAACGACTGAACCTCCTTTTGAAAAAGTTAAAACAGGTTTGTACTCCAAAGTTTCGAAAAACCCGATTTCTTCATCTTTGACAACGTTTAATATGCGATCTTGTTAGTTTCGGGTGGGCGGCGAATCAGCGCAAGAGAAAGGCTCTTTCTTTCCTCCAGCAAACCAGGCCCGATTCCCTTCGCTTGCCGGCTCGTAACTCACGCCTTTGCCGTTCGTGCGAAACGAATAAGGGCGTGTGGGTGATGGCTTTCGATATTTATAATTGTTTGATCATTTACAGCAAACTCGTGGTATAAATGCGTTGTGATCACGCACTCTGGAAGGGGTAACAAAGGTTTCCTCACCCTTGTTACCGGCTTCTAAACTTGTTGCTTGGTGGTGGAGGAGAGGGGTGGGGTAGGGGGTAAAATGTGCTTTTCAGTTATCCTGCGTCCAGAAGTGGCTCTTTTAATCGTCACAGAAGAGCTTTTAAATCCAAGTATTTAAACGTTAAAAGCTCTTGAAAACTTTAGGAAGAAAAATAGCGGCACCAGATCTTAAAACAGTCCTAATATTCTAGCTTACAGACGCTCGCTCCTCCATCCTCGGAGCCGACTCAGGGGCAGTTAGTCGGGGCGGGGCGGGGCGAAAATTTCACGGGGGAGATGTTGGCAAGCGAATTTTCCCGATTTCGCGAATGAAATCTTCCCTCTGTCCCCACTGCCTACCCCTGTGTCTCCGATGATGGCGTCCCCCTTGGAAGACTTGGGAGTTTCTGTAGACACCAGGGGTAAGTTGCATAGAATTTAACGTCTGGCGTAACTACTAACGCCAGACCTTCATCAGCCCAGTCACATTCAGTATTTTAAAGTCTGACGTTAAGTTTAATGCAACTCGTCCCAGGGCCCGGTTGTTCGAAAGCCGATTAACGCTAATCCTCGATTAAAAATCTCGTCTCGCTAATTTTAATTGTTTTTAAGCGCTAATCTTAAGTAAAAGGTAAAGAAAAGTCTAAGTCAAAACTGAAGGATAAAATTCTTTTGGAAAAAATCTTCATTTGTAATTAAACTTAAATCAAAGTTTATGTTAACCCAGGATTAGCTTTAAGCGCAAAAGGGTCTAGGAATAAGAACACAGAATAATAGGCAAATTACTGGGAGAGAAATGAAGAGAAAAGGCCGATAAAGAGTGCAATTTTACTGTATATTAAAAAAACGCAGCCAAATAAAGAGGTTATATAGGTAAATTTCTTAAGATCTTTGCCAGAACGGGAGCTCATCAGTTGGCTGAAAATTGCAATATCGTGTTTGCACAGGTCCGCGTGTATGAATAGTGGGATAGAGAAAAAGCCCCACATTAGATCATGGGAAGGGGGGGGGGGGGGGGGACTGCAAGTAAGCTTGATTTGAAAAATCATGATAAGCATTAACTATCATTGCCTTACAGGATGCCACAGTGGTTATAGTTGATGAAGTAGGAAAAATGGTTCTGCTTTCGGCAGTTAAAGTTAAAGCTTTGTTTACTTTTTTGGTCAAAAATTAAAACAAGAAAAGCATATAATTATATTCCTTCGACCACTTTTAGACATCCAAGTCAACATGGTTTTACTTTCCTGAGTGGCTGCAGTTAACAATTTTCATTCAAACATTTGAATGCGATGGTTTTTAAACTCTGCCACCCCCAACGACAGTTAAGCATAACTGCAGACGAACCTTTCTTTCCAAAAGATAAACAGGTTTGAAATGAAATAGTTTTACTAACAAAGCTTGCTCCGGTAAAAAAATAGCAGGGAGCCGACGTTCTTGCATGTTTTCCGGCTTCCAGTTGTCAGTGTCAATGAAGGAGCATAGGTAAAAAAAAAACCATTTTGTTATTTCCAGACTGATATTTTCGCCTGTAAGCAGGGAGCCGACGTTCTTGCTTGTTTCGGGCGCGCGGCGCAGCCGTGAGAGGGAAAGATTTTCCCTTGCGCCAGGCTCCCTTCGCTCGCCGGCTCGCAACTCACATGTTCTCCGTTCGCACGAAACAAACAAGAGCACTTGCTCATTGGTTACTGATATATTTATACTTGCCATAATAGACCGTATTCGTATTCTCGGTATTGAACTGGAACTAGCTTGCACACGAGGCTTATGCGGGGAAATCTTTTCACATGCAAATAGTTTCTAATATATTCGCCCGCAAGAGCCTCCATTGCAAGCTCGATCCAGTTCAATACGGTGAATACGAATATGGTCTATTAGAGCAAACTCGTGGCAATGCGTCATGGTAAGTCAACAACGCAAGAGCAAACGTCCCCCCCCCCCCCCCCTCCTTGCCGTTTCACGTTTCACGTTTCACGTAAAATAGCGTGAACCTTTTGACTTTAGCCCTTACTTGTCTAATTTTGCGAGTTTCGAAGAAGCTGTTTTGTGAATCACCGTCAAG
Organism: Pavona decussata; assembly: GCF_977016875.1. Classification (NCBI taxonomy): domain Eukaryota; kingdom Metazoa; phylum Cnidaria; class Anthozoa; order Scleractinia; family Agariciidae; genus Pavona; species Pavona decussata. The sequence continues at coordinate 1,540,982 of NW_028145515.1, read as the reverse complement.
TGTGGTGAATTCATGAAGGAAAGTGCGGTTAGGAATGAGGGAGTTTGCCCTAGTATGACATGCCGGAAAAATTATTGGGTACTTGTTTTCAACAATTAACTCTACTTATATAGCAATTATGCAACATATACAACAAATGAATTAGGTTCGACTCCTGATAGGAGCACTCAGATTTCCTTTTTCCGAGTATGCCTGCGTCATTCATTGAATAACACATACTAATATAATAATAATAATAATAATAATAATAATAATAATAATAATAATAATAATAATAATAATGATATTTATCCAGGGAGCCCACTCGCCTTGGCGGTTTTCAGTGGGGCCTTGCAAATTAAAAATGAAATAAAAAATAAAATTACCTAAAAATTATTTCACAAGATCAAACGAATTTAAAAATGGCTAAAAAATCATCATTTACAAACTTTTAAGCTTTGCCTTAAATAGGGACAATGATTTGATGTTTTTAAAGTCATTGTCTAAGCTGTTCCAGTCCTTAGAGGCTTGATAAATAAAAGTTTGCTTGCCCCAATTGGTACGCACGCGAGGAAGGTGTAAATCATTACTTCTACGAGTTAGATAAGAATGAAAACTACTATTGCGTCTGACGTCAAATTTAAAATCAATTTCCCCCAACAGATATTTTTGGATCATAATACAGCGATGGAAGTGTCGTCTCTTTAAGAGGGGCTTCAGGTCCAGACGATCTACTGCCTCGGTTGATGAACTTCTTGGTTGTAAATTAAGCAGGACCTTGGCTGCCTTGTTTTGAAGAACTTGCAGCTGACCCATAAGCGTGTTGTTATTTTTATCACCCCTGACACTGTATCTCCATAGTCAAACAGTGGGATGATTAAGCATTTGTATAGTGTTAGCTTAGTATGTAGAGGCAGAAGATCATTTTTATTATTCACCAGACTTCAAATATTCTATCACATTTATTACCGTTGCGCATATGCCACACGTTGACATTCCAATCCTAGCAGTATGCAGGATGTTTATGCTATGTCCCTACGAGTCTCCTGTAGCTCAGTGGTAGAACATCCGAACTAGCAATCGGAAGTTCTTAGGTTCGACTCCTGATAGGAGCACTCGAAGTATTGCAGAGTATTTTTCGACTATTGCTGCGTCATTCATTGAATAATACATCATTTTCATTTACTTATATGTATAAGAAAAAAGGAAGAAATACTTACATAGTTCTCAGGTAGACCGGGCAAGTACGAAATAGCCTGTATTCGCATAGAAACGGCAACCAACAACCGACAAACGCGAAATATGGCGAAAATATCGTGGTCACGTGATCATTTTTGCCGTACGATGATAAATCTCTCCTGCGCAACAGAAGCTAATTAATTTTGAGACAGCGGTTAAATAATATGAATAACTAAGAGAAACTACAAGGGCTCTGGGGACGAAAATTCCGCGCGCTTGGCTACGGTTTCCCCGGAGTCACGCCGAGTACAATGTGATGTACCCTTATCCTACGCCCAGAAGGGCTCTTTTTATCTTTACAAAAAGCTTAGGGTAATTTTAAAGTTTACAATTTTAAACTAGCCGAAACAGTAAAAGTTAAATCCAAGTATTAGAACGTGGAGATAAAAACTCTTGGAAATATTTTGAAGAAAAACGTCAGTGCCAGATCTTATAATAGTCCAAATGTTCTAGCTCACAGACGCTCGTCCCTCCATCCTAGGAGATCCAGGGGTGGGGCTTACATTTCACGAGGCAAATCTTGACTGGCGAAGTTTCCCGCTTTTCGAGAGTGATCGAAATCTTCGCCTTGTCTCGACTATCTACCCTAGGGTCTCCGAAGATGACATCTTCTCGGAAACTCGGGAAATGTTTGCTCTCAAACTTGCATTGTTTTCAGGTCACAAGAACTACACGAGATAAGTAAGATGTAGAAGATGTGTACATGCTTGAACACTGCGTGGAAAATAAGTGATTAATGTAATAAAGGCAAGCCCACACGCACCATTCATACACTGGAAAGTAGCGGACCAAACCGCAATTTAAGCCACCTGGGAAATAAGGGAAAATGGGACTAAAGACAACACGGTAAACGTCGTTTATTCACTGGAAAGTAACTGACCAGCCCACGAATAGCGTTTATCTTTACTCTTCTATCGTTAGCCTTGGTCCATACGGGAACAGTTCGTAACGAATAAGACTCGGTGAGCGTTTCGGTATTACAGCTGGTCAGGATCACTGCGGGCGCCCCCTACCGTGGAACTACTGGGCGTCTCCCATCGTCAACATAGGGCAACGTAGTGATCGGTCCGGTTTCTGCTAACACTTCACTTCCATGAAGAAGGTGGTGATGATTTAGAGAGCAACCAACGATTCCACGTATGCGGGCCTTTGTACAGTCTTTCCCCCTATGATCAGAGGCTAGGCAACGAAAACTCAGCTTTCTTTCTTTAGCGATCTGCCAACGGTCATAGAACTGGTTACACAACCACACACCGTGATCAAAACTACAACAGAGAGAAGAGGGAGGCCTCGTGTTCCTTGGATCATTTCCCGTCGCAGTGGTATGAAAATTTCTTATCCTGCTCTGATCCTGGTCCTTTGGTTCTCTCGGTCTTGTGTCTTGGTCTTGTGTACTCGACTGGTTTCGATTCGATCACGTTCGCCATATCCGCCGCTACTACTCGGAATCTGACCTCGTCTTTCAGCCAGTCTCTGACAGCTATACGACTGATTTTTCTCTTGCGCGTTCGTTTAACCAGCGGCTGTAATTCTCTAGCTGACGTTCAGGCAACTTCTTTAGCGGCAAGCTAAGAAGGGTTCCATCTTCTAGCTCTCCGTCTCTTCCTTCCGCCTGTAATTTTACCACCGTAATTCTAACAAGGTCGGCAAACCTCCTCCAGGGTGTGAATATCGTTACTTCTTATAAATGGCATCTGTTCTAGTTTATCCATGTAGGCTCGCAGAAGCCGTCGCACATCACCATACTTCGTGTTTAATATCTCTTTGGCCTCCTCGTATTCGGGAGCGGTGACTCCGAGAACGCGGATGGCTTCCGAGGCGTTCCCTGTGAGGCATTGTCGCAGCCTTGCCATTTTCAAATTTGCTGGCTCCGGTTGACTCGTCCACTAGACTTTTGAAGAAGGCCCAGAAATCTTCAAATTTTCGTTTGTCACCATTGAATGTACGGATCTTCAACGGCTTCAAAAATCGGTTTCGGTCGTCGTGATTGCCATGACTCTCGTTTATCTGACACTGTCGGGCTGGTTGCTCGTAGCGATCCGTCGCGTTCTCGCTTGATGGCCTGTTATGTTCAACGTCTTGTCCGCGCAGACTTTTATCGCATCTTGTCCTGCTTCAATTGTTTTTTGTACTACTTTTTCGATTGTTTCGAACTATTCAAAAGCTTTTTTTTTGCCCAGAATCCTCTCTCACTTCGACATAGAACACGGACAGTTCCTCTAAATTTGCATTTTCTAGGGCTGCCCACAGCTGCTCAATCGCACTTTCGATGACGGTTACTTCGGATTCCTTTACGCAAAGTCTTTTCAGTTCGTGTCGCAGTTTTGTAATTTTCGTTTTTGCGGTACGTTTTCGACTCTTTATTTGTATTAAGAGAATGTCCATTTCCTTCTTTTTGTCGACTCCACTCAGTTTAGTTTCCCCGTTTTTCTCGGTAAATTCGGTAATATCGGTATCGGATGCGATAACGCATAACTCAAACCTCAAAACTTAATTCACAAACAAAACCTCAAAACAAACACCAGTTCGTACCTTTCTCCCGTCGTGGTCGCCAGAAAATGTTCTCAAGCGGTTGTGGAAAACTCTTCTTAAAAAAAAAAATGATAATCGGCCAAAGAACCCCTCAAAACAGAAGCAGTTGGCACTAAACTCTACGAAAAAATCTCCCAAAAAATGTCTTAACTCAAAACCTCACGCATACGCGATGATAGTACGCGTAACTTACTTATGAAAATCTAAATGCTTACGAGAATTCAAATGTCTCTCGCACGCCAGTTCGTTCTCTGTCTTCTTAACAAGCCCCTTTATATGATCTCTGTCAAGTAGATTGGCTCGGTTTAAGAGATCTCACCTCACTGATACTTCCTTTGTAAAATTTGCATTAATGAAAAAGCGGGCTATCCCGGTTACCGAGCTGAAAATTTTCTTTTATCAATGCTCCAGCGCATGGCAAAACTTGATATGGATGGTGTATTAATGTTGTGGCCAGTGGTTGCTTCACAGCTACAGGATGATTTCGACAAACATTCAAAGGAAGAGAAGGCCAAAGTAAAGAATCACATCTTTTTCACTTCGGTAAAACTGAGCTGAAATTTCCCATATGAACAGCAAACAAAATTCCTCCCACTACCGGGCTCAAATGAAGCGGCCCTAATTCTTTCTAAAAGTAAAAAGCATCAGTAATAATCAGTAATATAAAAGTTGAAGAGACATTTCAAACCAAAAAATAAACTCAAATCAACCAGCAATCATCATACTTTTATTTATTAAAATAATCTCAAAACAAGTACAGAAACTATTCTATCGCATTCTTTTCACAAAAATGACCAGTTCCGTTGATGCAAATTTACAGAATTAAAATATTCTAGGTTTTAAGATTCTTTTAAGAACAAAACTAAGAGACGATAGTTATGAGACAATGTTCAATAATTCTTAGGATAAAAAAATGCCGTGAATTTAAAACTTTTCATTCCCAGAGCTATGAAGTCATGAAATCCTCTCACACTTGTTTGTGTATCCTGGTAACCTGGTCCTCCATAGAAACGAGGCTGGAGTTGACACTGTTGCGATACAAATCTTACTGAATTTTATATGAAAATCATTTTATTCTTATGGTAACTAGTATGCATATACACATGAAAAGCATTGAGGTTTTGTCGAGACAAAGTCAACTCCTCTCTTTCTACTCAAAGATCAGGCCACTAAAGAAACAACTATAAAATGGACAATTCATGTAACATATTTATCTAAATTAAGCTTAAAGGCTCTTAGAAATAAAAAGATTGACCATACATTTGTTTGTTTGACTATTGTTTGTCATCGGGTCGTTTTTCTCTCAAAAGTTTTCAACGCAATACAAGAAAGCTATATATTCAGTATGAGTAAAAGTGTGTTCCAGCCTTCTACTGAAAAAATTAACTTTATTTGCGATGCAAATGTACCAAGTCTCTTTTAGAAAATTTCTGTTAAGAAGTTCAAAACATAAATTAACAACACTTACTACCTTACTTATCACAATATGGCGAAACGTATAAAAATTGAGTTAGTTCTCAGATCATTCAAACGTCACTACAATCAGGCTTCTGTTCTTAATAATATAATTATACTTAACGAATCCCAATTAATTGAGCCACTAAAGTCCTGTAAACCTTTTTTGTTTCAACACCATGCAAGGCTACAATATTGTAATAGTAGGCAAAACCCAGTGTACTGGCTTTTTGGCCAATTCATCACACAATTTCTTTTTCATTCATAGGTTTATTTATATAGTTTTTGCTTGTTTCTTTGCTTTGTTTTGTTCTGTTTTGTTTTCTTTCTTTTTTCTTTTGCAAACTAAAGCTCCATCCACACCAACAAAACATGTTTAATTAAACCAGGTTTAACAAAATGAAAATTTTTAACAGAAAGCTGAACCACTGACTTTGACATAGGATTAAAGTACACTTTAACTTATGCTTTCATTTGTGCTAAATCTGTGGTCATAAAAAATCCGAAAGCAGCTTTTATGAAGGAGACAATTTTAAACTGTTTAACTAAACAGCTTTTAAACGTGTTTAGGCCTTGGTGTGAATGGGGCATAATTTACACTCCTGAATTTGCAGCACAACAGTAGAAAATTAAGTAAAACCAAAAATATATATAACCGACTCTCAGACAACCTTTTCTTACTTTCCTTAGTGGCTGCAGATGACAGTTTTCATTCAAACATTTGAATGCGATGGTTACTGAAAACTGATACAACAATTTTACCATTACTTAAAAAAGCTACAGACATTGGCATTTTAAATTCTCCTAAGTTATTGCCTTCTGTTCCAGACTTGCCAACAAACTTGCCATTCAATTCAAACACTTGTATTCTATTATTACCGATATCACACACCTTCAGGTGTTTGGATTGAGTCACTGCCATACAACGGGGAGAATTAAACTCACCATCCCCTCCCCCCTCCTGTCCAAATTTATATTGGTATTTACCCTCGGTACTGAACACTTTAATACAGTGTTCATCTTTGTCTGACACTATGAGATATTCATCACACTGAACACAGTGAATAGGATAACTAAAAGAACCAGGCCCACCTATCTTTCTTACCAACTTACCATCTGTTGAAAATATCTTAATCAGTTTGTTACCTGAATCAGCAACAATAATGTTACCATTGGCGTCCAATGATAAACCAAAAGGATGAGAGAGTTGACTATCAAGGCTTCCTTTCCCACCAAACATACCCATGTACTTACCCTCCCCACTAAAAATCTGGATTCTATGGTTATATTGTTCTCCTACGAAAATATTTCTGTTATTATCAAAGCATATTCCAAGAGGGAAGCTAAATTCTCCCTGATTGGAACCATAGTGACCAAAGGATCTCAAGTAATTCCCACCACTGTCAAAGATTTGCACCCTGTGGTTCAAATAGTCAGTTACTGCTATCTCATCCTTGGCACTCACTGCCACCCCCCAAGGACGCTGAAACATTTCTACAGACGAACCCTCCTTTCCAAAAGATAAAACAGGTTTGAACTGGAACGGTTTTACTAAAATAGCCTGCGAGCAAGCTCCCTGCTCCGGTGAAAAATACCGTGAGGCACTCCGGAAAGGAGAGTGTCCAACGCTATTTTTGTCCTTAGCGGAAAGATTCCCGGAGCTAACAGCCTGCTCGCTGGTTTTTACTAGCAAATCATAAGGACTGCCACGAACATGTTCACCGTTTACCTTAATAATAATTGAATATCTGCCTTGTTCTTTGAGAGAATAGCCGATCTTATACTGTCCATTCTTGTTATCACTGATTCGCACTTCTTTCCCGCACTCTCGCCCTCGTTGGTCTCGCATCTCCACTGTCACACGGTCACGTTTATCGTAACATTGTCTACCCTCTGCGGTTTTTGTTGTCAAAGTGAGTTGCGTTTCACGTCCAGCAAATGTTTCATTCAGTCCTTTGCCTTCAGCTATTGATTGGCTTGCCTTCGTTTGCTGCAGTATCTCTAAGATACCAATTTCTTCGCTGGTGACAGTGTCTAACAACTTTTGATTTTGCACGAACACGAAAACTGGAAGACTTCCAGGGTCACGGACAACTTGCTCGCCTGGAACATGAATTCCCTCAAAGATTGTTTCTGGTGAGGTATTTGGTCCCACAACCTCAATGTTGTTACTTCGCAATAACAGTTTGTCCGCTTTTTCTAGCGATGATTCAATCAGCTTTATTTCATTCTCGATCTTGTTCTTTTGTGTTGTTAAACTTTCAAACAACTTCTTTGTCTGGCTTTCCACCGCTGCGAAAATATTTTGTTTCCTTGCCTCGATGATCGCGAATAAGTCATCTGCAAATTTCTGAACATTTCTTTTCAGGTCTTTGCCTTGTTGTATCAGTTTAGCGTAATCTTCATCGAGTTGCTTAACTGTGTTCTTCTTTGCTAGTAAGTTCTGTCTCTGTGTTTCCACAACATTTTTTATTTCAGTCTTTCGTCTTTCAGCTTCGTCTTCTATGTGCTCTAAAGCGTGACCAGAATGTTTTAGATTGATACAAGTTTGGCAGACGGCCAGTGTACAATTCTTGCAGAAGAACCTCACCTCTTCTTTCTCGTGTCGTGGTTCTGAACAAAACGAGGGCCGCTTGAGTACATCCTCGTAGTCCTTGTCTTGGAACTCTTTCACCGCCAGAACGCGGTGATCTTTGTTTGGTCGCATCATGTTGTGTCCAATTAGGCACTGTTCACAATAAAACATGCAACACTGGAAACAGTACGAAGCCTCAGAGCTTTTCTTGTCGCAGTTTCCACAAGTTACTTGAGTGTTGTTGCATTCTCTGATGGCCAGCACATCAATCATGCCGTTCAGATAAAAGCTGGTTGGAAGATCCTTGAGATCGCCGCTTGCAGGCACTCTGCAAAGGGTTTGACATTTGGGACATTTGACTGCGTTTCCACCGCCGCTTGTCTCATACCAATGATTTAAACACTCTAAACAGAAACTGTGCAGACAGGATAGCTGTTTGGGATCCGTAAATATGCCTGAACACACTGGACAAGATACTTCTTCGCGAAGATTATAAAACAGCGTTCGGATATCCATGTTGTCTTCAACGAGCAAGGGAGGAAATCGATCGAACACGATGGAGTCTTTTTCATGCGACTTTCTATTTTCAGCTTTTCTCAGAATTAGAGAGCAACCTGAGCCAATCATAGAACGCTGATCTGAGAGGTTGTTTATCGTTCTTGGTGTGTGATTTCTAGGAATCTGCCCCTGGCGAACCCAGTTTTAATAACACGTCAATCTTGAAAACGACAACGATTGTTTTCTCAGAAACCTAAATCAGATTAGGTTCGAACTTAACCAATCACAAAACTTTAGGTTAGGAGTGTGACTGTCTTTGACAAGTTTAACATCTGTGCCTGTGAAAAACATGTGCAAATGTTCCGATCAGGTGATTTCTTAGTAGAATAACGCAATGTCTAGGGTATGTCACGCGATCAGTCTCCTGGCTCGTTACAGCGTTTTGGGGTTTGCTAAATTACTTAATTAATATACATTAAATTTTTCGTGCCAAGATTGTATTCAGGAACAATAGGTCAATCTGTAGGAGATTTTTGACATACACAACTACGAAACAGTCTTAACGTATTAAGTTAAATACTTGGACAAAGTCGAGCAATTGTTGCTGAGAGATGTATATGGTGAAATACGTGTCAGGTGATAATTCTTTTATTCGAAACAGGCGATTTGTTTAAGTCACGCGATCAAACAGTTATATCACAACAATTCTCATTTATGTCACGCGATCTGTCTCACTTCACGCGATTCAGTATTTTTGATCGGTTTACCGAACTAAACTAATTAGTCGTTGTTTTTCTAGCCCATAAACAACTCGCTAAACATTTAGTGCCGCAGTCCCAAGTAGTATAAACGACGTGAATTTCTAATAGACGGCTGCTTAAAAATTTTTAAAGGAAAGTAAGAGCTTGGTCAAAGACGATTACTGACTCCAATGAAGGGGAATAGTAGCGGTCTTGTTTTGTTTTTAGTCAATTAGTGTTTTCAAATAAGGATTAGAAAAGCAAATGAATTTATAACTCGCGTCATTCGTTGTTGTTGCTAAGACATAAGAATAAACAAGCAAAGGTTGTTTATTCAAAGTTTAAAAATTGACACAGACACTATCTAACTCGTTTGACAAACATGTTTTAACATATTTTTACACATATAAAGTTTTCTATTCAGTTACTTATAGTAAGACAATACCTAAATCAGTTGGCAACTAGTTGATTATACAAACATGGACTATTGGTTCATCGTAAAAACTGACTGACTTCTATCACCCAGTCTAATCCACTAATTATGAATACAAATTATCAGTTTTTCCGAAAAAACTTAATTTTCTAGCCTGTAAAGGAACATTAATGTGTTCAACTCCTGATACAAAATTGTGGTTTACCTTGACACTATAAAAAAAATATTATTCTGAGATGGTAGACGACGTGAATGGCAACTTATCTTTTTACAGAATTTTCTCCTCCCCCTCCCTCGCGCAAAACTATTTAACAGGCAAACTGGTCTTCAAAATTAATACCGAACCTCTCATTTTAAGGCGGTTCCCATTTGAGTGTCGTAAAACCCAGACCAAAGTAATTACTCTGGCCAATCAAAACAGACGCAGTGAACCAATCAGAAATCGAAGCAAATACATACAATCGACGCCTAGCGGGGAAAAACGCGTGGGAGCGAGGCACGATTGGTTTTGGTTTTGTTTCTCTTTGGTTGAAAACATGGCGCGAGTTTCGCTGGCCAATCACGGAGAAAAGTAAAGCAAAACCAAAGCAAACACGAAATTACTTTCGACACTCAATTGAAATCTGCTCGAAGATAAATCATTATAAAGACTTTTCACGAAAGAGACGAACTAGAACCACACTATTTCTTTATGCACTTGTAACTGCGTAGTTATAATTAAGCTAGGGCACCACTCCCAAATTACTTGTTTCTTCTTACGGACAACACAGATTAGCTTTTATTAAAATATTTGAATGCGATTGTTACCACAATCCGATACAATAATTCTCCTAAATTTATGGCCTCTGTTCCAAAATTACCGAGGAAATTTCCATTTAACTTAAAGACTCCTTGTATTCTTTGATTAGTTTTATCGCACACCATTAGAACCCCTGTCTTGGTTACTGAAAAACATAGAGAATTAAGCTCACCCTCTCCTCCCTCCTGTGTCCCAAACTTGTCCTACAAATTCCCGTCTCGATCAATGTGGTCAGTGACACTATGAGATATTCATCCGCACTGAACACAGTGCACAGAAAAACTAAAAGAGATAGGCTCACCTATCTTTCTCAAAAATTCTACCATCTGGCGAAAATATCTTAATCATTTTGTTACCTGAATCAGCAACAATAATATTTCCATTATTATTGACAGATTAACCACACGGGTTATAGAGCTGGCTGTCACGTTTTCCTTTCCCGCCAAACATACTCACGAACCTCCCCTCGCTGTTTAAGATCTGGACTCTATGGTTACCACTGTCTACATCAAGAGCAGCTCTATTTCTGTGGAGGGTTATTCCATAAGGACAAGTAAATTTGCCTTACTTTCTACCCTTTTGACCGAATGATCTTTAGGACGGTGCCTACAAATACTGAAGTATTTTTGTGCGGCTTATGACTATGCGGGAAAAGCACATCTTAGCAAGGCCTATTGGAATCCAAAAAGAAAATTGGGGGTAACCACGCATTTTTCAGAGATAATTAATCAATAATATCTCTAAAAAGCGCCAAAATATAAAGCAATGTATGGGATTTTTTCCTAAATTGAAGCTTAATTATCTCTGAAAAATGCATGGTTACCCTCAATTTTGTTTAGAGATGCCAAAAGCATTTGCTAAGTTGTGCTCTCTCCGTATAGTTTTAAACCGTGCAAAAATATTCCTGTATTAGTAGGCACTACCCATAGGAAACCCGAGTATCTCGAGATGCGCAGAACATATGCGCAGTAACAATAGTAGGCACCGTCCTTAAGTAATTTCCGCTACTGTCAAAGATTTGAACACGGCTGTTCCAACAGTCAGTTACTGCTATCTCATCCGTGTCACTCACTACCACCTCCCAGGGACAGTGAAACATTCCAACGACTGAACTTCCATGCAAGTTAAAAGTTGTTTGTCCCATGAACCTAGTTTAATGGCCTTAGCTCCCACGAGTCTCCTGTAGCTCAGTGGTAGAGCATCCGAACTAGTAATCGGAAGGTCTTAGGTTCGACTCCTGATAGGAGCACTCGGATTTCTTTTTTCCGAGTATGCCTGCGTCACTTTCTTGAATAATCATCATTCTCAAGTTAAAACAGGTTTGTACTCAGAACTTTCCAAAACCCGATTTCTTTACCTTTCACAATGTTTAATATGCGATCTTGTTAGTTGTTAGTTCTTGAAAGGCTCTGCAAATCTTTCCTCAGGCAAACCAGGCCTGGTTCCCTTCGCTTGGCGGCTCGTAACTCACACCTTTGTCGTTCGTGCGAAACGAATAAGGGCGCCTGCGTGGAGGTTTCCGATATTTATAATTGTTTCATCATTTAGAGAAAACTCGTGGTATAAATGCATTGTGAACAGTCACCCACGAATAGGTAACAGAGGTTTCCCACTGGGTGACGCCGACTTCGGTGAAAATCACTATAAAAACCCGCGATTTGGCGAAAAATTTTGCCTTTCTTTCCCAAAGTTTTGTTTCGTTCCCAAATGTACCAGCAGAAATAACTTGCACAATACCTAATCTACTATTGAGAGCAATCTGGAGAGATTTTGTCGCGATTTAGGCATGGCATTTTTATATTTTCTTCGGTCGTTTTGATGTAAGAATTTAAAAGCTTGACGTGTCGGGAAATCACAAGATATAGAAAGCCGCGTTCCTTTTGGCCAGTGCCACTGACCAAACGGAACGCGGCTTTGGGGACGAGACAATCTCGTACCCAGAGTCCTCAGGCCTTTGGTCAGCGGATGCACGCCTGGAGAGACCCTGGAGAATTCGAAAAAGTTTAAATTTTTTGATTGGCTGCTCTGTATAAGCTCCGTGACGGCTTCCATTATTTTACCGCAGAAATCCTGCGGTAATTAAAATTCCAGTACCCCAGAGTCTCTCCTGGCGACCAACCGCTGGCCAAAGATCCTGAGGACTCTAAGTACGAGATTGGGGACGAGAATGATCACTATACCGACGCAAACTGAGCTTGCTCAACATCGCGTACTTTGAGTAACAAATGTACCGCCAAATTCAAATAGGGGAATAAATAAATTTCCCGCATTTTTATATATAATTTGTTGGGGTTTGCATCGATTTCGGCATGGCAAAATGAGTTCAAAAACTCTTCATCTTGTAGTCTGTTTTCTCTTCGACCACTGCGTGACAGTGACAGCGGTAGGAGATACTTTTGAAGGAAAAAATGGTGATTCAAATGCGAGATTCAGCCCGAATTGTCCTTCGTAGATACTTACGGGATCAACAAATAGGTATTTCATTTGAAATGTAAGTTATTTTGGAGCAGTCATTCGCTAAAATGTATCAAATGAATAATTTTCCTTATTTCTACTATTCTTTCATCTACAGTCGAACCTCTTTATTACGGACACTAAGGGGACACTAGGGATAAGTGTCCGCATTATCGAGGTGTCCGTTTTAGAGAGGTAGGGTTTATATGGATTTCGGTCTCTCAGGGACCAAGTGAACTGTCCGTAATAGAGAGGTGTCCGTAATAAAGAGGTGTCCGTAAGGAGAGGTTCCACTGTATTTAAGGTGGCCGAACACAGTTTGCGCGCGCTTGACAGGTTCATTCTTTTAATGATGGCAGTAAGAGCGCGCTAGGGTTGTGGTAAGCAAAATATGGCGTCGATAAAGCGATCCCTTAATTTTATATCAAATGGATCACAAAGTTGAGTTTCGCTCTTAAAATAATCCAGTGTAGTTTGCGAACTCTTTTTCTTTCATCACCGAACAAAGAAAGTGATTTCACGAAGAGTTAACCCTTTTTGCACGCTTTTAATCTTTGCTGTGAAAACCCAATAAAATGACACGTATGCGCATTCGACCAAAAAATTGTGACTGGTTGTGTTAATGGAAATGAACTGTTTTCTAAGGAACCGCTCGTTAGAATTTCGTGAAATTTAACAAAACAGTAGTTCTCTAAAAGCGTAACTCGCCTGCAAACAAAAATCCAAATATGACAGAGGGTAGCTTCACAAAACATTAAAGTGCAAAACGGATATTTACAGAAGATCCCTCTGTTAAAGTTACATGAAAGCAGTATCATTATGTCAGTATTTTGTGAGTTTTTCTGGAGACAAAAAATGGAAAAAATCTAACGAGTGCATTTTCTAAAAATTAAGGAAAACTATTGTTTGGAGACGGTCAATAGCTCGCTGCGTTGCCATGGCAACGGGACCTAGCTCAACAACAAGTATTAAAATTCATTCCATTTTAGTTGATCTTGCACCACGCTAATTTTGGGCACCCAGAAGAACGTAGTTTCCAAATAACGCTTACTAACACCTGCATACTGGAAAACTGTGTTCGGCCACCTTAATTCATATCATTATCTTCAAAAGAGAAAAACAAGCCGGCGAATCTGCACTCAGTGTACTCACCGAAATTATAGAGAAAATTTGAAAGTAATCGGACAACAAAGGAGTCGATGTTAATAGCCGTATAGAAACCGCTTTCAAGAAAAAATGTGTCTAGTAAAGAGCAAAGCGGATTCTGCGAAAAAGAAGGGAAACCTGTGCGAGTGTCCGAAGGTTGCTTGATAAATGGAAATCAACTACATGGCTCGACATTTATTGCTACTCGCACTTCAGGGTAATCCATGCGGCCAGACCAAAGCTTAGTTTGATGATACAACTGACCTTAAAACATACTGCTTCTGTCTTCTTAATATCCTCCTTCGGGAAGGAACATCTTTTCCAAACAAAGCTAGGGTAAGTACTTTAATCGACCGTCACACCGGATCACACCGTCTTTCTCTATGCACGGGTTAGCTTGATCAACTGGCTTTTCTTTGGTATCGGCTTCCCTGAGCTCAAAGCTGTGTACTCGTCACGGAATGCTTCACGCTGTGCTAAGCGCATTATCTCCCCCTCAGCACCTTTCATTTCTTCAAGCCACAGTTCCATGTTTGCATTTCTGTTGTCTTTACTGCGCATGTTGTGCAGCACTCTTCTCACTCTGGCGTGTACTCGGACCAAACAAGTCCAACTGGAAAACCGTTTCGGATCAAGCCTCCACACTTCTTTGTTTTGTTCTGTTTCGATGCGGCTTTTTTCGGAAGGTTATACGTCATAAGGGTTGCACAGGCATTCGTGTCCTCTTTTCTCTTTGAGGTTTTCATCTCTAACATTTCCGTAGGTCTGTTCGGAACTTGCATCTTTGACCACTCTCTGGAATCCTTTGTTAGCCAGTCAGGTCCATTCCACTACAAGGAACACTCGGCTAACTCTGAAGGAGTGGCTCCTCTTGTACATAAATCGGCTGCATTCTCCTCAGTACAAACATGCTGCCATTGTGACGGTTCAGTGAACATCTGTATTTCACTAATTCGGTTGGCTACGAACGGTCAGAAGTCTTTGCCACGCCCTCGAATCCACCATAGAACATTCGTACTGTCAGAGTAAAAATTTACGCTCTGCATTGGTGCATCTAGGACTGTGAGTAAGGACTGTGTTAAGCGCAAGCCTGGAATCGTGCCCATAAGTTCCAGTATCGGTACTGTCATCGGGGTCAACGATGCCACTTTACTCTTAGCTGTAATCAGGCGACTGGTGACGGTATCGTTATGATATTCGCACCGGATATAGACAGCGGCACCATAAGCTTGCTGAGAGGCATCAACAAATTTCACTATGCGCTTCGACGTGACAGGCTCTGGACTTCGCAGACATCAGGGAATCTTCACCTCTCTCAGACTTTTTAACTGCTCGAACCAATTCCCGATTTTGTTCGCTATTTCATCTTGTACTTCGTCGTCCCAATCGTAGCCTCGTATTCACAGCTCCTGAAGTAGAATCTTTGCAACAATAATGTACGGGCATACAAATCCCACGGAAATTTCACGGAAACGATAATGCTAAACACGTCTTCAGTGCTGTTCCACGAAATCCCCAGTGTCTTCGTTATTGGGTCTTGGCCGTTGTTAATCACGATCTCTGTGGCGTGCTCTTATGTCGGGAAAGCTTCAATAACTTTCGGTGAATTAGATATCCGCTTTCTGGCTTGCATGTTGGCAACTCCCCATAGTGCTTTCAATTGACTATACAGCTCCACTCCTTCGTCGTTGTTTTTAACACTGTCAATAGAATCGTCCATATGGGTTAACTTAAAGACCGTCTCAGCGGCAAGGGGATAGCTGTCTTGGTTTCTTCGAGCGTTCTCCTGCGCAACAAACTGCGACACAATAAGGGCGGAATTCTTTCCAAAGACTACACGGCTAAACTCGAATACGTCGGACTCTTGGTTGGGGTCATGGTCTCTCCACAACAGTCGGAAGTGGGAACGGTCCTTCTCCTCAATCTCGATCTGGAGATACATCTCCTTTATGTCACAAGCGATACCAACAGGGTTTAAACGGAAACGGACAAGGACGTTGAAGAGATCTTGCTACAATTTTGGTCCTGCATGGATCATGTCATTTAAGGAAATTCCATTGCATTTAGCGGTACAGTCAAATACGATTCGTACTTTAGTTGTCGTTTTGTCCATCCTCACGACTGGAAAATGCGGCAAATAGCATACGTTATTCGGCAGCTGCTCGTCTGAACGAACTTTTCGTAAATATTCCTTTTCGACATAGGCCTGGATAGTTGCTTTATACTCTTCGACGACGCTGTTTTCTTTGTTCAAAGTTTTTTCAGTGCTTCGGAGGCGAGACAGTGCCATCGGCTTAGCGTCAGGAAGCTCGGGTTTGTCATCTTTCCAAGGAACGAATACACGATATCTTCCGTTTTCTCACTTGAAAGAATCTTTCACTTTATATAAGGCTAATCTCTCTTCTACGGTGAATATGAGTCTGTCATCGCGGTCTGTGCTATACTTCTCAATTTCCTAGAATCTCTTTAGGCTGTTATCGACGTCGCAGCAAGATTCTTTTCCTCCACTTCACAGTACAGGTTCTCTTGTGAACAAGGCACGGATAACCCAGTGTCAACCCAGTGGCTGAACCTAGAACGACGTAGATCTTACCATCGTTGTATACATATTTACAAGTGCATTAATGGACTTATGGACTACTCTATGAATTTACAAACAAAAAGTGACATTCATAATTATAATACAAGGAACAAGGACATGCTCAGACTACCCCGTGTTACCAGAAATTGGGGAAAGCAGAGAGTTTGCCATCACTCTCTAAAAGACTGGAATAAATCAGAGAGAGAGAGACCAGAAATGCACCGAATATTGCTTCTTTTACGCGAAACGTGTTTGCCAGCTTTTTTAGTTAACCTTATCGGTAAGAATTTTTGTAGTTTTAGCTTCTTTGCTTTGATCATTTTTGATCAATTTAAAGTTGTTAACCCCATCGATGATATCTTTGTAGTTTCAGCTTCTAGTTTGAATTGCTGTTTTTATCAGTTTGTAATTTTGTCTTATATATTGTATTTTTTAACCTTTTGTATATTTAATCTTTATAGGACCTTTCTGAAAACCAGGTTACGTGATGGAAACTTCCTAATAAAAGATTATTATTATTATTATTATTATTATCATTATTATTATTATTATTATTATTATTATTATTATTATTATTGTTATTATTATTATAACGTGAGATCGTATTCTCGCGGTTTCATTGTTGTCAGGCGCGCCAATACAGCTCCACCCAAGTGGTCCGCGACGGGCGATAGGGCCACCATCTCTCCCTCGCTAGAAGATCAACATGAGAATAGTGGAGTTCAGCGTTATCAATTCCAATCAAAAGATTGACAAGGCGATCGTTTGCTGGCTTGGCAAAACTGCACTGGATCAGGTGAGGCCATTTGTTCTGCTCGGTCCAGTTCACGACTCTGTAATTGCCTGTGACTTTCTGCGGGCACGTTTTTACGCTGATTTATTTTGAAAACCTCCCATCGACACTTTCTACTTCAATCTTTAACGGCATGGACTGAAAGGTTTCCACTGTGTCGTTGATAACATGAACTTAAACTTTGTGAAAAGGTTCCCTCAGTCTCAGTACCCCAGCAACTTCTTCGTTCAGCAAAGTTTCGTTTGATACGTCGTCTAAAATAGCGTTTATCTTTACTTTTCTCAACCTCGTTCCCAGGGCACCCCAAAGCTAGGGAAAAGGCCCTGGGAACGAGGTTGTACTTTTCTATCATTAGCCTTCATCCATACGGGGGCAGTTCGTAACGAATAAGACTCGTCATTACAGATGGTCAGGGTCACTGCGGGCGCCCCCTGCCGTGGAACTACTGGGCGTCTCCCATCGTCAACATAGGGCAACGTAGTCATCGGTCCGGTTTCTGCCAACACTTTATTTCCATGAAGAAGGCGGTGATGATTTTGAGAGCAACCATCTATTCCACATATGCGGGCCTTTTGTTGAGTCTCTCCCCCTATGATCAGAGGCTAGGCAACGAAAACACAGCTTTCTTTCTTTAGCGATCTGCCCACGGTCATCTACCCCTTGGTCATAGAACTGCTTCCAAAACCACACACCGTGATCAAAACTACAACAGAGAGAACAGAGAGGCCTCGTGTTCCTTGGATCATTTCCCGTCGCAGTGGTATGAAAATTTCTTATCCTGCTCTGATCCTGGTACTTTGGTGCTCTCGGCGGTCTTGCGTACTCGACTGATTTCGATTCGATCACGTTCTCCATTTCCGCCGCTTCGACTCGGAATCTGACCTCGTCTTTCAGCCAGTCTGACAGCTATAAGACTGATTTTTCTCTGGCGCGTTCGTGTGACCAGCAGCTGTAATTCTCTACCTGACTTTCAGGCAACTTCTTTAGCAGCAAGCTAAGAAGGGTTCCATCTTCTAGCTCTCCGTCTCTTACTTCCGCCAGTAATTTTACCACCGAAATTCTAACAAGGTCAGCAAACCTCTCCAGGGTGTGAATATCGTTACTTCATAATGAATGGCATTTGTTCTAATTGATCCACGTAGGCTCACAGAAGCCGTCGCGCACCACCATACTTCGTGTTTAATATCTCTTTGACCTCCTCGTATTCGGGAGCGGTGACTCCGAGAACGCGGATGGCTTCCAAGGCGTTCCCTGTGAGGCATTGTCACAGCCTTGCCATTTTCAAATTTGCTGGCTCCGGTTGACTCGTCTACTAGACCTCTGAACAGGGCCCAGAAATCTTCAAATTTTTGTTTGTCACCATTGAACGTAGGGATCTTCAACGGCTTCAAAAATCGGTTTCGGTCGTCGTGATTGCCATGAATCTCGTTTAGCTGATACTGTCGGGATGGTTGCTCGTAGCGATCCGTCGTGTTCTCGCTTGATGGCCTGTTTAAGTTCACGGTCTTGTCCGCGCGGACTTTTATCGCATCTTGCCCTGCTTCAATCGCTATTTTTACTTCTTTATCGATTGTTTCGGACCCTGCAGAGCTTCATTTTTTCCCAGAATCGTCTCTCATTTCGACATAGAACGCGGACAGTTTCTCAAAAATTCCCTGTGCATTTTCTAGGGCTGCCCACAGCTGCTCAATCGCACTTTCGATCACGGATACTTCGGATTTCTTTACGCAAAGTCCTTCCAGTTCGTGTCGCAGTTTTGTAATTTTCGTTTTTGCGGTACGTTTTCGACTCTTTATTTGTATCAAGAGAATGTCCATTTCCTTCTTTTTGTCGACTCCACTCAGTTTAGTTCCCTCGTTTTTCTCGGTAAATTCGGTAATATCGGTATCATCGGTATCGGATGCCATGACGCACAACTCAAAACTCAAAACTCAATTCACAAACGAAACCTCAAAACAAACACCAGTTCATACCTTTTTCGCCGTCGTGGTTTCCAGAAAATGTTTGGATAAACGACGATAATCGGCCAAAAAAAAAAACAAAAACGGAACCAGTTGGCACTAAACTCTACGAAAAAATCCCCCCCAAAACGTCTCAACTCAAAACCTCACGCACACGCGATGATAGTACGCGTAACTTACTTACGACAATCTAAATGCTTACGATAATTCAAATGTCTCTCGCACGCCAGTGTGGATTGGCTCGGTTTAAGAGATCTCTCCTCACTGCTACTTCTTTTGTAAAATTTTCGGTGCGTTAATGAGAAGGCGGGCTATCCCGGTTACCGAGCTGAAAATTTTCTCATATCAATGCTCCAGCGCATGGCAAAACTTGATATGGATTAGGCCAGTGGTTGCTTCACAGCTGCCGGATGATTTCGACAAACATTCAAAGGAAGAGAAGGCCAAAGTAGAGAACCAGATCTTTTTCACCTCGCCTGTAGTATAACTGAGCTGAAATTTCCCATGTGAGCAGCAAACAAAATTCTCCCACTACCGGGCTCAAATGAAGAGGCCCTAATTCTTCCCGAAAGACAAAAAAATCAGTAATATAAAAGTTGAAGAGACATTTCAAACCACAAAATAAACTCAAATCAACCAGCAATTATCATACTTTTATTTATTAAAATAATCTCAAAACAAGTACAGAAACTTTTCAATCACATTCTTTTCACAAAAATCACCAGTTACATTGACGCAAATTTACAGAATTAAAATATTCAAGGTTTTAAGATCCTCAAAACCAATCTATAAATGATTCTAACTTATTAAGACAAAACTAAGAGGCGATACGTATGAGATAATGTACAATAAATCTCAGCATAAAAAAATGCCGTGAATTTAAACTTTTCATTCCCAGATGAACTGAGTCATGAAATCCTGTTAGACTTGTTTGTGTATCCTGGTAACCTGGCCCTTCATAGAAACGAGGCTGTAGTTGACGCTGTTGCGATACAAATCTTACTGATTTTTATATGAAAATCATGTTATTCTTATGGTAGCTAGCTTGCATATACACATGAAAGGCACTGAGGCTCTCTCCTCCGCAGAGGTTCGATTGGGTGTTATGTATATCCACTGAACGAAGTAAGTGCAGGCGCAAAAGCTGAGAGGGTTGATTTGGCGGCGAACCTCTGCCAGAAGCATGTCGTTTTCTTGCAGTGTATGGCATTTGCAGACTGCAAACTGCAGACCGCAGGCCGCAGACTGCAGACTGCAGACTGCAGACCGCAGACTGCAGACTGCAGACTGTAAAATAATAACCCTATAACACTGTATACTTTAGAAAATTCTCAGACCACCACAATAATTTATTTAGGGGCGAGATATTACAAGCTTAATAAATCTCTAAGATTTTGGTTTTCACACTAAATACGCGCATTACTCATTAAACAACCAGCATCACTTTAAGAATTATACTAAAACTACCCACTAGAGCCTTTGCATGATGTTATTTCCTTCGCGAAAAAACATTGGTTCGATCGGTGCGTGTTAACACGAAAAGGTTCTGCGAGCGGTGTTTATATTATTAATTGGGGATCGAGCGGATAGCATCTATTACACATGGTTTCTCATTCACAGTATTTAAGGTTGGTTTCCATATGATCGCGGATCGCAGATCGCAGATCGCAATAAGGTCTGCCATCGTCTGCGATCATATGGAAACTACTTTTGCGATCGTCTGCGATCGCGATCGAAGACGATCGCAGAAGATAGAACCATGTTCTATCTAAAGGCTGGTTTCCATATGATCGCAGACGATCGCAGACCTTATTGCGATCTGCGATCCGCGATCATATGGAAACCAGCCTTTAGATTCCTTCCAAATACGGCCGACGATTTATTTCCGGTATTCCAGGGTTTGGTTCATTTCTGGTATATTCTAACATTCCACAGACAAATTGCTCAAACAAATCGGATGTCAATATCCCACCGCATTCCGAACTTTCTTTGCTGAAGAATTACTTAATAGACAAGTATTAGTCGGCTACTTGTTATTATCATACAACGATAACCTATGAAGAAGAAAAAGAAAAAAATTGTACTTTGAATGCGCCGAAGCCATTTCTTATGAACCTTTACAGCCAAAGACAACTTGGGAACGAGGCTGTTGAAACTTCACGCGAGAAAAATCAACCTCGTCGATTTCCATTTTTTTTTTTGACGTTGCTTTATTGATGATGACTTCACCTTTATTCTTATGTTTCAATGTGTATTATTTTACAATTAACAGTCTTTGGTCTGCAGTCTGCAGTCTGCAGTCTGCAGTCTGCGGTCTGCAGTCTGGAGTCTGCAGTCTGGAGTCTGCGGTCTGCATTCTGCAGTCTGCAGTCTGCAGTCTGCAGTCTACAGTCTGCAGTCTGCGGTCTGCAGTCTGCAGTCTGTAGTCTGCAGTCTGCAGTCTGCAGTCTGCAAATGTCATACACCGGTTTTCTTGTACATCGATAAATTTCTCGGTCATCTCTAAATTTGACAGTTTCATTTTTGGCGGAAGTCAGCATTTACTTTGTCTCTACAGTTTGCGGTCGTTAATTTTAAGGTGAGATTTCACAATTTCTAGAAAAAAGCAAAATCGTTTGTATTCGAAGGCCCCTTGAAACCCTTGGAGAGTGGACTTCATTTCGCTTCGTGAAAGTCAACAATAGTCACGAACAAATAATTGCTTTTTCTGGGCGTGAAAGGCCTCTTAGCCTTTTATAACCTTATTTTAAAAGACAGTTGTTTCATCACAGTAAATAACAAGCTTCCCGTGAGAACTAAATGCTAATTAAATCACCGAAAGATCATTATAACTTCTTCTGATTAAATTTGTTTACAAGATAAAAATATCAAGTTTGGTCGTTTCGGAATATAGAAAAAAATACGCTTTGATTAAAACATTAACCTTACTTGCTTACTTAAGACTGAATTGACAGTTTTTGTTTGGTCTCAGCTGGCAGACGTTTCCTAAATAAATCATTTCTTTGCATGCACTCTTTTATCTCCACACGATCGCTTCTCGTGTAACTTGAATTTCATTCTTGTAGTGATGATTCAAGGCATCACAGCAAAATTAAATAAAAGCGTTTTCTAAACAGTCATAATGAGAGGAACAAACTGTAGGTAAGTTTTCGTGAGTAAATCTCCCACATCGCGCAACATGACAATTTCACAAACACCTGCCATTTTCATGACATAAGTATGCACACCACCCTAGTTACAAAATGACTCCCCCAGCTCGCAGCCATATTGGGAGTGGTTTCTGGCAGAGGCTCCCGCCGTCGCCTTCCACGGAATTTTACGCGTGCACTCACTTTTCTCAGCGGAGCCTCCGCGGAGGAGAGAGGCGCTGAGGTTTCATCGAGACAAATTAGTCAACTCCTCGCTTCTACTCAAATATCAGGCCACTAAGTAAACAACTATAAAATGGACAATTGATGTCACATATTTATCTAATTTAAGCTTAAAGGCTCTTAGAAATAAAAAGATTGAATCATACTTTTGTTGTTTGACTATTGTTTATCATCGGGTCGTTTTTCTCTCAAAAGTTTTCAACGCAGTACAATAAAGTCATCGAAGGAAGCTATATTCAGCTATTACTTACAGTATGAGCAAAAGTGTTTCTACTAGTAGCCTTCTACTGAAAAAAATAACTTTATTTGCAATGCAAATGCACCCAAGTCTCTTTTAAAACATTACTGTTAAGAAGTTCAAAACATAAATTAACTACAGTTACTACCTTACTTATCACAATATGGGGAAACGCATAAAAATTGAGTTCCGCATTCTTAGCAAAATTCCAAGTGACTTTAATCCCATTATACACTGATCAGATCATTCAAACGTCACTACAATCAGGCTTCTGTTCTCAATAATATAATTATAGTTAACGAATCCCAATTAATTTAGCCACTAAAGGCCTGTAAACCTTCCTTTTTTCAACACCATGAAAGGCTACAATATTGTAATAGTGAGAAAAACTCAGTAAAGGCTTTTTGGCAAATTCATCACACAATTTCTTTTTTGTTTATTTATTTAATTATTCAGTTAGTTTGTGCCTATTTCTTTGTTTTGTTTTGTTTTGTTTTTGTCTTCTTTTCTTTTTTTTTCCTTTTTTTTTTTTGAAACTAAGTTACAATCATGAATTTGCGGTACAACAGTAGAAAAGTACCATATAGACACTGCCGACTCTCACAAAACACGATTCTTACTTTCGTGAGGGGCTGCAGATGACAATTTTCATTCAAACATTTGAATGCGATTGTTATTGTACTCAGACACAACAATTCTACAATTACTTAAAATGGCTACAGAGATTGGAGCTTGAAATTCTCCTAAGTTACTGCCTTCTGTTCCGAACTTGCCAACAAACTTGCCATTCAATTCAAACACTTGTATTCTGTTATTACCCTGGTCACACACCATCAGGTGTTTAGATTTAGCCACTGCTAAACAAAAGAGATATTTAAACTCACCATCCCCTTCCCCCCGCTGTCCAAATTTATATTGGTATTTACCCTCGGTACTAAACACTTTAATACAATGTTCATCTTGGTCTGACACTATGAGATATTCATCGCACTGAACACAGTGAACAGGTTCACTAAAACAGCCAGGCTCACCTATCCTTCTTACAAACTTACCATCTGTTGAAAAGATCTTAATCAGTTTGTTACCTGAATCAGCAACTATAATGTTACCATTGGCGTCCAATGATAAACCACAAGGATTAGAGAGCTGACTATCAAGGCTTCCTTTCCCACCAAACATACCCATGTACCTACCCTCCGCACTAAAAATCTGAATTCTATGGTTACCATTGTCTGCTATGAAAAGATTTCTGTTATTATCAAAGCATACTCCACGAGGGTAGTTAAGTTCTCCCTGATTGGTACCACGGCGACCAAAGGATCTTAAGTAATTCCCACCGCTGTCAAAGAGTTTCACCCTATGGTTCCCCCATTCAGTTACTGCTATCTCATCCATGTTACTCACTGCCACCCCCCAAGGACAGTTAAACATTCCTACATACGAACCTTTCTTTCCAAAAGATAAAACAGGTTTGAACTGAAATGGTTTTACTAACATAGCCTGCGAGCAAGCTCCCTGCTCCGGTGAAAAATAGCGAGAGGCACTCGGCGAAGAGGTGTGTCCAACGCTATTTTTTCCCCGAGCGGAAAGATTCCCGGAGCTGACAGCCTGCTCAGGGGCTTTTACTAGCAAATCATAAGGACTGCCACGAACATGTTCACCGTTTACCTTAACAATAAATGAATATCTGCCTTGTTCTTTGAGAGAATAGCTGATCCTATACTGTCCATTCTTGTTATCACTGATTCGCACTTCTGTCCCGCACTCTCGCCCTCGTTGGTCTCGGATCTCCACCGAAACACGGTCACGTTTATTGAAACACTGTCTTCCCGCTGCGGTTTTTGTTGTCAAAGTGAATTGCGTTTCGCGTCCAGCAAGTGTTTCATTCAGTTCGTTTCCTTCAGCTATTGATTGGCTTGCTTTCGTTTGATGCAGTATCTCCAAGATACCAATTTCTTCGCTGGTGACAGTGTCTAACAGCTTTTGATTTTGCACGAACAAGAAAACTGGAAGAATTCCAGGGTCATGGACAACTGGCTCGCCTTGAACATCAATTCCCTCAAATATTGTTTGTTTTAAGGTGTTTAGTCCCACAACCTCAATGTTGTTACATCGCATTAACAGTTTGTCCGCTTTTTCTAGCGATGATTCAATCAGCTTTATTTCATTCTCGATCTTGTTCTTTTGTGTTGTTAAACTTTCAAACAACTTCTTTGTCTGGCTTTCCACCGCTGCGAAAATATTTTGTTTCCTTGCTTCGATGATCGCGAATAAGTCATCTGCAAATTTTTGAGCATTTCTTTTCAGGTCTTCGCCTTGTTGTATCAGTTTGGCGTAATCTTCATCGAGTTGCTTAACTGTGTTCTTCTTTGCTAGTAAGTTCTGTCTCTGTGTTTCCACAATATTCTTCATTTCAGTCTTTCGTCTCTCAGCTTCGTCTTCTATGTGTTCTAAAGCGTGACCAGAATGTTTTAGATTGATACAAGTTTGGCAGACGGCCAGTGTACAATTCTTGCAGAAGAACCTCACCTCTTCTTTCTCGTGACGTGGTTCTGAACAAAACGAGGGCCGCTTGAGTACATCCTCGTAGTCTTTGTCTTGGAACTCTTTCACCGCCAGAACGCGGTGATCTTTGTTTGGTCGCATCATGTTGTGTCCAATTAGGCACTGTTCACAATAAAATATGCAACACTGGAAACAGTATGAAGCCTCTGAGCTTTTCTTGTCGCAGTTTCCACAAGTTACTTGAGTTGTGTTGCATTCTTTGATGGCCAGCACATCAATCATGCCGTTCAGATAAAAGCTGGTCGGAAGATCCTTGAGATCGCCGCTTGCAGGCACTCTGCAAAGGGTTTGGCATTTGGGACATTTGACTGCGTTTCCACTGCCGCTTGTCTCATACCAATGATTTAAACACTCTAGACAGAAACTGTGCAGACAAGATAGCTGTTTGGGATCCGTAAATATGCCCGAACACACTGGACAAGACACTTCTTCGCGAAGATTATAAAACAGCGTTCGGATATCCATGTTGTCTTCAACGAACAAGCGAGGAATTCGATCAATCACAATGGCGTCTTGTTCATGCGACTTCTATTTTCAGCTTTTCTCGGAATTAGAGAGCAACGAACCAATCATAGAACGCTGATCTGAGAGGTTTTTTATCCTTCTTGGTTTGTGATTTCTAGGAATCTGCCCCTGGGCAGCCCAGTTTTAATAACACGTCAATCTTCAAAACGACAACGATTGTTTTTAAATAAGAGTTGATTCGAACTTAACCAATCACAAAACTTAGTTTAGTGTGTGTTCTTTGACTGTGAAAAACATGTTGGAATGTTCGAATCAGGTGATTTCTTAGTAGAATTACGCGATGTCTAGAGTATGTCACGCGATCAGTCTCATGGCGCGTTACAGCAGTTTTGGGTAATATAAATAAGTTAGACACTGAATTTTCCGTGCCAAAATTGTATTCAGGAAGAATAGGTGAATCGCTTGGAGATTTTCGACATACACAACTACGAAACAGTTTTAACGCATTCAGTTAAATAGTTGGACAAATTGTTGCTAAGAGATTTTGAAAAACGCGTCAGGTGATAATTCTGTTGTTCAAAAATGGCGATTTGTTTCAGTCACGCGATTGAACAGTTATGTCACGCGATCTGTCTCACTTCACGCAATTTAGTATTTTTGATCGGTTTACCGGACTAAATTTTAATTATTCCTCGATTTTCTAGCCGATAAACAACTCGCTAAACATTTAGCGCCGCAATCCCAAGTAGTACAACGACGTGAATTTCTAAAAGACGGCTGCATAAAAATTTTCGAAGGAATATAAAAACATGATCGGAGACTATTAAACTCCAATGAAGGAGAATAGTAGCGGTGTTGTTTTTTTAGTCAATTAGAGTTTTCAAATAGCGATAAGGGACTGTGCAATAATTATCAGGAGGGGGGGGGGGGGCTGAAAAACCAGAGTTATCTTGCAAAAACTTAGACAGTACCCCCCCTCCAAAACTAAAAAATTAGTTCTAAGCCCCCCTCTGTTATGTTAAAAATAACGTCACACCCCCCCCCCCCTCCCCCCACCAACACACACACACACGCACTCACTCCTCGCCGCCACCATTACCATAGATGCCTTTAAGTGCATACCTTTTATATTGTCATGCTACTGTAAGCGTACGCTTACTTGTTGGATGTCGTCGTCTGGAACAAATAATACCTCATATGAGTGTTGAACAAAGCCATCCGTTTCGGAGTCATCTGAATCCAACTCAGAGTTGTTTTCGGAAGTGCTTGTGTGAGAATCAGAGTCGCATTCGGAATCACTGGATAGGAGTTCTGTGTCACTGTCATTGGCACTAATTCTTTCGTTGTTTCGTGTTCCAGTTTGCGAGAAATCAAGAGCGCGTGCTACCAGCACGGCTTTGCTTCCAGATACAGGAAGATTGTTCTGCTTAAGATAGACCTTAATTTGTCTTGCTGTGAGGGATTTGACTTCATCTTCTTCTTTCCAGTTAATGTCTGGAAGGGTATTGCGCTCAGCTTCCCTTTTTTTAGCTTTCAATCCAATAAACTCACGGTGTTGAACAAAACGTTTGAGAGTGATTTCATCAACCATCAACTTCTCACACACCTCCTGTAGTTCGTTGGCGTTGGAAGAGGTTAACATACCAGAATCGACTAACTTCTTGACTTGCACACTTGGAAGTTGTCGATCGATTTCTTCACTCAGACTGGTCACATTGGATGGAATATACCCGCGTGGTAAGGCTGCTGTGTCCCTAAGATCAGGAACAGGGAACCAATTTGCAGGGACACCAGCTGTCCACCCTTCCTTTTCACACGAATTACATGTGGGCTCACAAGCAAACTTCAGGTATTCTAAGAAGTATTGCCCTTGTCGTACATGACTGTCCTTAAGCTTCTGAAGCTTCAAGGACATAGCATTTCCGCACATCTTTTTACGTTTATCAGCAGATGCCTTTCTCCACTGAACAAGATATTTGGCAAGAAACTGTATGATCTGCTTCTCCCTAGGGTAACTGGGGACAGAAATAAGAAAATCGTGTTTCCCAGGCCCTGGCTCGTCGTGGATTCGATCTGACACCTCTCTAGTTAGATCCCATGTATTTGCTACTTTCCATGATGCACAATGCTCTTCAATCTCTCTTAAAGTCATGTTATCCATTTGTTCAGCTGTAAGACCGTGAAATGGATCTATTGGTGGTTCAACTGGCTTACCAGTTGCCAGAGCTTCACCAATGGCGGCATTAGTCCTCTCAGCCTCGTTCTGTGCTGAGTCATGTGGTGCTCTGTGTAAACGGATACGATGGTCGGACTCAAGAACCTTACAGACTAGTAAAAAAAGCTCTTGAACTTCAACGTTGTGGACTCCTGCTCCTGGTCCTTTGTCTGTTAGCTCTAAAACAACAGGGAACGGAACTGGGCGATCTGGGTAACTCTTTACCATATCACAAAGGCGGTCACATAAAGCCACAAGTTCGTTTAAGTTTATTTACATTTCGAATAACACTTAAGGCCCCCCCCTCTGTCAAATGAGTGATTTTACTTTGACCCCCCCTATCTTGGCAGCAATTTTAGGTAATGCCCCCCCCTCTGGTTTTTCAGCCCCCCCCCCCCCCCCTCCTGATAATTATTGCACAGTCCCTAAGAAAAGCAAATGAATTTATAAAATGCGCAAATATCTAAACTGTGACTTTGTTTATTCAAAGTTTAAAAATCGACGCAAACAGTATCTACTCGTTTGACAAACATGTTTTAACATATTTTTACAGATATAAAATTTTCTTTCCAGTAACTAGTAGGAAAATGCCTGAATCAATTTGCAACCAGTTGATTATACAAACATGGACTACTGGCCGGCATCGTCAAAACTGACAGACTTCTATCACCCAGACTAATCCGCTAATTATGAAAACAACGTTCTCAGCTTTCCGATAACACGCAACTTTCTAGCCTCTAAAGGAACATTAATCTATTCTTCTCCAAATGCCAAACTGTGGTTTACCTTGACACTATAAAAATTTTTAACAGTTTTAATATCATTCTGAAATTACAGTTTAGTTAAAGTTAACGGACGTGAATGGCAATTTCGTACAGAATTTCCACCCCTCAGCCTCCCCTTCCCTCGCGTAAAACTATTTAACAGGCATACTGGTCTTAAATAGCTAGCCTCTATAAATTTAAGATAAATCTTTATAATCACTTTTTAACGAGATAGAACCACACAACTTCTTTATGCAATTTAAGTGTGTAGTTAAGGGCACAAGGCCCAAGTTGCTTGTTTTTTTCGCACGGGCTGCACAGGTCAGCTTTAATTCAAATATTTGAATGCGATTGTTACCATAATCCGATACAACAATTCTGCCATTTCTAAGAATATCTGCAGACCGCGGGCAATTAAATTCTCCTAAATTCATGCCTTCTGTTCCAAAATGTCCGAGGAACTTTTCATTCAGCTGAAAGACTTGTATTCTTTGGTTATTTTTATCGTACACCAGTAAAAAGAAACGTGGAAAATTAAGTTCACCATCTCTTCCCCCCTAGGTTCCAAGCTTGTCGTACAAATTCCCCTCTGAATCCATCACTTTAATACAATGCTCGCTGTGATTCGATACGATAAGATATTCGCCATCATTTAAAGCAAACTCTTGGTGTAAAGGCATTGTGATCAGTCCGGTGACGCCTACTTCGGTTAAAATCACTCTAAAACCCCGCGATTTCGGGCAAAATATTGCCTCTCTTTCCAAAAGTAGTATTTCCTTCCCAAATGTACCACCAGAAATAACTTGCACAATACGTAATCTGCTATTTAGGCATGACATTTTTTATATTTTCTTGGGTCGTTTTGATGTACAAATTCGGTCGGGAACTCCCCATACCGAGGAAAACTGGGCTTTCTCAACAGCGCATGCTTGGAATAATAAATGTACCGCCAAATTCAAATAAGGAAATAAATTTCCTGCATTTTGACATATAATTCGTTGGGGTTTGCGTCGACCTCGGCATGGCAAAATGAGTTCAAAAACCTTTCATCTTTGTAGTCTGTTTTCTCTTTGATATATTTGAGGTGAAACAAGTTCTGATTGGCAAGACGTCAGGCGAGGAGTACCTCAAGGCAGTGTTCTCGGTCCAATGTTTTTTGATATTTTCATAAATGATTTATTCTTACAAATCAAAACTGTACAATTAAATATGTATGCAGATGATGGTCAACTCTACACCGCCGATACGGATCCGGTATCCTTGGAAACGCGTATCTCGCGTGAGGTAAGCTCAGCAAATGCCTGGCACGAGATCAATGGAATGATAGCAAATCCTAGCAAACACTGACCAAGGGATGATACTAGGAAAAACTGACCATCAGTTTAATTTCTCAGTAAATGACTCAGTGGAACTTTTCGGCGGTACAATTGATAAAGATCTTACATTTAAGCAACATGTGTCCTCTATATTTAAAAAGGTAAACAATCAGTTTAGCGTTATGACAAGGTTTGGAAAAACTGATGTCTACTGAGACCATGCTCCGTTTTTATAAGGCATTTATACTTCCTCACTTTTATGATTGTTCTATGGTGTGGCATTTCTCTAGTAAACAAGATTCTGATAAACTGGATCTTTTAAACAAACGTATTCTTCGATTTATTTTCAAGGATTTTATCTCTGAGTACAATAACTTACTTAAAAAGGCAGGAACTACAAACCTTAAGGACAAGCGTTTACAAAACATGATTCTTACTATTTTTAAATGTCTTCATTTTTCTGATTATCCAAGATATTTAAAAGATATGTTTCGTTTACGCTCTAGCACCTATTTTTTAAGAGGACATAATATACTCTGTTTGCCCAAACCACTGACCACTTCTCATGGTATCAATTCCTTTAGTTAATTGGCAACAACATCTTGGAATTCTCTTCCTGACCATTACCACACTATTTCTGATTTTACTTCTTTTCGACGACTGATATCTACTGGGAACAATAATTTACTTAAAAGGGCAAGAACTGCAAACCTTTCCATATCATGATAATTTGCAAGTTAGTTGTCTAGATAGTTAGTTATCTTATTTGTCATGTAGAATTAACTTTTTATTATAATTTAATACAGTGCTACACTGTAAATTCGAGGGTAAATAAAGTTTATTGATTGATTGATTGATTGATTGATTGACTGATTATTGCGTGACAGTGACTGCGATAAGAGATAATTTTGAAGGAGAAAATGGTGGTTCAAATGCGAGATTCAGCCGGAATTGTCCTTCGTAGATACTTAAGAGATCAACAAGTAGATACTTCATTTGAAAAGTGTTAGTTATGTGGGGGCAGTCATTCGCTAAAATGTTCCAAATGAATATAATTTTCCTTATTTCTACTATTCTCGCATCCATTTAATTCATATCATTTCACAGCAGAAAAACAAGCCAGCGAATCTACACTTTATGCACTCACCAAATTGTTAGAGAAAATTTTAAAGTAATCGGGCAACAAAGGAGTCGATGTTAACACAGGGTACCCACACAAACTATGTGACCGTTTGTATTTTGAATTTATAGAGGCAATGTATGGGAAAATCGAAAATCCTCGTATTATCGTACTAGATTGCGATAGATATTCTCATTTAACATCAAAATAAACGTAGTTGTACCTTAAATGTTGTGTGTTGTCGTTTCTGAGGTTGAAGACGGCGATTTTAGCCATTTGAAGGGTTCGGCGTTGAACGTTCACTCGAGCGTAATAGAAGAGTGACAAGGGAGGAAAACTTGTTTTGAAAGGGTTCCAGCGCCGGAGCGATTTTTCCCCCAAAAAACGCATCGCTCCGATTTCAAACTTCACAGCATAAAAGTCGAAAGATTTTAGATTCTTCTCGTACCTTCCAATCGAAAATCCATCCAAACGGCCCGGAAAGCAAAATTCGTACGTGCCATTGTCTAACGTCGTCCAATCAGAAAGGGGCAATCAGCGGGACGGTTTGTGGCTGGCACGTATGAATTTTGCTACGCATTCCAGTCGCTCGAATACTGTGGGATTTTGATTTTCTTCGAGGACTAGCTCCGGGCCGTTTGGATGGATTTTCGATCGGAAGGTACGAGAAGAATCGAAAATCTTTTGACCTTTATGCTGTGAAGTTTGAAATCGGAGCGATGCGTTTTTTGGGGGAAAAATCGCTCCGGCGCTGGAACCCTTTCAAAACAAGTTTTCCTCCCTT
The DNA here is from genome assembly GCF_977016875.1 of Pavona decussata. Taxonomy (NCBI): domain Eukaryota; kingdom Metazoa; phylum Cnidaria; class Anthozoa; order Scleractinia; family Agariciidae; genus Pavona; species Pavona decussata. The sequence continues at coordinate 1,508,959 of NW_028145515.1, read as the reverse complement.
GTCACTCTTCTATTAGTTACGCTCGAGTGAACGTTCAACGCCGAACCCTTCAAATGGCTAAAATCGCCGTCTTCAACCTCAGGAACGACAATACACAACATTTAAGGTAAAACTACGTTTATTTTGATGTTAAATGAGAATATCTATCGCAATCTAGTACGATAATACGAGGATTTTCGATATTCCCATACATTGCCTCTATAAATTCAAACTGACAAACGGTCACATAGTTTGTGTGGGCCCCCTGTGATGTTAATAGCCGTATAATTACCGCCTTCAAGAAAAAATGTGCCGCTGCTAAAGAGCAAAGTGGATTCCGCGAAAAAGAAGGGAGAACTGCGCGAGTGTCCGAAGGCTGCTTGATAAATGGAAGTCAACTACATGGCTCGACATTTATTTCTACTCGCACTTCAGGGTAATCCCTGCGGCCAGACCAAAGCGTAGTTTGATGATACAACTGACCGTAAAAAATACTGCTTCTGTCTTCTAAATATCCTCCTTCGGGAAGAAACATCTTTTCCAAACGAAGCTAGGGTAAGTAATCCCTTTCACAGTCATTAAGCCACGCCCCTCAACAAACTGTTCACTGTAATCCAAGAAATGAATTTTTATCTGTTTTCGCTCCTTATTCACGACTACTATCTCAACTAGTGAATCGCAAAACAGCTTCAGCAAAGCTAGCAAAATTAGACAAGTAAGGGCTAAATTCAAAAGGTTCACACTATTTTACGTGAAACGTGAAACGGCAAGGTGACGTTTGCCGTTGCACGTAAACGGGATGCTAAATCTCTCGCTCATGCGTGGTCAGTTGACTTACTTTAAGGCATTGCCACGAGTTTGCTTTAATTATAGCAAGTATAAATATATCAGTAACCAATGAGCAAGTGCTTTAGTTTGTTTCGTGCGAACGGAAAACATGTGAGTTGCGAGCTGGCGAGCGAAGGGAGCCTGGCGCAAGGGAAAAACTTTCCATCTCACGGAGCTGCACCGCCCGCCCGATACAAGCAAGAACGTCGGCTCCCTGCTATTTTTTACCGGAGCACGCTGTTTTATCTTTTGGAAAGAAAGATTCGTCTGTAGGAATGCTTAACTGTCCCTGGGGTTGTCAGAGTTTAATAACCATCGCATCAGCGAATGTTTGAATGAAAGCTGTTAACTTCAGCCACACAGGAAAGTTCAATACATGTTGTCTTGGATTTCTATAGGAGTAGCCGAAGAAATATATATGCTTTTTTTTGTTTTGTTTTACTTTTCTACCATTGTACTGTATATTCAGGTGTGTAAATCGATTTGTTGAAAAAATACAGCCAAAACAGATAAAGAAACTGCAAATCATGTGATCACTTCGTTAAAAAGCTGATATGGAGAGTCTTCCCACTATTTATGACATTGTAGCCAACTTTTATGAGTTTCATAAATTAAGTGTTAATTTATATTTTGAACTTCTTACCAGTAATGTTTTAAAAGACACTTGAGTGCATTTGCGTGACGCAAGAAAAGTTAATTTTCTCTGTACAAGGCTGGAAAACAATTTTACTTATACTTGCGTGTTACTCTTGCGGCTCACAGGCTATCCTTAAGCATTCTGTGACGATAAAAAAAGCCCCTTCTTGATGCAGGATAAGTAAAGAGCACATTGTATCCCCTACCCCACCCCCACTTAATAATTTCCCCAACCAAGGTGGGAAAACCTCATCATAACCGGCTGATCACAATGCATTTATATCACGAGTTTGCTGTAAATGATCAAACAATTATAAATTATAAATATCGGAAGCCATCACATATTAAACTTACTTCCCACAAAAGAGGACGTTTGCATTAGGTGATTGTTACATGACGTAAATTACCACTGCGGTTGCGCCCTGTTCTCAACATCACGGACCGACCAAAGCGGATGTCACCTCCTCTATAACAGTTTTTGGATGACTTCTACGAGATTGGCGCTATGAACATTAGTAAAGTGGCAAAATGACCAAAAATAGAGAAGAATTTGTATGAATCCGGTGAACTCATGAAGAAAAGTGCGGTAAGGAGTGAGTTATGAAGGAATTTTAAACATGAAACTTAATTTCCCCTAGTATGACATGCCAGGAAAATTAATGGAGTACTTGTTTTCAACAATTAGCTACTTGTATTTAGACAAGTATAAATCTACTAGTGTTCTATCACGAATGCCGTTCTCTGATTGGCTACGCTACTCGCTCTCTATCCTGTGATAGATAGATTTTGAAGAAAAACGCCATTGCCAGATCTTAAAACAGTCCAAATGTTCTAGCTCACAGACGCTCGCCCCTCCATTCTCGGAGACCCAGGGGTGGGGCTAACATTTCACGAGGCAAATCTTGACTGGCGAAGTTTCCCACTTTTCGCGAGTGAAATCTTCGCCTTGTTTCGACTATCTACCCCTGGGTCTCCGAGAATGACGTTTTCTCTGGAACTCGGGAAATGTTTGCTCTCAAACTTGCATTGTTTTCGGGTCACAAGAATTACACGAGATAAGTTAGATGTAGAAGATGTGTGCATGCTTAAAACTGCGTAGAAAATAAGTGATTAACGTGATAAAGGCAAGCCCACACGCACCGTTCGTACACTGGAAAGTAGTGGACCAAACCGCAGTTGAAGACCCCCTCGGAAACAAGTGAAAATAGGAATAAACACAAGGCCGTAGACATCGCTTATTCACTGGGCAGTAACTGACCAGCCCACGGATGGTCATGGTGGACATGGTGAAAATACAATTAGGAAAAAAATCCTGGTTTCACGGCATCTCTTGTATGAGCAAAACACCGCAGTTTGTATTTATTTACCAACTCCTTTTTAAATGTCTCTGTAAAAGTGTGTATACACCACAGAACAATTGAATCAGTGTCACAACCGATTTAATTTCATGGGTGGAATATATACAATACTTTACGGGCCACCAGTTTTCAGTGTACGTTAAGTGCCTGCATTCTTCCTGCCTACCCATTAATGAGAGCTTCTTTATATGATCTCTGTCAACTGGATTGGCTCGGTTTAAGAGATCTCGCCTCACTGCTACTTCCTTTGTAAAATTTTTGATGTGATCACGAGAAAGCGGGCTATACCGATTACCGAGCTGATAAATTTCTCATATCAATGCTCCAGCGCAGTTACCGGGACAAAGAAAAAATATCCTATTAAAGCCTTGATTTCAGTACTAATAAACAATTCAGTATCAAGACCTGCAAATGGAGATGGCAAAACTTAATAAGAACGATGTATGCTCAGGCCTATGGTTGCCTCACAGCTGCCGGATGATTTCGACAAACATTCAAAGGAAGAGAATGCCAAAGTAAAGAATCACATCTTTTTCACCTCGGTAAAACTGAGCTGAAATTTCCCATATGAACAACGAACAGATTCTTCCCACTACCGGGTTCAAATGAAGAATCCCTAATTCTTTCTGAAAGACTAAAAAAATCAGTAATATAATAGTTAAAGAGACATTTCAAACCACGAATAAACTCAAATCAAACAGCAAATATCATACTTTTATTTATTAAAATAATCTCAAAACAAGTACAGAAACTATTCAATCACTTCTTTTCACAATTTACAGAATTAAAATATTTTAGGTTTAAAGATCCTCAAAAAACCAATCTATAAACGAATTGACAATATATAATTCTAACTTGTAAAGACAAAACTAAGAGATAACGACAATAAATCTCAGCATAAAAAATGCCCTGAATTTAAACTTTTGATTCCCAGAGCTATGAAGTCATGAAATCCTTTTAGTCTTGTTTGTGTATCCTGGTAACCTGGCCCTTCATAGAAACGAGACTGGAGTTTACTATGTTACGATACCATCCTTACTAGTTTGAATTTACAAATGAAAAGCACTGAGGTTTCATTGAGGCAATTACGTCAACTCCGCGCTTCTTCTCAAAGATCAGGCCACTAAGGAAACAACTATAAAATGGACAATGAAAATTGATGTAGCATGTGGTAATTTCAACTATATTAAAAAAAGCTAAGCTGTTACTTACAGTATGAGTAAAATTGTTTTCCAGCCTTCTACCGAAAAAAAAAAACTTTTCTTGCAAGACACCCAATTAAGTGTCTTAAAACATTACTGGTAAGATGTTCAAAACATAAAATGACACTTAATAAAACCTGAACTTCCTTGTTAAAAACTGACTTCATTCTCAACAAAATTCCTAATAATTTTAATCCTATTCAACAGTATGAACATCCAGAAATTTCAATAAAGCTTGTGTCCTGAATTATATTAAATTATAGTTTTATAACGATTGCAATTCCAGCCTCCTTTTGAACGCCATATAAGGCTAAAATAAAAATATGTGGGCAAAATTATCCGTGTAGGACATCATCACACGATTTCCTGAATTACAGTACAACATTTCTTTTAACTGACTCTTAACAAATTATTTCTTTCCTGTTGTGGCTGCAGATGACAGTTTTCATTCAAACATTTGAATGCGGTGGTTACCACCGTCAGACACAACAATTCTACCATTACTTAAAATAGTGACAGATGTTGGATGATTTAATTCTCCTAAGTAACTGCCTTTTGTTCCAAACTTGCCAACGAACTTGCCGTTCAATTCAAACACTTGTATTCTATTATTATTCCAATCACTCACCATGAGGTGTTTGGATTTAGTCACTGCCAAACAATGGGGATAATTAAACTTACCGTCCCCTCTCCCATGCTGTCCAAATTTATATTGGTATTTACCCTCGGTACTGAAAACTTTAATACAGTGTTCACCACTGTCTGACACTATGAGGTATTCATCACACTGAACACAGTGAACAGGACAACTAAAAGAGCCAGGCCCACCTATCTTCCTTACAAACTTACCATCGGTTGAAAAGATCTTAATCAGTTTGTTACCTGAATCAGCAACAATAATATTACCATTGACATCCAATGATAAACCCCAAGGATTAGAGAACTGCCTATTACGGCTTCCTTTCCCACCAAACATACCCATGTACCTACCCTCCACATTTAAAATCTGGATTCTATGGTTGCCACAGTCTGCTACGAAAATATTTCCGTTATTATCAAAGCATATTTGGCAAGGGTGTTTAAATTCTCCCTGACTGGCACCATTGCGACCGAAGGATCTTAAGTAATTCCCACCACTGTCAAAGATTTGCACCCTGTGGTTCCCAAAATCAGTGACTACTATCTCATCCGTGTCACTCACTGCCACCCCCCAAGGACGCTGAAACATTCCTACAGACGAACCTTGCTTCCCAAAAGATAAAACAGGTTTGAACTGCAAAGGTTTTATCCACAAACCCTGCGAGCAAGCTCCCTGCTCCTGTGAAAAATAGCGAGAGGCACTCGGGGAAGGAGAGTGTCCAACGCTATTTTTTCCCCGAGCAGAAAGTTTCCCGGAGCTGACAGCCTGCTCGCGGGCTCTTACTAGCAAATCATAGGGACTGCCACGAACATGTTCCCCGTTTACCTTAATAATAATTGAATATCTGCCTTGTTCTTTGAGAGAATAGCTGATCTTATACTGTCCATTCTTGTTATCACTGATTTGCACTACTGTCCCGCACTCTCGCCCTCGTTGGTCTCGGATCTCCACCGTCACACAGTCACGTTTATTGTAACACTGTCTTCCCTCTGTGCTGTTTGTTGTTAAAGTGAGTTGCGTTTCACGCCCAACAAATGTTTCATTCAGTTCTTTGCCTTCAGCTATTGATTGGCTTGCTTTCGTTTGATGCAGTATCTCCAAGATACCAATTTCTTCGCTGGTGACAGTGTCTAACAGCTTTTGATTTTGCACGAAAACGAAAACTGGAAGACTTCCAGGGTCATGGACAACTGGCTCGCATTGAACATGAATTCCCTCAAAGGTTGTTTCTGGTGAGGTATTTAGTCCCACAACCTCAATGTTGTTACCTCGCATTAACAGTTTGTCCGCTTTTTCTAGCGATAATTCGATCAGTTTTATTTCATTCTCGATCTTGTCCTTTTGTGTTGTAAGACTTTCAAACAACTTCTTTGTCTTGTTTTCCACCGCTGCGAAAATATTTTGTTTCCTTGCTGCAGTGACCGAGAATAAGTCATCTGCGAATTTCTGAACTTTTCTTTTCAGGTCTTCTCCTTGTTGTATCAATTTGGCGTAATCTTCATCGAGTTGCTTAACTACGTTCTTCTTTGCTAGTAAGTTCTGTCTCTGTGCTTCCGCGATATTCTTTATTTCAGTCTTTCGTCTTTCAGCTTCGTCTTCTATGTGCTTTAAAGCGTGACCAGAATGTTGCAGAGTTACACACGCTTGGCAGACGGCCAGTTTACAATTCTCGCAGAAGAACTCAAGCTCTTTTCTCTCGTGCCGTGGTTCTGAACAAAACACGGGCCGCTTGAGTACATCCTCGTAGTCTTTGTCTTGGAACTCTTTCACCGCCAGAACGCGGTGATCTCTGTTTGCTCGCATCATGTTGTGTCCAATTAGGCACTGTTCACAATAAAACATGCAACACTGGAAACAGTACGAAGCTTCAGAGCTTTTCTTGTCGCAGTTTCCACACGTCACTTGGGTTGTGTTGCATTCTTTAATGGCCAGCACATCAATCATGCCGTTCAGATAAAAGCTGGTCGGAAGATCCTTGAGATCGCCGCTTGCGGGCACTCTGCAAAGGGTTTGGCACTTGGGACATTTGACTGTGTTTCCACCGCCGCTTGTCTCATGCCAATGATTTAAACACTCTAAACAGAAACTGTGCAGACAGGATAGCTGTTTGGGATCCGTAAATATGCCCGAACACACTGGACAAGACACTTCCTCGCGAAGATTATAAAACAGCGTTCTGATATCCATGTTGTCTTCAACGAACAAGCGATGAATTCGATCGAACACAATGGAATCTTCTTCATGCGACTTTCTATTTTCAGTTTTTTTGTGTGAATAAGATAGCAACGAGCCAATTATAGGACGCTGATCTGAGCGGTTGTTTATCCTTCTTGGTTTTTAATTTCTAGGAATCTGCCCCTGGCGAGCCCAGTTTTAATAACATGTCAATCTTGAAAACGAAAACAATTGTTTTCTCACAAACTATTCGAACTTAACCAATCACAAAACGTTAGTTTAAGAGCGTGTTAATAAGACTGTCTTTAACAAGTTTAATATATGTGACTGAAAAACATCTGCCAGTTCGGAACAGGTGATTTCTTATTAGATTCACGTGATGTCTAGAACATGTCACGCGATCAATCTTACTGCGCGTTACAGCGTTTTTAGGTTTTCCAAGTTGCTGAATATAAACAAGCGATACACTGAATTTTCAGCACCAAAATTGTATTCAGAAACAATAGGTCAATCTCGAGGAGATTGTTTACACACACCGCTAACGTATTTAGTTAAGTCAAGCAATTGTTGTAAAGAGATGAATACAAAGTGACCAACAATCTTAACGCATCGCAAGTAATCATATAATTGCGTGCTCTAACGGCTAAAAGTTAAACCAAGGAGAGCTTGTTGAAAGAGAAGATCTGTTACATAGTGTCTTATAAGTGTTTTACTCTCCGTTTGTAGACAGATTAAGGAATTCATGCAATGTACGTATATATGTTATGAGCTTGGGAAGCCAGCGAGAAAATTGGAAAGCCGCAACATTTGGATATCCATGCTTTCTTGTACAAAAAATTTTCGTAGAAAATGACCTGAGGGTCTCGCTTAGCAAACAGTGACCTAAATTAAAAGGTATGGAAATTTCCGTGCGATTAATGGCTAACAACAAACAGAATTACCTGTAGACGCACTTCAAAGCGACAGAAGCCAAAAACGTCATAAAAAGGGCTTTGTCGCGCTTGAGAAGCGAGGTGACTTGGTTAGAACGGGGAGGTGGCAAAAGAATTTCAAAACAATTCAAATAAAAATCATTTAAAGCAGTTTTTCTTCTCTTTTTTGTGCAGGAAAGTAATCTTTAGTCACCACTATTTAACGAGTTATCTGGCATTGGTATACAGCTATTTCAATTAATTATAACGTTGTCGGATCGATGTTTAAAGCTATAAGACAACACCTCAAGATTCTGTGGATTTTTTATGAATAAGATCATCAAAATCAGCTATGCTTTGTCTGTCCAGTAAAGATATAGGATGGCAAGCCATTTGGATGAAAGAAATGTTAGGATATCAAATGGATGAGGTGGCAGCTTCTTTGAAGATGTCTTTAAGCTTTAAGATTTTATCCGACAACGTTAATTGAAATAGCTGTATTCAGAAGTAGGCGCCATCACGTGATTGAACAGTTAAGTCACGTCAATTCTCAGTTATGTCACGCGATCTATGTCACTTCACGCGAGTGATTCAGTATTTTGATTGATTTACCGAACTTAGGGGGATAAACAACTCGCTAAACATTTAGTGCCGCAATCTGAAGTAGTATAACGACGTGAATTTCTGAAAAGACGGTTGCGTAAAAATTTTCGAAGGAAAGTAAAAGCTTGATCAAAGACGATTAAACTCCAATGACGGAGAATAGTAGTGGTCTTGTTTTTTTAGTCAATTAGAGTTTTCAAACAGCAGGCCCGTAGCAAGGCTAAAACAGCTGGGGGGGGGGGGGGAGCAAATTCCTTGCACAAAACTACCTTCCCGCCCCCCCACTTTCCGTCACTCAACTCATAAAACAGAGCGATAAGGGAGTTCAAGATGCATCGAGAACATTCAAAAAGCAGTAGATTTAGTAAGCAAAACAATAACATCACATTTTTTGGTACATTGGTACGCGAGCTACCACATGAAACTTCCTAATTTCACGTTTGAAGGGGGACGTCGTAAACAAATGACAACAAATTTTTCTATTTTTAAATTTGGAATCGAGCAGTAAGAATCCGATTGCAGGAGAATCTCTTTTTTTTCTGTGGCTCTTGAGATGACATATTTCTGTGGTTTTCGACAATGCGTGAACACTAAGTACATTTATATTGCTATCAATGAGTGGGCATCTTAGAAAAGCCGTAGTTTGTTTCAACAGTTTTTATGCCTTGAGATTGGTTGATTTTAATCCATTTTGGTCCTTATTTCTGGTTCTCAAGGTAGGAGTGCTTTCGTCGCTGTTGTATATAAAAACAAACTGTTAGCGAAGGAAACTGACAGGTAGTAATCAGATCATTAAAGGTTGTGAAAAGGCACTCGCAGTATTAAAATTGAAGACTGATTGAAACACATTATTTGTTTTAATTATATGTTTTTTGGCACATTGTTTTTTGTTTGTTTTGTTTTGTTTTTTTTTACATCAAAAACTTCTGGGGGTGCTCAAGATCCCCTGCCCCTCCCCCTGCTAAGTGCCGGAATAGGGATACCGAAAGCTCAAATGAATTTATAAAACACGTGATTCGTTGTTGTTGCTGAGACGTGAAAACAAACAAGCAGTAGATGAAAAAGGAGAGACCTGGGCCAATTAACAAACTCGCCGTGTGGTGTCTTAAAAATCCCAAGGTCATGAAAAAAATTACCCTAAAAAATCAGCATAAAAAATCCCAAGGTCATGAAAAAAATTCCAAAAAAATTCAAAGGGACTTTTCATCTGCTTACGCGGAGGCCGGTTAATGAGAAAAAATCAAAGGGACTTTCCCTCGGCTTAAACTTCCGGTTATTAATGAGAAAAAATCAAAGGGACTTTCCCTCGGCAAGCCGAAATATTTTCACAGAAATTCTGTAAAAATAATTCATTCTCTTTTGAAATCATACTTAACTCGCTCTATAACTATTCCCCCATTTTTAATAGCATCAGCAACTCTATTAGCCGATATTTTCAGTTTCTCCAAGGCTTCCTTTCTTGTGTTGAACTCAAGCCTTTCATTTGAAGATTCAAAAACAAACTTTCTCAATTTTTTACCTTTGGAAGGAAATCCAAAAGCTTTTTTAAGCTCCTCATTAGTGTAGGCCATTTTGTTATGAATTCTTCTCTTTTTTGCCATTTTCAAAAGACTCGCATGAATTGGATAAACTGTGATTTCATCACTTTTTGAAATAATTTGGTTTAAATAATCAAGTGATGAACTATTGAAAGAAATTTGAAAAATATCTTTTCCACTCACTAAAATTTTAATTCAATTTGTTCTTTTTCCATTTTATATATTTTTTTAAAAATTTATTTTTTCAAAAAAAAATTTTAAAAAAATTTAAAAAATATATATATATAAAATGGCAAGTAAGACCTCAAATCCAAAAAACCAAACGCCTTTTTACTCTCGTTGGTGGGGAAACATAACCAATTATTTGGAAGGTTGGAAAAATTATTTTTGGGATATGTTTAATCACTCCCCTTCTCAAGAGACGCCAACAGAAATTAATGAACCAACAACAAGAGTCACAGAAACAGCAACAGCATTGAGTGGTTTTGCAAGACAATTTCGAATTCAAAGAGAAGGAAATTATGATGAAATAGAATTCATGCAAATTGTCAAACCAGATGTTTTGAGAATAATGAGACAAAATCGACAAACAAGGATGAGACTCATTCTCAATTGCTATATGACAAGAACTGATTTGACCAACGGAAATATTATAGATGCGTACCCATATTTTCATTCTCAAACAATTGAAAATCTGGGCGCTCTGCGCCCGATTCCCGTAGGGGATCATGAAGGGATAAATGAATCAGAAATCATTGACTCTATGATTGAAACAATCGAAGAAAGATTTCAAAATTTCACTAACAGATGATCAAACTGGGTTCTTGAAAGAGTTCTGTCACTTGACGTTCAAATGACACAATACATTCCACTCAGAGGGAGATCATACATCCCACTACCGAATGTTCTCAAAAACAAAAAAGCAATTATCAACATGAAAAATGATGATAATGAATGTTTCAAATGGTGTGTAACAAGAGCTCGTTTTCCTGTCAATAAACATCCTGAAAGAATTGACAAAAATCTCAGGGAAAATTCAAAAAGACTCAATTGGAATGACCTCAAATTTTCAATTGATTTCAAACAAAAAACACATTTTGAAAATTTGAATCAAAACATTTCAATAAATGTTTTTGGTTATGAAAAAAAGCTGTTTATCCTCTAAGGCTTTTCAAAGCTCCAGAAAGGCAACACCAAATAAATCTTTTGATTGCTGATGATGTAAAAAAGCATTATTGTCTCATCAAAGACATGAGCAAACTGCTGTCAAGTCAAATCACAAAACACAATGGATCAATTCATATTTGTTTAAGATGCTTGAATGCTTTTAAAACAAATGAAAAACTTGAAATTCACAAAGAGATTTGCAAAAGCCATGAATTAATCCAAATGCCAGAAGAGGAAACTTTCATCGAATTCGAAAATCACATTTGCTCACAAAAAATGCCATTTGTCATCTTCGCTGATTTTGAGTCTCTTGTTGAACCAATCAGCGGATGTCAACCGAATCCAGAAAAGTGTTTTACCAACCAGTTTCAAAAACACAAACCTTGTGGGTTTTGTTATCATATCAAATGCTCTTTTGATGAAAACCTTTCAAGAACTGTGACATATCGAATGAAAAATGAAGACTCCCCATTAGGTAGTCGGAGCGAAGCTCCATATCAAGACATATGTCAAATATTTGTTGAAATGATTGAAGATGATATCACAAGGATTCAAAATATTCCAAAAAAGCCCCTGATTATGACACAAAATGATTAAAAAGATTTCAACGAATCAACAAAATGTTGGATATGTCAAGAAGAATTTGAAAAAGACGAAAAAAAAGTCAGAGATCACTGTCACTTCACTGGAAAATTCCGAGGAGCAGCTCACAACTCATGCAATCTCCGATACAGAAAGCCATGGTTCACTCCAGTGATTTTTCACAATCTTCAAAATTATGACGCTCATCTTTTCGTCAAAAATCTTGGAAAAACTGAAGGTGACATCAGATGCATTCCAAACAATGAGAAAAAATACATTTCATTCACAAAAAAGATAGTTGTTGGTTGTTACATCGACAAAGAAGGAAAAGAACATGAAATCAAACACGACATCAGATTCGTTGACAGCTTCAAATTCATGGCATCTTCTCTTGATGCATTAGTCAAGAATCTGGAAAGAGACAAAAAGATTGAAACAAAAAAAAGTCTCCTAAAAGAAAAAATTAGGGAAAGAGGAAAAACCCTTAAGGAAGAAAAACTGACTCCAAAAGAAAAAGAAGAACTTGGAGAAAAACTTGATCTTCTTTCAAAAAAGGGAGTTTATCCTTATGACTTCATGGACAACATCAAAAAATTTCAAGAAACAAAACTTCCCCCAAAAGAAAAATTTTATTCAAAACTCAACGATGAGAATATCACAGATGAAGATTATCAACATGCTCAAAAAGTTTGGAAAACTTTCAACTGCAAAAACATGGGAGATTATCACGATCTTTATCTCAAAACAGATGTTTTGTTGCTTTGTGATGTTTTCGAGTAATTCAGGAATGTTTGCCTTGAAAACTATGAGCTTGATCCAGCATGGTATTTCACTTCTCCAGGTCTTGCATGGGATGCATCTTTGAAGAAAACACAAGTCAAACTCGAACTCCTAAATGACATTGACATGCTTCAAATAATTGAAAAAGGCACAAGAGGAGGTGTTTCAATGATTTCAAACAGACTTGAAAAGGCAAACAACAAATACATGGGAAAAGATTTCAACCCAGAAAAACCTTCAACATTCATTCCTTATCTTGACGCAAACAATCTTTATGGCTGAGCAATGTGTGAGCCTTTGCCTGTTGGAGGATTTGAATGGGTTGATGAAAAAGAATTTGAAAACTGGAGAAATTTTCCTTGCATTCTTGAAGTTGACCTTGATTACCCAAAAGAACTTCATGACCCCCACAATGATCTCCCACTTGCTCCTGAGAGAATCATAGTCAACAATATTGAAAAACTCATTCCAACTCTCAACAACAAAGAAAAATACGTGATTCATCACAGAAATCTCAAGCAATATCTCCAAATGGGTCTCAAACTGAAAAAGATTCACAGAATCATCAAATTCAAAGAAGAACCTTGGTTGAAATCTTATATTGAACTCAACACAAAACTAAGAGCAAACGGAAAGAATGATTTCGAAAAAGATTTTTTCAAACTCATGAACAATTCTGTTTTCGGAAAAACCATGGAAAACATCAGGAAAAGGGTGGACATCAAATTGGTCAACAATAGAAAGAGTGCATTGCGATTCACAGCAAAACCAAACTTTGAAAGTTGCACAATATTTGATGAAAATCTTATTGCAATTCACATGAAAAGAGTCAAACTTTTTTTCGAGAAACCAGTTTATTGTGGAATGTCGATTCTTGACGTCTCAAAAACTCTCATCTTTGGATTTCATTATGATTACACCAAACAGAAATACCAAGAAAAAGCAAAACTCCTTTTCACTGACACTGATTCTCTTTGCTATGAAATCGAAACAGAAGACTTTTTCCAAGACATTTCAAATGATGTTCATGAAAAGTTTGACACATCAAATTTTGAAAAAAACCATCCATCAGGGATTGAAACTGGAGTCAACAAAAAAGTCATTGGAATGATGAAAGATGAAGCAGGTGGAAAAATCATTGAAGAGTTTGTTGGTCTCAGAGCAAAACTTTATTCAGTCAAAATGCATGAAGACAAAAAAGAAGAAAAAAAATGCAAAGGAATCAAACAATCAGTCATCAAGAAAACAATCACTCACCAAGATTACAAAGATTGTCTCATTTCAGGAAAAAAACAAATGAGATCAATGAATATCATCAGGTCACACAAACACGAAATTTTCACAGAAACAGTCAACAAGATTGCTCTTTCTGCAAATGATGACAAGAGAGTCATCAGAGAGGATGGAATTCACACGTTTGCACATGGGCATTATAAAATAACAAAATGAATCCAGAAAACATTCCATTCAATGCTTTGATTGTTGGTCCAACAAATTCAGGAAAAACAACTTTTCTTGTGAATCTTCTTAAAACAAAATTCAACCAAAAATTTGATTTCATTTTCCTACTTTGTCCAACATTTGTCAACAACAAAACCTGGGATAATTTTGCTGAAAATGACCAAGATTTTTTCATTATCATCCCAGAACACCATCACATCAATGACTGGCTAAAAATAATATCTTTTGCCTTTGAAGGAACAAACACATTGATCATTCTTGATGATTGCGCTTCATCAAAAGATGTGAAAAAAAGGACAAATGAACTTGTGAAACTTGCTTTTTCTGCAAGACATTCAGGAATCAGCGTTTGGGTTCTCACTCAACAAATGTCAAGCATAGCAAAACCTTTCAGAGAAAACATTGCTTCTTTGATTCTTTTTTTCACCCCATCAGCAAAAGACATGAAAACAGTATTTGAAGAAATTGCAGGAGATTTGACAAAAGATGAAAAGGAAAAATATATGAAAGAGTTGAAAGAAGTCAAATTTTCTCATCTTGATTTTTCCCTCAGGCATCCTTTTGAAATTTCTTTGAACTGAAAAAAATTTCCATTTGATTTAAATGGAAATCCAAGAACAAGAATCAATAAAAGAAGTCATGTCACTTCTTGAAACTGAACCCCAACCCATCGAAACAGATCACAGAGAAAATCTTGCCATTTTGGCAGCAAGTGGCCAATGCAAGGAAATGATTGGAGTTGAACTCACTCAAGATCAAATCAAAAGACTTTCAAAGAAAGATGTTGAAAAATATTTCAAAAGATACGAAGCTTCTTTGTCTTCAAAAACTTGCGGTGCAATTGTTGAAACATTTTTACAAGCAAGTGCAAAAGCACTTTGTTTTTTTCTTCCTCTTGACCAAGAAAAGTTTTTGAGTGGATTGAAAAATGATTTCATTGTGAACAGAGAACTCAATTTGATTGCTGGAAGTCTTTATTTGAAATACGGAAAATACATGGCTGCTGCGAGTGCAAGTCTTTTGGCAGCAAACAGTTTGAAACTTGAAGAAGGAGCGAATAGAATCGAAGAACCTGTGAAAGAACCTGTGAAAGAAATTGAAGAAGAACTTGAAAAAGAACTTGAAAAAAACCTGTGAAAGAAATTGAAGAAGAACTTGATAAGAACCTGAGAAATAACTTGAAAAAAAATTCAAAAAAAAATCAAAAAAAAATTTTTTTTTTATTTTTAAATAAAATGGAAAGTCTTCAATCATTATTAGCCAGAGTTCTTGCAAAAACTGATTTCAACGAGAATTTTTTCCATAAAAAACTCATGTGTCATTGGGAAATCAGAAATGCAAGAAAACAAGAAATTTTCGATCAATTCAATGTTTATGAAAATTTTTGTCTTGAAATTGAAAAAATCCTTGATAACACTTATGAAATTTCCGAAAAATATTATAGTTTTATTAATTCAGCAATAAATGGACAATATAATGATTTTTTTTATGAAATTGAAGAAATTTCAGAACCAAATTATGAAAAAAATTATCAAGATCCTGATGAAATCAGAGAATTTTTAAATGAGTCAATTGAAATTCTTGATTGGATAAGAGAAAACGAAAAATCAATTCAAAAAAAAGTTCAAGAAAAAGAATTAAAGGAAAAAAAATTGAAGAAATAATTTTGAAATTTGAGGAAGTTCACGATGATTATCAAATTTTTGATGAAGATGGATACGACAAAAATATTGCAGCAAAAGAATCTATTGAAATTGAAGAAATTGAAATAATCAAAGATTCATTGGGTGATTACATTGGAAAAGATTATTTGGATGGAATTGAAACGATAAAAGAATTTTTGGAAAAACAATTGTTTTTTATTTGAGTTTTTTCCAAAAAAACTGATTTCATTTGGAAACCAAATGAAATTAATCTTTAAGATCAAAAAATGACTCGATCTCTTCATTCGTCAAATCATTAATCAAAAATTCATTTACTTTGACTTGCTTTGCATAAAGGTTGAGAAGCACACCGTTCTTTGAAAATGATGAAGAACACGCCAGAACACAACCACGCATCTTGATTTCTCTGTTTTCATTGAAACATTTGCTTTGATCCATTCTTTTGTTGAACTCATCAAAAAATGGAGTATTTTTGTTCATCGAAATGCCGATGCCACCAAAACAAGTAACATTTTCTTTGCCAGCCAAACCATGGATCCGATCAAAAATCTCGTAATCGACAGGTTTCAGACAAAGTTGCAGCCTTTGACCATATTTTGTGATGATAAAATCACCCTTTAGTTTTTGGAGAAGATCTTTGCCATCGTATTGAATTTTTTCGAAATTGTTGCCTTTGTAACTTGATGGTATCAATTTGAATTTTTCAGGTTCAAGAGTCATATTTTAAATAAAAAAATAAAAAAAAATTAAAAATTAAAAAAAAATTATTTCATTATTATTTGCATTGATTTTAACAAAAGAAAAAGAGAAACGGAATAACCAAGAAACTTGTGAAAGAAAGGAGTTTTTTTCTCATTTTTAACAAGTTTTTCAATATTCTTAAAGATATCCTTTTTCAACCTCATCTCGTGTTTGAGTCTGTCATTGAAGACTTGCATGAGTCTTGTCTTTGTTTCTCCCGTTTGGTTTCGAAAGAAATGAAATGTTGACTCATGATTTTCTTGAAGATCGTCTTTTTCAAGATATTGTCGATGTTTTTGTCTGTTTTCTTCTGATTCACTTTTGTAATATTCCAAAAGCACTTCAAGTTCTTCTCTGTTCAATCTTTCCATTTTAAATGAAATGACAAGAAATTGAAAAATCATTTAAAATGGAAACTCAAACAAGTTCTGAAAAAATCAAAGAACCTCAAACAAGTCCTGAAAAAGAACCTGAACAAATCACAACAACAACAAAACAAACAGTTCCAAAAAATCCAGGAAGAATTGCAGCTGGAAAAAAACTTGCTGAACACAACAAAAAAGCACGTGAAGCAAAGAAAAAAGCAAAAGAAGTCAGTCACTCTAAGCGACACTCAAGAACAAAAAGAAAACCCTCCATCAACTGAAAACGAAAGCGAACAAAGCAGTTCATTTTCACTCACTCAAGTGCTTTCTGTTGCCAGCATTATTGTTTCACTTGCTGGATTGTATTACAAGAGGGAAGAATTGAAACATCTTTTCAAAAATAAAAGCAAAGTGGGAAGCGAACGGAGTGAGCGTGAGCGTGAGCGAAGCGAAAAAGCACAAAAACAATTGATTGATCACATGACGCCGCAGGCGTCGGTGCGAAGCACCATGGTTGAGGTTGAGAGGCAAAATATTGAAACAAAAAAATCTCCAAAATTAAAACAAATGGATTAATTTGTTTTCTGAAATAAAATGTCGGACAATAAACTCGTGAAAACAATGACTGATGCTGCAACAATCACTGGATTGGCTGCAGGATTTGGATGGCTTGCAAAGAAAGTAATCAAAGAACCAATGACTTCTGATCCTTCCTCAAATCTCATGAATTATGTGAAATTCACTGTCATCATTGCTGCCTCATTAGCAACAAAAGATTATCTTGAAAAACAAAAAATATTGCCAAGTTAAAATGGCAAGCATCGCAATCATGATTGGAGGAGCAATAATCAATGCAACCGCCTTTGTTGGCGGATCGTATCTCGCAAAATTTCTCTCTGGAGATTCAGAATCTGCCTCACTTGAGGAAAAAAAGAGACACAACCTGGCAGTTGAAAAATATCAAAAAGAACTCGAAAAATACGAAGAAAATCGAGCAAAACTGAATGATTGGATTCAAACAAATGACAGAATAAAAGATGAAGCAAAACAAAATTTCGCAAACACTGACTTTGCTTTAAAACTTTATAACAAGGTTTACCAACAAAAAATTGATCATCTCAAAGAACCTCAATTTTCAGACTTTTACCAACCAAGCGAATCTCAAAAACAGGGAGAGTTGATCTTTGTTGGAACATCAGCTTTGGCTACTGGATTTGCAGCTAGTCATTTCCTTTAAAAATGTCAAACAAAAAATTGTCAAAAATTTATTATTCCCCAAAAGGATATTGGAAAGGCTTTCAAGCAGCGAAAAAACTTTCTCAAGAAGCCAATGTTTCTGAAGATGAAGCGAAACTTTGGTTGATGAAACAAGCAATCTGGCAAATCTATCTGCCTGTTCCAAAAAACATCCAAAGACCAACATTTGATGTTGAACTTCCCAATGCAGTTCATCAAGCTATTCTTCTCTTTCTTCCTCATGACAAACTCCCAAGAGGTAGAAAGATTTTCAAATATGCCTTGACTGTTGTTGATGTTGCAAGCAGATTCAAAGCCGCTGAACCTCTCACTTCAAAAGATTCCTCTGAAGTTTGAAAGGCTTTTCAGAAAATTTACAAAGGACCTTTGAAATGGCCAAAAATTCTTCAAGTTGATCCAGGAAGACAATTCATGGGTGAAGTCACAAGAGAAATGTTGAAACATGAAACAAGAATCAGAAGAGGAAATCCAAATGTTCACCGCGATCAAGGAATTGTTGAGAGATTCAATCGAACTTTGGGTGAAAGACTTTTCAGTTTTCAATATTCTCAAGAAATGAACTGGGCAGCGAAGCTGCCGACGCTTCGCGTCTTAAAATCAGGTGAAAGATCCACGGAATGGGTGAAAAGGCTCTCAGAAGTTGTGAAAGCATTGAACAATGAAACAACTCGAGTGACAGGAAAGAAACCAATTGACGCAATCAAAGAAAAGGTGGTTGATTCAAAGAAACCAAATTATTCAAGACCTGTTGGAAAAAATGAAAAGAGACTCGATTCTTCAGTCAACGTGAGGTTTCTTTTTGCTCCTGGTGAACTTGAAGGAGGTCAAAGAAGAGCAACTGATCCGAATTGGTCTCTGAAAGTTTTTTCAATTGACAGAGCAATTATGAATGAAAAAGAACCGGTTCTTTATTATTTGAAAGATGGTCCAAAAAGAGGATTCGTCAGAGAGGAGTTGATGATTGTTCCTCCTGGAACTGAATTGCCTCCGGTTTAAAATTTCTTTTTGATTGATCAAAAAGAAATTAATATGTCACACTCTCAAGCTCTTTGTCCAAAATGCTGAATTGTGCATCAGCCAAGATGAAGATGTGGCATTTGACATTTCCTGAACCACTTGCTGTTCTTTTGATTGACAAATAAACACCATCTTTTGTGTTCACCAATCTCATTCCACTTCCATGAAGATCATTGTCTTTCATGCTCCTGAGATCGATGAACAATGCAAACTTGTCTCCAGCAAAGAATTCAGTTGCGTTCATTGACGAGTTTTCCTTTCTAAATCTTCTGAAAACTTCGTCAAACATGTCTCTCGTTTTCATTCCTTGACTGAAAATCTTGTTTGGAACTCCATTCACGTCAACTTTTACCTCTTTGATGTCAGGATTGAATGTTTTTTTCTGAATCTCTTGCACCTGCATTGTAAGGTTCGAAGAAAAGGAGGAGGATTCCCTTCATTGATCTTCTCGGAACATTGATTGACTCGTTGATAATTGAGTCTGTTCCCTTTGCCAATGTGATTGTTTTGTGATGAGTGACATGCTCAAACATGAAACGATCTCCGTTGAGAAGATTTGAATTGACTTCATCTGATAGCTTTTTGCTTTGAATAACCTCATATTCAAGCTGAATGTTTGTCAATTCATATGCAAGTTTTGTTGCATCTGATCCCTTCACAACACCGCTTGCAGGAGCAAGGGTCAATTCAAAAACCAGTTCATCAGACAAGGCTCTTGGATAAAAAACTCCGTGATATTTCAAAATTTCGTGATCAAGTCTGATTCTGTATTTGCTTTTGAAGATATCATTGAGCTTGTTTTCCTTCACGACTGAAGAAGTTGGTTTGTCTCCAGCATTGGATCGGATTTTTGAGAGAGCCTCAGATTGAATTCCCTCACTCAACATGTTTTCTCGTTCGTGTTTTGTCAAAAAGAGATCTTCCCATAGCTTGAAAAGATCCCAACCGTCTGTGCCAACGAGAATTGTCCAGCAAACTTGATTTTCAATCTGGAAACCAATGCTCTTGAAACATTGTTCACCAGAAAATTATTTGCATGGCCACTCACAAGCAAATCAAAAATCAACGCGAGTGAATCTGGAACCAAGACTGTTCCCTCATGAAGCTTTGGAACTGGAATCCTGAGTGTTTCACCTGGGGAAGCTTTGTTTGGATTGAATGTGACTCTGTGAACAGTTCTTTCTGCCTTGAGAGCGTTTGATGTTTTTTTTCTCAAAATTCGGATTGATTTTTTCACTTACTTCCATTTTAATATAATATTTTTAAAATGACAGAATACATTCCTTTAGAAGATCTTGATCCTGATGAAGAAGATAAAAATGAAGATAAAGATGATGATGATGATGAAGATTCTGATCAAGAAATAAACAATCCCAGTGAAAGTACTCCAAAGACAACAATGAACAGAGATTATGGAAAAGAAGGAGCAAGACCAAAAACTGCAGAAACATCTTTCATTGAAGGTGAAACTCAAGGTCGAAAAACTTGGGGAAACTCGCAATCCCTCACAAAAGATGCATGGGATGATCTCAGTATATTATACCCAAATGCAGAAGATGATAAACTTGAAGCTTCGTTTTTCAAAGATAAGATAGAAGTCAGGATGAAAAAAAGTGGGAAAAAATTCTACCCATTAATGACCAAAGAGCAAACATCATATCATCATATATCCTTTTCGTGCCTTGTGGCACATAGGGCCTTCACAGAGCTTCTCCACTCCTCTCTATTGGTTGCTGCGGTCCGCACCTCCTCCCACGATCTCCAACCTGCTTCTTGCCTTTCTTTCTCTACTGTCCGTCTCCAGGTGGTTTTTGGTCTTCCCCTTCTCCTTTTACCTTCTGGTGCCCAGCTCATGGCAACATTGCAATCATCATTGCGATCTTTCCTCTCTCGCCGCCTGTGCAATGTTGCCACTCCTGTAAAGCGTCCTTACGTTCCAGTTGCCTATCTTCATGGTGTATTTAGGGTGTATCAGTGGCTTGATCAGCCCAGAGGCGGCCTGCTGGCTTTGGCTCCCGTGCGTCATTAACTCTCTCCGATGAGGTACTGCCACAGTTCCCCTTTGAAATAGTGAATTCACTCTGCTTCTGGTTTCTGTAATAATTGTTTTTTTACGGAAGAGGGTTATCAGCCCTCTGCCCAAACCCCAACCTGGAGGGCCAGTGGGATCACTCTTTGTCTGGCCCCTACCCTTTGACCTGTTTGGCATGGGTGTCCCTGCCAGGAGTACAAGACTCCAGCCAACATAGCTCTAGGGGTCACTGGAGCACGCAAGCCGCCTCACCACGACAAGGTGGCGATCCCAATCAAGGCAGAAAGAGCAAACAACAGGAAAAGAAAGATTAAACCCACAATTGCCAAAAGAAATATTATCTGCTTTGGGAACTGATGCTGAATCTTTGATCGCTAAAGATAATTATGAAATAAGAGAAAACCGGCAGAGACTGAGAGAAGCAGAAAAACAATTGAAACAAGTAGAAAAGAATGCTGAAGAACTCCACAAAAATGCTCAAGAAATCAGAGATTATAGAAACAAACTCGAAAAAACGCAAGCAAAAATTGATGCACTGGAAGAAGAACATGGTTCGAGTCTTGAAAATCAAACAGAATTGCAAAGACTGAAGCAAATGAAAAAGAATTTGCAAAACGATCTTGAAAATGCAAAAAAAGAAAATGTGGATTTGCAGAAAAAATGTGAAAGCGAAAGAAAAAGAACAAGCAAAGGTTGACAAAATCAAATCTGATCTTGCAAAAAAACAAAAAGAAAGAAACACTCTTGAAGAAAGGCTCAACACAACAAAACCATCGATGAACTGAATGAAAGAGAGGCTGAGCTAAAGAAACAAATTGAAACTGACAAAGTAATCCTAGAAGATGAAAACACTTCTTCCCAGCTCAGTGCAGAAGTTGAGGCAAGAGTGACAGAAAATGAACAAGAGCTTGCCAGGCTGGGAACACAAATTGAGGAAATAGAAAGAGAAATGCCTCTTCGAGAGAAAATAAAAAACATTTTCAAAAAGTATGGATTCACAGTTGTTGCTGTTTTCCTTGCTGTTGGTTCAACAATCGGTGTGATTGTGAATGCGCTCTCAAAAGGACTCAAATCTGTTGCCAAAGGAGTTGGAAATGCTTTGAAAGATCTTGGAAAAAAGCTTGGTCAACTTCTTCCTGGATTAATTGGTTCAATCGTCAGTTTCATCTTCAAAACTGCAGGACAAGTTGTTGGATTCCTTGGAAAAAACGCTTGGCTGTTGATTCTTGCTGTTGCAGTTTTCATGGTTGAAAGGATTCAAAAGAAATTTAAAAATTGAGTTAAATCCATTGGATTGGACTCAGCGAAAAATCCGATAAATGGCAAATGCTCCGAGTGATGCCGCAATGATGACTCCAGATTTCAAAGTTTCGTGGTTTGATTCTTCTTTTTCTTGGTTTTCACTCGCTTCATTAAGTTTTTTTGTGACTTGTTGTGAATCCAAAGACGGTGGTTTTGTTTTTTTTGTTTTCATTTTGTCTCTCTACTGTATTTGAAGGATGCGAAGTTGATCTGTTGGTTTTTGAAGACCCTCCATCCATCTTCCTGACTCCAACTTTTTTCAAGTAAACATTGACATCAGAGTTGACTCCGAGTTTCATGTTTCCAGTTGCTTTTTTCAGATTGTTGTTGTATCCAACTGTGCTTTGAGTGTTCATAACAAGATTTGAAGGCATCAACCATGTTCCTGGTGAGATTTCAAGATCAAGCCTGACTTTTGCCTCATCAATCGCAAGTTGAAATCTTTGGATGCTTTTTGACAAGTCAGGCTGTCTGATTGCATCTTCCATGAGGACGAGAAATTCTCTTTGAGCTTCCTTTGCGCCTCCTTATTCACCAAGGATTGATGATCTGACGTTGACTTGTGCTCCAAGAATGCAATAAACGAATGCTTCAATTTATTGATTGAGTCTTGCCATTCCTGCTTGAGAAAGTCCATTGAGAGGTCCGTTTGGCATGAAAAATTCAAACTGTTTGTCAGCTCCTTGATCATTTCTGATGAAATCAATTCTGTTTCCTTTTGCGTCAGTTCCGCCTTCATCGGAGAATCTTTGACTTGATGGGTTTTGAAGGGTTGCTGGAGGATAAGTCCAATGCTTTTGTGCATAGTCTCCTTCTCCTGGATAAAATATGTTAACATATCCAAGTCCAAAATTTTGACCAAAGGTGAATCTGAAATCTGCGTTTGGCGAGATTTGAAATTCTGCACAGATTCTCTTGTATGAAGGAATGTCGAATTTGTTTTCAGTTTGACTGAATGTGGGATCACCTGGGAGAGCAGATTCACTTTGAATTCCTCCCATTTCGAAGAGAATCCTTCCTGTTGTGAAATAAATGTGGAAAAGAAGAAAGGATTTGATTTGAGGTGGGAGTGAATTGACGAGATGTCTTGAGATTCCAGAAGCTGTTGTTGCGCACCAAAAGGCAAAGTTGAGTTGTTGCGGCCAATGTTCAATGTTTGGTTGATTCAGCCATTTTCTTGATTCTTTTCCTGTTTTGTGAGAGATCTTTGTTTTCGTGAATATTTCTCGGAATTTTGTTGTGAAGCTTTCATTTGGTTTGACAAAAATTTTGATTGGTTGGTTGAGAATTTCCCCAAAAGATTCGGGGATTTTGTCTGAAAATGGAACAGCTGGAACTGGATTTGAAGGATTTGAATTGAGAATTAGCTCGAGTGGAAAGCCTCCAAATCCAAGAGCTTTCTTCATTTCAACAGACCAATCTTTGGGATTGGGTGAAACAATTTGCCAATGTTGACCGGGAACAATAACCAAATTTATTTGAGCTGTTGCGTGTGTTTTGTCGGTCATATCCACTTGTGCAACGAATTTGCTGAGGTCAGCGTTGGGAAATTTGGCTTTGAAGTTTCGCCACGCTTTTTCTTCTGCTTGTTCGGAAAGTCTTTTTGCTTCTTTTGGGTGGGAATCTATCCATTTTAACAAGTTTTCTATTTTTTATCTTTTGAAAAGAAAATGGTTGTTTTGAATGTTTTGACAAATTCAAATTATCACACGGTTTACTTTGATGAACCAATCGAAAAATTTGAGTTCATCAGGTTGACCAGTTGCTCTTTTTATAATTCTTGGTCTAATTTGAAAGAAAGAGGAGAAATAAGCATATTTGATGACAAAAACGTTAGTGCTGTCAATAGAATTTATCCTGGAAATTACACTCTTTACACAATCGGTAAAGATATAAAGAAAATACTTGAAAAAGAAAACATCAAAGTAAAACTTGATGACCAAAAAGGTCCAATTGTGATTGAGAATCCTCTTGGAAGAAAAGTTATTTTTGATCGTGACCTGACTCATCTTCTTGGTCTGATTGATATCAGTCAGGACGTTTCGCCAAAAGCTCAACGACGGCACACTCTGAAAAGTGGAGATACCATCATCAATCGTTTGGCTTCATTCAACAACCTCTTCATCAACTGCGATCTCGTTGATAAAAACGAAAATTTTTTCCAATGAAAAACCTTCAAATGTTTTGGCGTGTTTTGACATCAAAGGAAGGCCTTTCGAAAGAGTTGAATATTCATCAAAACATAGCCCGTTTCGGAAAATAGCAGGTGGGAAAAAAATAATCGATTCTTTGCGAATCACAGTGACGGAAGAAACTGGTGAGGTCATCGATTTTAATGGGCTTCCGTTGAGATTTGAATTTGAAATTATTTGAGATCTTTTAATAAAATGAGTGAACAAAATATTATTCCAAGTGCTCCTCAACTTTATCCTTCGCTTCAAAGCGAAGTGAACGAAGTTGGCGCTGAATTCAGATTGAAAAAGATTTGTGATTGTCAAAAACAACTCGAAGACGAAATTTCTCATTACAAACGAGTTAGCAAAAAATACAAGAGAGCAAAATCAGTCGCTTCGAAAATAACGTCCGTTTCAGTTTTTTTGACAACCGTGTTGGCATCAAGCAGTGTTGGAACTTCATTGAGTGGAATCGGGATTGCCGTCGGAGTTCCTTTGAGTTTGACGGCATTGGTGACGACTCTCATATCATCGGCTTCAATGGCCGGAAGTCAAAATGGCGAGAGAAAAGTGCGAAAACATGAAAAGACTATTTCTCTCGCTGAATCGTCGCATTTGTCAGTGAGTCGTTTGATTTCGAAAGCTTTGAAGGATGGATTCATTTCTGATGGTGAGTTTGACTCGATTTTGCGAGAGATTGAAAAACATTTTTCGATGAAAGAGCGTCTTCGAAATAAACAAAGGAAGGAAGTGAAAGCGGAAAGCGAACCGACGAAGCCAGTTGATGTTGATGCCTTGAAAGAGGAGATTAAAAAAAATATAAAAAAAACTCGGATCCCTTCTTGACGTAGCGAGTTAAGAGTTGAATTTGAGAAGAGATCGGGTGGTTTTTCGTTGTTTATTTCAAGAGATAAAACAATTCTGTGAAATGATTTAACTTCCTCGGAAATGATTATGCAACAGAGGCTTTCCCGTTTAGAACTTCCTGTTTTTCAAAGTCAAGGTGATTGACATGGACATTGGACTTTGGTGCTATTTTCGAAAATGACCTAACTGTCACATGACTTTTTTCAGCCAATAATAAATCATACACGTGTATGATATAAATCATACACGTAAGTGATTCTTGCCAAGCTAAAAAAGGATGGACAACAGTCAGATGCTTCAAGACGTTTATCAGAGCTTTGCCAATCTTGGAGAGAAATATCCGAGAAATCGAATCTGTAAAAATGCAAGATCAAGCAAAATGTCATGAAGCAATCCATTCCAAAGAAAGAAGAAAGAAAAAAGAAGCTTTACTAAGTTCATGGGCATGAAACATTTGGGGATGTCTTGAAGGCTTCATTGATGAAACGGCAAACAACGGAGAAGAACTTTTGATAAAACTACCCGAAGCGACTGCACGAACTCTTTGAGGAATATTCAAGACTTTGTTGTGCAGTTCCAATCCGTTTTATGTAAAGCATGAAGAAGATGCAACCTTTTGGGAAACGGCGTTTCCCGACATCAAACAAGAATATTAATAAGATTAGTGATATTTGCATTTTGGGAAACGGCGTTTCCCGACAAGCATATTAATTATGTTAGCGAAATTTGCATTTTGGGAAACGGCGTTTCCCGACAAGCATATTAATAAGATAAGTGAAATTTACATTTTGGGAAACGCCGTTTCCCAACACATATTTTTGTAATGACCGAGCAGCAATGACAAATAAACAGCAACCATAAATGTTGACAATAAAACATTGTACCATTTTTATTGAGCAAAGCTGAACAAACTGTCAATCTAAAGTCGCTTTGTTTAGGAGCTTAAAAAAGCTTTTGGATTTCCTTCCAAAGGTAAAAAATTGAGAAAGTTTGTTTTTGAATCTTCAAATGAAAGGCTTGAGTTCAACACAAGAAAGGAAGCCTTGGAGAAACTGAAAATATCGGCTAATAGAGTTGCTGATGCTATTAAAAATGGGGGAATAGTTATAGAGCGAGTTAAGTATGATTTCAAAAGAGAATGAATTATTTTTACAGAATTTCTGTGAAAATATTTCGGCTTGCCGAGGGAAAGTCCCTTTGATTTTTTCTCATTAATAACCGGAAGTTTAAGCCGAGGGAAAGTCCCTTTGATTTTTTCTCATTAACTGGCCTCCGCGTAAGCAGATGAAAAGTCCCTTTGAATTTTTTTGGAATTTTTTTCATGACCTTGGGATTTTTATTATTTTTTTTTTAGGGTAATTTCGCTAGGATAATTGGGACATTTTTTTAAAATGACACGAGTTTTTGAAAAATGAGCCAGTTCTCTCTCTTTACATCTACTCAAGCAAATGTCTAAACTGTGACTTTGTTTTTTACAAACTTTAAAAATCGACGCAGATACTATTTATCGACTCGTTTGACAAACGTGTTTTAACACATTTCTAGAGATATTAAGTTTTATATTCAGTTACTAGTAAGACAATGCCTCAATCAGTTGGCAACCAGTTGATTATGCAAACATGGCCCATTGGCTCATCGTAAAAACTGACTGACTTCTATCGCCCAGTCTAATCCGCTAATTACGAAAACAAATTTTCAGCTTTCCGAAAACACACAATTTTCTAGCCTCTAAAGGACAACCAATCTTTTCAACTCCTGATGCAAAATTGTGGTTTACATTGACACTATAGAAATTTGTAACAGTTTTAATATCATTCTGAGATGTTAAACGACGTGGATGGCAACTTTGTACAGAATTTGTCCCCCCTCCTCCCTCGCGCAAAACTACCTAACAGGCACACTGGTCTTCAAAATTAATACCGAACCCCTTATTTTTGAGCGGTTTTCATTTGAGTGTCGTAAAACCAAAACCAAAGTAATTATTCTGGCCAATTGAAAAAGATGCAAAGAATGGAATGAACCAATCAGAAATCCAAGCAAATATATGCAACCGACGTCAAGCGCGAGAGAACGCGTGGGAGCGAGGCACGCTTGGTTTTGATTTTGTGTCTCATTGGTTGAGAACATGGGGCGTGTTTTGCTGGCCAATCACAAAGCAAAGTAAAGCAAAACCAAAGCAAACGCGAAATTGCTTTCGACACTGTATTAAAATCCGCTCGAAGATAAATCATTATAATGACATTTTCACGAAATAGAACCACACTTTTTCTTTATGCGCTTGTACTATATCCTCACTGCATACTCATTACCTCATCGCATCAGATTAAGTTATAGGAAGAGTCCGCGACTTATGAGGCAATACGCATGCAACGAGGATATAATCAACCTGAGCTTGTCAACAGCCACCGGGGAGGTAGGTGGAACCGATGGAGTGACCACGTTTATAGGTTAAGCGATCAAATTGATACACCATGAGCGCAAAGTATTACCACCATAACCAGCATGCGTGATCACGGGGGAATCTAAAGAGATCACTTAAATTTATGCTATGAGACAATTAATTATGCAGTGAGAATAGTGCGGTCCGGTATGTCCGAAAAATCGCTCCCGTAGGACTTTTGTGCCGAAATCAATTGTTTCGCTGTTTTGGAATAATTGTGAGTCAAATAATAAGAATCCAATGGGGTTCAAATTTTCCGACCCCGTCTTCCCATGTTTCTGGTTACTTAAGGATTTAATGTAGCTAATTAGATGCAAAAAACGTTTTTGCGAATATCTTTGCTCTAACTCAAGACATATCGACGAAACTTGACACAAATCTTGATCTTGATGACGTACATCGTATGACTTAAACTGGTTACCATGGCAACCAGCGATGACGTCAGGATTAACTACCTGCTATTTTGGTGGCTGCCATCTTGGATCCGCCATCTTGGATTTTCGAACTCTCATTTTTCTAAAGCAAAACAGTGCATTTTTGATAAACTTTAGCCAACCAATGATTTCCATTACGCGCGATGTCCCGTTTAGTGCAGAATTTTCTTTATTTCCTTTTTTTGTTTAACGCATGTACTTATTATTCAGGCCAAAATTAGTGTAAAACAGCGAAAAAATCAATTTCGGCACGAAAGTCCTACGGGATTACACGCCGTACCGCACTACAAGGCAAAGCACGATCCCCTGTAAAAAAATCGAGAAGGAAGAAGACAACGTCCCAAACTAAAATTTACTTACGAATTACTAGAAGATGGGCACTGCTCTCTAAAGAACACCAGAGAAAACTAACAAGAAGAGAAAACTTTAACGAAAATGAAAGGCAGCGCCTGTGAAGGCACAATCGCCTCACTTACCTGTTCCTCCAGAACAAATTTGAAACAATCATTAGAGTCGTGAAGACGCTCAATATTGTTAAAAATGGTTCTAGGACTTCCTAGCAAAGCATCTACCGACCCCGCAGCTAAACGACGCGGACAACTTTAAAAAACGATGGATGGTAAACTACAGTTCTGCCTGACTTGGTCTTATTTATTAGGAACCTGATCGTATCGCCTAATGCACAGGAAGAAACGCTTTTCGGAGGCGACAAGGAGGCCAGGAAATACGGGAGCTGCTTTTAAAGGGCGGACGTGTCGGTGTAGCTGACAGGGCTTGCCTCCAGACAGAGGAGAACAACTATCGGAAAAGCGTGGATATAGCTGCATGGTCCACACGCCTAACAAGTATAGCGGTCTGTTTAAGACGTATCCGCGAACCACAAGCTTGTCAAAAGCTAACATCAAAGTCATTTGGATATAAACAAGCTGGGCAACGTCGGGCAGATTTCTAAGGTCCTGAAACCTAGGAATAAAAGGACACTGTTGAACGCGCACAGTCTCAGCCTCTAACAAACCTATTGGAACGCCCAGAGGTCCCATTGCAGAGAACGCTGGACACATTCTTGAGAATGCCTGCCTAGGGCGAATATCCGGGACGAGATGTTCGAGCAAGAATACACCGTGGAAATCCTGATCGAAAATGAAGCGACTCAAAGAGGGCCAAGGACAACGACATAAGGACAATACATAAATATTGTATTCAGCAGGCATGGGATTAGCGAAAACGTTTACCCCCCCTGATCAGAGCGTGTAGCGAGGTAGAGTATTCCCACCCCTATCTCTCTTGCAATGAGTATCGATGGACATCAAATCAAACGTAGTAGTGGGGGGGGGGGGGGGGGGGAAGGGTTCTAGGTACAGCCACACTTTATGAGAAGGCAAGCAGCCCTGTGAGGCTTATCAGCTGCATTTTGTTCCGATGGCACGTAGAAAATCTGGATACTGAAATTTCGGTTCCGACTATAACGGAAAATCTCCTTTACAACTTCAATGAAAGCAGAATTTTGCAATAGTTGTCGACTAATGCACAGTTAAGGACTCGATTACGAACATGAATATCAACCCGAGGAGTTGTCAACCGATACTTAAAAGCAATAAGAGTATTTAACAAAGCCCTTGACTCCAAGAGGTTTATATCGCCAGCTGACTGCGAGGGACAATAATACCTGGAGACAAACTTCTGTCCACTTTGTAAGGAGCCTCGTGGACTGCGCCCCAAGCGCTTGTAGAAGGGAAAAAGAAGAGCAAAACCGTTACATGCTGTTCGGAGTGCCAAAGGCAAGCAATCCGACTAGCCGTCTAGGAAACGCCAGTACAGAATCTCAGAGCGGAGACTTTCTTCAACACAGAGAAACGTATTCGAAGAACAACAAAGTTAAGAGACTACCTTAAATATTTCCCGGATAAACAGCTTACAACCGAGAATAGCCAAACCAAACGAAATCACCTTCCCTGTGAATATCTCAAGATCAAGTTAGCATCGTCCTAACGGAAAGACGAAATCTCCTCCCTAAGGGTCTTAAGCTTGAGCCTTTATTATCCGGTAGAATCAAGGTTTGGCGAAAGGAATCACAAAGAAAACTAAGGAAACGAACCACTGTTGAAGGAGCCCATTGCGATTTACCAATACCAATAAATTAACGGCCTCAGGAAGCACTCTGCTAGGGGACGCGCTGGCCTTCCAACCAAACGGAAGGGTACAAAACACCAAATAAACACCATCCCATTCAAGGCCAAAATAAGTATACGACGACGAACGGAGAAGCACGTGCCGATGGCCACTTTTGTCACTAAATCATGTTTGAAAATGTCCAGGAAGTTAATATCTTGGCAAGTCTGGGAGATGGTCAAGCATAAAGGGAAGGTCTCCTATTCATAGGTTTAAAAACTGCTGATCATAACACAGACGGGGCTAAGGGGGCTCCACGGTGAAAGGGAGGACGAAATGTGGAGAAGCAGCTTTGTCAACCCTGCCCCAAACCATAAGCACCCACCGGAAACCCATTCGATAATGGTATAGTGACAAAACTACGAAATTGCTCGCAAATCCTAAAATTTTCGATTCGAGTAGAAGGTGGCCGAGACACATGATACGAGGAACCCTTAACTTTTCCTTGAAACGTCTTGAGAAAATGCTTCTTTTTAACACCCTCACTGACAATTCGCATCAAGTCTACCTGAGAGGTGGTGTGATCACACCAAAATATGGTATGAATCTTCCCAGCTCTAAACTGAGGATCGAAGAAATGTAGCCGATCTAACGATCCTAGGCTCGGAAAAGCAGCAAAAATACTCGAAGATAGAAGAGGGCCAACAAAGGGGAGGTTCCCTGCTTAATACCAACACTGGAATTAAGCAGACTGTGAATGCAAACTTGCTGCAGTAACGCTGATATGAAACGAACTGGGATAAAAAAAGGTAACACAAGCAGAATACCATATCAATAGTGACATTGATTCCCTCAATAAAGATTCTTATTATTATAACAAAACTAAAAGGGAAAAAAGGAGGGGACTCCCCCCTTTGTTGACCCCGAGCTTCGAACTCAGTCCAGAATTGAAACACAGAGCAGGTCCCCCCAAGGTCAACAAAGAAAGTGGGTGAGGAGTAGGAACGACAAAGCAAAACAACAAAATCACTGAAATAAAATATTTTATTGTCTACTGCGACAAGAAAAACCGTATTAGAGGCTAAACAAAACAACGCTGAATAAAAACGGGCGAAAAGATACAGCGGCAAAGACTGGTTCGCAAAAGCATTCCTAGTGTAGCAGTTGTAGACACTGTTTTATGTGATACGGGACCTAAAAAAAAACTGGCCAGCAACATATAACTGCCTAGCGGGAAGCGCTAACAGCCCAAGCATTACTCACAATCCTTTAAACAGTGGCATGCTACAGAAAATAGACAAAAATATCCTGCAACACCTAGATGCCTTTGTTAGCCCAATACGCCCATGAAGCGAGAAAAATCTAACAAAGAACTGTTTTATTCGCTCTACAGCGATCAGTAGTTTTACATTCTGTCAGATTTTCTCTTCAGGCTCGTGCCAGTCCTTTTCGGTTAACTTAGTAACTAGTTCCAGTTCTCTACACCTTCTCCGGAGACATACTCTTATACACTGTAGTCATAAAACAATCTGAGCTCGAGGGGCCTTCTCCGAAGAAATACGACATAAAATTGCCTTGTGGCACTAAATTGTGCATGGTATCGTAACACGCAAACATACCCTCCACCTTCCACACTGGTGGAATACCAAATGAAAGCTATACTCAGCCCTGAGCTGTCCCCACCAGTGGAAACCCTCAATAACTCGATCGTAAATATGCCTCACCCCGAGCTACTTTGCCTGAGGCACAACACGTAAATATAACGTGCAGCATAACGCCGTGCCTGAACCAGTGGCGCGTCGAAAGCGCGAAAGAACATTCCTCCCCGGCTGTCAGCCGGAGGTATACCAAAGAGAACTTTGCAAAAAATTCTAAACATATACACATATAACGAGGGTATTCTCCGGTGGAATACCACAAAAAAAAAAAAAAAAAAAAAAACACCAAGTGGTATCCATAAAAACGTCTTCACCGGATCGCAGGCATACCAATATAACACATGTAAAATACACATGTAACACGTAAAAATAACTCGTGTAAGTATAAAATATTGTCCACGGGTTCCAGTTACCCAACGGGTGGGACGCCAAAACGGGCGGAAAATAACGAGTGCCCGAGTTAAATAATTGAGCCATATGGATGAAACGCCAAACTAAAAGCCAATTTGAAATGTAGGGCTGATAAAACGAAAATAATCCCAACGTGATTAGTTTACAATAACAACAGACCTAAACAAACGCTGAACAAAATGTTATAAGAAAATCGCAACTGCGATAAAACCATGTCACGGACAGCGCAGAATGCAGAAACTAACAAAACAATAACAACATGTTGACAAAAAGGTGTAAAAACCGAGCGACATGAAAGACTATATTCAAAACTACGCGACAGCAAGAAAATAAAAAACTAAACCTAAGCGCGAAAATACACTAACGGAAGAAATGCGCGCACTAAAGCACGAAAATGCACGAAAACCGGAATAAGCCCTGAACTAAAATATTACAGAAATTGCGAAGGGAGTACCTCATCCTCCGCTCAAGTCTCGGAGCCGGTTTTGGTTCTAATGTTAGCGCTAGTGGAGGAATTAGTCCATCAGCTGAGACCCAAAAATTTGGGTTTATGGCTCATTTGAGGGGAACAAACCGATACATGTCTAATCTTAATCTTTGACTATTAAACAAAATAAAAATGTTTGATAGCAAGGATAAAACGGTAGCTTTCACTTTCTCAATCGAATTTAAATTATAACTATGTGAGGTCATCTGTGACGTAACAATACCTGAATATTGGTTATAATATGACCAGTTTGCACTATTAATACGTTTAATACGAACTGCAAAAAAAATTGTGGGGTTTTAAAAATTATTTCGAAAAGAAAAGAGAGTAAGTAGATAAAATATATGTGTACATTGCAAGTGTGTTGAATGATGCCCCCTACAATGCCTGTTTCCTACTCCCCAGCTCCAGTTCCCAAACACGTGGTCTCACAAACGTTCAATAGCTTACCGCCCCGGTGTGAAAGTGCCCGGTGTGAACGTGAGTCCTCTGCACCATGGTCAATGTCGGACGAATTCATTATATAAGGTTGTTTGGATTCAAAGCTAGCCCAGTGCAGAGATATTTCTTCACGGATAACCTTGTATCGTGCCGCAATGGTGCAGAAACACAAACTAGTTTTGGAAGCTTCAACTGAAAGCAAACATCCCATCAAATATCATCGCAATTGCCGAGCTCAGTTCACCAACAAGAGAGATTTACAAGTTGGTAACAAACCATCTGATGATGCAGCAACTGGAGCCGGAAGGTCTAGAGACGGAAATCAACCAAGCTCAGAGATTCTGCCAGATCAATGTTTGTTTTGTAAAAGGTCAAAGTACAAGCCAAGAATGCCGCCTAAAGAGGACGATTTGAAACCAAGTAGAACTGATGACTATATTCCACATCTACTCGACGTCTTTTTGACTGCACTTATTTCAAGAAAATCACTCGAACGTGAAAGTAGTACTACAGAAAGAAAGAAAGGCTGAAAGAATCTTTTACATAAGATCCCGTGTTTTCATTTACAAACTCCAAAAGGAGTGTTATCGTCTTCTGCTGTAAAGGCCCAGCGTAAAAACACAGAGATTCTGAAGCTAATCAATAAGTACGGCTATGGCGTAAGTTATGACCTGGTACAAGAGATCGAGACCGAGTATGCGTTAATTAGAAGTTAATTATCTGATTCTACGAGCAGCGAGAAAACCGGCCAGTGTATCCCAGAAGGAGGCCAGGTTCACTGTCGCCCTGATGTAACATTGATAACCTAGAGTGTACACTGAGTGAGTCTGGAACATCCCATCGCGTAAATTCCATCCTCGTCACAGAGAGAAACGAAGAGAGAGAGAGAGAGAGAAAGAGCGGAGACGAGTCAGATGACCAAGACTAAGCACCATCAGTAGCGAAGGAATGTCTGGGTAGATCCCTACCAGGGACTGTGGTGACTAGAGAGATCACTGAGTACTCCGGCGGAAAACAGGAGGGGCCAGGGGAACTGCCATGCATTGAAAACCTTGCAGAAAGTTCTTATAGTGACAAAACAAAGGAACTGACACTGCGCTACCTTGTGTGGCTCGAGGTCACGCACACATTATTACTAATGCCTGGGTGGCCTGGCTTTAACATTAAAGTAATCGATCGTGTTGTGGTCGTGGACAGCGCAATTAGTTACTTGGATACTATAGACTGCCCTGCCACTGATCCTGAAGACCCTGTACAAATGGCTGTCTTGAGGGTGTCAGATAAAACTGAGATCGGCTGCAGTTGAATGCTGTTGTTTGTGTTTTTGATTAGCCTTTTTGTGCCAAGGCCATACTGAAAACACAGGGAGCTATTCGTTACCCTAGTCATAATGATGGGAGGTTTTCATTTGTTGTTAATGCTCTTGGGCGTCATCGGAAGCCGATCCAGGCATGCAGGGCTTAGAGAACAAGCTGTCCAGAGCGATGTCGTGGCAGAGGGTTCTGACGGTGTATAATACAAAAACTTACTCTCTGCCTATAGGGTTAATTCATAGAACAAGCTGCTCAGTGTCGCCACAAACAAGCCTGAGATAGTCTAATTTCTCGTGTCACAGTGGAAGACGGGAGCATTCCGAGGCAGGCTCGGCAACCGGATTATGTACGTAACAACTGAAGATCAGTCCTATCGACTAGACGCAACCACATGCAAACCTGTTCCTGAGCTAGAGTGTAATCACGAAGAGGCTGATATGCGTATGATTCTCCATGCTCGTGACGCGGGGGTACATGCGTCATCCCCTCTGATGACACTGATGTCTTTGTCCTACTGCTTGCTCAGTCTCAGAATTTGTTCATATTGTTAGGGAAGTAAGAGAAATTTAACCCGAAACAGTGGAATAGTAAAATCACAATCACGTTTATGTAATGATCCCTTGCGACTGTGAAAGCAACAATCCGAAAGCAATCGTATCACGAAAGCAATCTTTCGGGATACGAGAACTTGTAATTGATTGCATGGAGTGGTCATCAATCTTTAAGAGAGGCGGTTTGGGACTTTTGAGCGCTGTATTTGGTTGAAGATGGCATTGGATAAACGTTATATTTTTAGATTGATCTTTTAGCCAGTGAGCAGGGAGCTGGCGTTCTTCTTTATTTCTCGCTGGCGGCGAAGCTGCGTGAGAGGTTTTCTCCAGCTAAACCCCTTCGTATAAAAACTTTAAATTAGACTTTTTGTAATATTTAGCGATTACTCCACGCAAACGAGTCTAGGAATAAGAATACAGAATAATAGGCAAATTAACGTGGTAGAAATGTAGCGGACAGACCGATAAACCGCAATTTTACTATATATAATTTTTGAAAACACAGCCAAATAAAGAGGTGATACTGGTAAATTTCTTAGGAACTTATGAAAATGGAGCTCATCATCTGGTCGAAAATTGCACTATCGTGTTTGCACAGGTGCGTGTGGGATGGAGAAAAAGCCCCACATTAGATCATGTTAAGGCAGGGAGAGGAGGCGGGCACACTTTCACCGGTTGAAATCATTATGTTGTAACAAAAGGCTCCCTATTTTCGACCGGTTATTTACTACGTTTTTAGAAAGCGAGCTAGAGAGCCGAGAGAGTGTGACCCAGCAATTTGCAGTTGGTAGTTTAACAACACCTTCGAAGGAGAAAGACGAAGGTAAGCCTTCTTTTAAGTTTGAACTTTATACAGTTTACAGGGAAATACGTGAAGCTTTTTATTTTCTTCATTTTTGCATCAAACAGCAAGAGAATTAAAGTCTTGACCGGCTTTTGATATTCGATACATTATTCGATTGAAGAAAAAGTTAAGAGGACTTTCATATTTCAGTCGCAGTTGTTTACATGATAAAGCTCCGTCGGAATAAGGTCGTACGAGTTAAAAGTAAAATCGATCGCAAGTTGTCCAGCATTACATTTTCAGGAGTTTGTAAAGATGGCCGGTCGATCTACGAAAAAAAAAGTTATTAATTACACATGCATCCACAAGGGTTTTGAAACCATAATTAGGGAGCTTCGCTCTGCACGTGCGTGTTACATTTTGGTACATTTCTTTGTCATCCTCTGCAAAACGACAACGTGAAATGACCACATCTAAGGTTTTGTGGACAGCGTGAACGCACAGACGTGAATTTTTCATTTTCTTTCTTAACTTGTACGCCACTCCTACCAATTTGGTTCCTAGATAGTTCGTCATTTTTGTAAAAGTTGAGCGAGTTGAAATAATCGCGAAGTAGCACAAATCAAATAAAGTTATATTTCCAGGTGACGTTTTTGTCGCCGTTGCTGTTGTCGCTGCTTAAGCTCCATAATTTGCCGCTGTTTGCAACATTTTATATAGACCCGTAAAGTCCGCCATTTTGAAAAATAAAACAAACGCATGCGCAGTCTGTATTTTTCTAGGTTTTACCCGGCCGTTCGCCTCGGATACGTCACCGAAACGAATTGACCGTGAGGGCCTGGGAGAAGGCCGTACAGGGACTAGGCAAGGCCTCCCCGTCAGTGGTTGTGTCCTTGTACGCGTGCATTAGAGCAAGAGCCGGAGGTTGCTCTGCCTTCATCTTGTACATACTAGATAAGTCTTGACTCTACCCATCGTGCTAAAACTGTGCTCAAGAGTTGCCGTTGACACAGGTATCGTGAGAAGGATCTTGAGAATCATGTGGTGCTAACGTTTCGATAAAGAGTTGGATTTATGCAGTCCAGAGTGTCAGCCAGCGTTGCTGGTCGTTATCAAGTTGAATGTAACCACTTTGTTTTTCACCGCAACATCTCGTTGTTGCACTCTCTCTTGTCGGTCAGATAGTTTTGTACGCGGCATACATCTTATCTTGGACGTCGTTGCTTAATCCTTGCAGTTTTGTTGCAGAAGAAACTGGCCTAGGAAGTGATCCTCCTGTGATAAGAGCCTGTCATTCATTTCTTGAATAAGATGGTCAATAAGAGGGAGATACACAGCTCTTTGCAAGTAGGACTCTGGGTTTGTGGCTGGGACATTCACCCTGTGTTGCTGCCTTCCGGTTGTTCTTGGCATGCATGGCACAATGTCAAACTCACCTGCATTCTGTTTCCCCTACTCATACACTTCCTTCCAAAAAGACGGATCGCCTGTTTCAGTTTTCAAGATATTTATCACGACTATCACTTCTTGGGCTGCCTCGATGAGATCTCCGCTCTTTCTTGCAACATAGTTGACAAGACAACTGTGTTGGAAAGGACATGCTCTGCCGCACAAAGAGCTATAATAAAATCAATCTGCTTGATAGAACATAAGTAGTCCCTTACCTTTCCATCCCCATCCTGGGATAAGATCTCGAGCGCCTCAACTACGACTGGGAACGCTGCACGGAGGGAATATAAAGCATCCGCCCTACTCGCCCATCTTGTCTCGCACAAAGTTCGTAGCTTTGCGCGCC
Organism: Pavona decussata; assembly: GCF_977016875.1. Classification (NCBI taxonomy): domain Eukaryota; kingdom Metazoa; phylum Cnidaria; class Anthozoa; order Scleractinia; family Agariciidae; genus Pavona; species Pavona decussata. The sequence goes on along the minus strand of NW_028145515.1, from coordinate 1,471,257 downwards.
TATCAATTTCTTCTCTGATTTGGGCATTCTGATCGATTAAATTCTTGAAAGGCCAGCAGTCGCTTTGCTGAATAGTCAAACACAAACGCGATGGTTTGTACAGAGCTTAACATATTGCGTTACAAGGGTTCGTCACAAGTGACCTATGGCAAGATTAAGGCCAAGGGAGTGCACGTGCGCCTTAACGTGCCTTACAATGGCAGTACACTGTCTGTGGTACCTTTTGCCATATAACGGCCTGTACGCCTTTGTGTACTCTTGACATATTTGCAGCACCGTCACATCCTTGTACTCGCATTTTATGGGTGTCAATTCCAAACATATTCCAACAATATTCGCATAATAAATATCAATCAACTGATTCAAAAATCCAGCAAAAAAAGAGAGACTGGCCCGCAGGTAGCGAGAGCTAATCTAGGCGAGCCAGACTTACAACTGTTTAAGGAAAAAAATTAATATTATTACATTTATTGCAATCAAAGACAGAACAAATAGAATTTAGGGGAGGTAAAGAAATCACGAATAACACAAAAAAGTCGAAAAATTAACGAAAAAAAAATTAACAAGTTGCAACTAATTGGCTAGACCTATTTTCTGTTCTATAACAGGCGTTTCGATATAGTCATTTTCATTTACCAAAATATCGAATAGAAGCCGGCGAATTTCTGCTCTGAATTCTTTCTTAGGTAAATCTCTTATATGGCGCGGTATCTCATTCCACAGTCTTTCGCCAAATGGCGAAAAAAGAACGTTTATGTATTTCTAGTCTAGGGTTTTGGACTTAAAACCTTCCAGCGGTCGAGCCAAGCACGGATGAAATTTTGATTCGGCAGGGATAAAATTTGATACGGCAAAATCATTTGCAAGACAAAATTTCCCCGAGCGAACGTTTTTTTTTTTTTTTTTTCTTCTTTGGTACGCGTGCCATTTTTATCCGAGCCGTGCCAAAAATTTTCTGTAGTGTAAATGGGGCTTTAGTGAATCTTGAGATAAAGACATGGCTGTATAGTAATACACTTAGGAAACAAAATCATTGTTTCACGTCAATGTACGTCTCTTGTATGAGCAAAGAAGATGATGGTAATGATGAAGATGATGATGATGGTGATGATGATGATGATGATGATGATGATGATGATGATGATGATGATGATGATGATGATGTGGTGATGATGATGATGATGATAATGATGATGATGATGATGATGATGATGATGATGAAGAGGAGGAGGAGGACCACAGAAGCATTTTCCCCCTCAGTATCTGGGCTTAAATATTTCCCATTTGAACAGGGAACTCAAGTGACTGGACTCATATGATCAAGATTACATGAAGGACTAAAAAATATCAGGTAAATTATAAGTCTAGTTGATAACACATTTCAAACTACAAAATAAACTCAACTCAACAAGCAATTATCATATACTTTTGTTTATTAAAATTCAAAACAACTCCAGAAGCTATAACAATAATAATTCACTCTTTAAAAAAACACTGGTTCCATTGCAATTCTACAGAATTAAATTTTCTAGTTTTAAAGATCCTCAAAGGACAATCTCTAAATAAATTGACAATATATATAATATAAGTCCAATTTACAGAGACAAAACTAAGAAGCAATAATTATGAGGTAATCCATGTCAGCATAAAAAAATGCTATAAATTTAAACTTTTCTTCCTAGAGCCATTTATAACCGTATTCATGAAATCCTGTTGAAACAATTGTGTGCATGGTAACCTGGCCCTTGAGAAGAAACAAGGCTGTAGTTTAATCTGTCAGATACAAACCTTTATGCTTATAACTAATTTCCATATACAGCTATTTCAATTAACGTTGTCGGATTAAAATCAAGCTAAAAGACAAGACCGCAATGTTTTGTGGGATTATTTTTTATGAATAATTTCATCAAAATCATCCCTTCACGTGCAGGTCATTGTACTGCTAATTACAACCTATTGTTTTCTCCAGGCATGACTGATTTTGATGAATTTATTCATAAAAATCCCACGTAAACTTTCGGTCTTGTCTTTTAGCTTCATGCTTTGAACCGACAACGTTAGTTGAAATGACATCAAGAGCACTGAAGTTTGTATAGAAACAAAGTCAAAGATTAGGGCAGGGCACTTAAGAACACAACTATAAAATAGACTATCATTATGTAGCATATGTATCTTGTTTAAGCTTAAAGGCTATTAGAAGGAAAAATATTGAATACACTTGTTTGTTTGACTATTTGTCTGTCATTCTTTAAAGGTAATTTCAACTACATTGAAATAAGCTAAGCTGTTACTTACAGTATGACGCACTTAAAATTGTTTTGCAGCCTTCTACTGAAAACAAAAATTAACTTTTCTTGCAATGCAAATGCAACCAATTAAGTGTTTTTTTAAAATATTATTGATAAGAAGTTCAAAACATACACTGTAAATTAATACTTAATTAAACCTTACTTATCACACTATGAAACTGATAAAAACTGACTTCATTCTCAACAAAATTCCTAATAATTTTAATCTCATTCTACACTTATGATCATTCGAAATTTCCCAACAATCCGGCTTGTGTCCACAAAAATATATTTTATACTTAAACAAATCGCAGTTTCAGCCACCAAAATTCTTGATTTTTTTCTTTATGAAAACTATTTACACTCCTGAATTACAGTACAACAGTACTTTTAACCACTCCCACGACAACATGAGTTTTTCTTTCTCCAGTGGGTGCAGATGAAACAGTTTTCATTCAAACATTTGAATGCGATTGTTATAATAATCTGATACAACAATTCTTCCATTACTTAAAAAAGCTACAGACATTGGATTATTAAATTCTCCTAAGTTACTTCCTTTTGTTCCAAACTTGCCAACAAACTTGCCATTCAATTCAAACACTTGCATTCTATTATTACCCTCGTCACACACCATCAGGTGTTTCGAGTTAGTCACTGCTAAACAACGGGGAAAATTAAACTCACCATCCCCTCCCCCGTACTGTCCAAATTTAAATTGGTATTTACCCTCGGTACTGAACACTTTAAAACAGTGTTCACCATTGTCTGACACCATGAGATAATCATCACACTGAACACAGTGAACAGGATAACTAAAAGAGCCAGGCCCACCTATGTTCCTTACAAACTTACCATCGGTTGAAAAGATCTTAATCAGTTTGTTACCTGAATCAGCAACAATAATATTACCATTGGCATCCAATGATAAACCCAAAGGATAAGAGAGCTGGCTATCAAGGCTTCCTCTCCCACCAAACATACCCACATACTTACCCTCCCCACTGAAAATCTGGATTCTATGGTTATTCTTGTCCGCTACGAAAATATTTCTGTTATTATCAAAGCATATTCCACAAGGGCACCTAAACTTTCCCTGATTGGATCCATTGCAACCGAAGGATCTTAAGTAATTCCCACCACTGTCAAAGATTTGCACCCTATCGTTCCCACAGTCAGTTACTGCTATCTCATCCGTGTCACTCAATGCCACCCCCCAAGGATAGTTAAACTTTCCTACAGACAAACCTTTCTTTCCAAAAGAAAAAACAGGTTTAAACGGAAACGAATTTAGTAACATAGCCTGCGAGCAAGCTCCCCGCTCCGGTGAAAAATAGCATGAGGCACTCGGCAAAGGAGAGTGTCCAACGCTATTTTTTCCCCAAGCGGAAAGATTCCCGGAGCTAGTAGCTTGCTCGCGGGCTTTTACCAGTAAATCATAGGGACTGTCACGAACATGTTCCCCTTTTACCTTAATAACAATTGAATATCTGCCTTGTTCTTTGAGAGAATAGCTAATCGTGTACTGTCCATTCTTGTTATCACTGATTCGCACTTCCGTCCCGCACTCTCGCCCTCGTTGGTCTCGGATCTCCACCGTCACACGGTCATGTTTATTGTAACACTGTCTTCCCTCTGCGGTTTTTGTTGTCAAAGGGAATTCCGTTTCACGTCCAGCAAATGTTTCATTTAGTCCTTTTCCTTCAGCTATTGATTGGCTTGCTTTCGTTTGATGCAGTATCTCCAAGATGCCAATTTCTTCGTTGTTAACAGTATCTAACAACTGCTCATTTTCCACGAAATCAAAAGATTCAAAACTCTGAAAACTCTCAGGGTCAAGGAAATCTGACTCTGTTTGAACAAAATACTCAGATGTTGATTCCAATGATTTCTTCAATTGGATTATTTCTGCATTGGTTCCTCGACTAAGCAGCTTATCGGCTTTCTCAAACGATGATTCCATCGCTTTTATGTTCTCTGCAATTTTGCTACTTTCCTTTGTCAGATTTTCAAGTGATATTTCTGTTTGATTTTCCACCGCAGCGAACAAACGTTTTTGCTTGGCATCGATGACCGCTTTCAACTTTTCCACAAACAACTGGATATTCGTCTTCGTGTCTTCGCTTTTCTGAAGTACTTTTACACAAGATTCTTCAAGTTTACTCACAATTTTTTTCTTCAGTTGTAAGTTCTGTCTCTGTGTTTTCATCAGAGTTCTTATTACAGTCTTTTGTCTTTCAGCTTCGTCTTCAATGTGCTCTAAAGCGTGACCAGAATGTTTTAGAGAGCTACACGTTTGGCACACTGCCGTTTTGCAGTTCTTGCAGTAGTACTTTAATTCTTCATTTTGATGTCGCTGTTTGGGACAAAACGCGGGTCGCTTCAATATATCTTCATAGTCCTTGTCGTTAAACTCTTTGAGGGCCAGGACTCGGTGATTTTTACTGTTTCGCATTTTCTTATGTGCAGTTACGCAGTCCTCACAATAAAATATGCAACACTCGAAACAGTACGAAGATTCAGAGCTCTTTTCGCCGCAATTTCCGCAAGATACTTGAGTGTTGTTGCATTCTTTAATGGCCAGCACATCAATCAAGCCATTCTGATAAAAGCTGGTTGGAAGATCATTTAGATCGCCACTTTCAGGCACACTGCTAAGGGCTCTGCAGGTTGGGCAAGTTATCATATCTTGTCGATTGGTTGTACCTTGACTCGTTTCGTGCCATCGTTTTAAGCACTCTAAACAGAAACTGTGGAGACATGGAAGATGTCTTGGAGCAGTAAATATCTCCGAACACACAGGACAAGACACTTCTTCGCGAAGATTATGAAGCCAAGCTTGAGTATCCGACTCCATTATGTCTTCAGTCAAGGACTGAAAGAAGATTGTCCCTCCCGAAACTCAACACCACACATCTTAGTCGCGTGATTTTCTATCTTTAGCTTTTCTCGGAATTACAGTACTTTAAAGAACCATTAAGAAGCATTGCCTTTATTGTGGTTGCTTGACCCAGGCCCGCCCAGTTTATCCATCACTTCAAGGTTGACTGGTTTCTTGACGCAGCCGGAATTAAACTTAAAATGCCAGTCTTAGCCGCGTGGTAAACAAGGTTAAATAATCAACCACTCTCAGCAGGAGATTTCGCAATGCAGCGATTGGAGCAAAAACGCGTGCATCGTGAAAATACGCGTGCCTGAGAATCGTGAAGGCTGAGCGACACAATTTTGACAACAGGAGGGAAAGGCGTTGCAGGCAGCAAAGATATACAGTCGAACCTCCCGTAAGCGACCACCCATAATGTCAGGATATGTGGTCGCTTACGGGAGGTGGTCGCTTACCAGAGGGGGTCTAAATTTCGGGTAATTTACATATGGTAATTGCGGAGACCAAACCCTTTTGCCAGTGCTTATCGAAACCTAAAGTAATAACTTTTCTTTAGACTGTCTGATTTAGGAGCAAACAGTAAACGGCATTTTTGCAATGTTAAATATCAAGCTTAAAACATCTACAACTTTCGCGTTTGTTTGTTTGTTACATAATCCAGTTGTCGTTCTTTATCACCACAATTTTTCTTTTGACTAATACAAGGTTGAGAGAGTCACCACCGGTCATGCATGTATAGCGTGCTATTTACAAGATAAGAAAGTTTCTTTCCTACAAAGGATTCAACCTGATTAAAGTTTATTTCAGTGTACACCATAGCGCATGTGTGTGTTATTCGATGCTAAGCTATTTCGGGAGATACTTCCGGTAGTTCCGGCTGTGAGATTTCAATACGGCGGCCGCTGTAATAATGTGGGCCAATATGTTACAGCGACACATTTTGCAATTTCCGCCCGTGAGAGAAACAGCAGATATTGTGTCAACTGGTCGCTTACGGGAGGTTAAAAACAATTGAAAATTTTAAACAATCACCTCTAAAAGTGGTCGCTTACGAGAGGTGGTCGCCTACGAGAGGTTCCATCTATAATGATTTGACTGGAAAACTTTTGGTATTTTGGAAAAGTGGTCGCTAATGAGAGGTGGTCGCTTACGAAAGGTGGTCGCAAAGGGGGGTTTCGACTGTATTTGTTCTCAGACACGTGCATAAGACACACACACGTGAAACCTAAACCAACGTGTCTTCAGGAGACCGGTGGCTAACAAGTTTCATTCGGATAAATAGCCTTCAGCTTGCAGGCACTCTGCACTCATGGAAATTATAAGGCATGGCTTCGATGTCCATGCATGATTCCTCCAATATGAAGGGCGAAACTGAATGACCTTTGAGGAACTCAAACAGCCCAAGTATTGAGAGTATTGTGATTTTCTAACTTTAGCTTTCCTCGGAATTTAAGGTGCAATGATCCAATCACGGAGCGCTGTACTAAGAGGCTGTTGATTGATGTTTGTCTCAATTTTTGATTCCCAGCGACCTGGCGCACGTATACGCAATTCGTTTCCTGTCACCTGGTAAAATACACGGGATTGTATTCGCTTTTCGTCGGTGTTATTAAGCCAATGAAGTTTTGCCTTTACGTTTTTGTGTGAGCAACGAAGCTTTTTAGGAAAGAAATTGGCCGCGGTGTAAACTTACTGCACTTATGAGCATTGCCAGCAGGACCGGCGGAAACTGCACATCTTGAAGGTCAAGCATATGTCTCAGACAAACGAAATTTAAGTCGTCAGCTTAGTAAACACGAATAAACCCAGAGTTCATTATCGGGTGCAAACTGCAATCAAGTTTGGATGAACATGTTCACTGACTAGTAACTGTTGAGGCTGTGAGCCCGAGATTATTAGAGCTGTGACAATCCTTGGTAAACCAGCCCTTTTTCAGTAAAATTAGACAAAGTCCTTTTCGATGAAAAAAAAAAAAAAAAAAGGCTGTCCCTGTGTTTAATTTCTATCTTTAGCTTTTCCTGGAATTAAATCGGGGAAAGTAATTAATTAAGAGGCTGTTGGCTGTTGTGTCTATTCTATTGATTCATAGGAATGGAGTTTAGTGATCTCCGTTTGACATTGTGTCAATCAAAATGTATTGTTGATGTCTCTTTCAGGTGATTTGCTTTTGGGTCACGGGTCGTCTCAGTCTTGTAAAGCAATCTTTTGTTTTTTGCAGTCAAGACACGCGATGACTACCTGTCGGTCACGAGATCAGTCTGCAAGTCTGTATTTAGTTCCTGAGATTCGCTCCAATGTTTAATATATGATTTAATAACATAGCAAGTAAATTCATGTAATCAAATCCAATTGCGCGAGCGTGCTTCATATGATATTCCCATTGTGCACGCTGTTGACGTCTGCAAACAAATGCCTCCTTAAAAAAATCTCTCCATGAGTTACTTCAGTATTTTGCATTCAAAAACGGAGAAAAACTTTAGCAAAAAGTTAAACCACAGATGGGAACAAGCGAACCAGCTGATAAAGATTAGATCTGCCTACTTTTTCTTTTGGATTAGAGTTTTCTACCCCCGAAAAAAAAAACCTAAAGAAAACTGAGGAAAAAGAGAACAAGCATAAGGCCCGTGTCATCGTGTCTCGCAAAACTATTAATTTTAAGACGTCAATTTCGCGTTCTCAGGGAGAAAACACAGCTTTTGGAAACAATAAACTGAAAGAAAAACTGCTAAGGAATACTCGACAGTTTCAACAGCGAAAATCCGATAATAAACGGCGAAGAAAAAATTGTCACTTTTTTTTTTAATTAATCGAGCCGACGAGTAAGCGGACAGCTCAGATTGTTATTTAAGCCACAGACTTTCTTGGTAATGTTCAAGTACTTGTAGGAATCCAATCCACAAGAAATTACAGGTTTAATTGTAAATTTGTACTTAAATACTTTTATAAATGACCAATTCTTCGTATTCCTAACAGTTTTTTTTTTGAAATTTTTGAAAACCGTGTTCCGCATGGCTCGATAAGTTCACTTAAAAATGGACTCGCAGTTCCTTCAAATCGCTTGCGCGTTTATAGTCTCGGATTAAAAATTGTACGCCTTTGCTTCTTAGAACAAATACTTCTCTGAATAAATTTTTCATTTAGGAAAGCTTCAGTTGTCTATTTTCTTTCTACTTCCATTGATAAAATGTGACAACTTCGGAAATCTTGCGTAAACAAACACATATTCCTCGCGAGCGGAAAGAATTCTCCCTGAAAGCGAGGATCAAATTTTCAAGTTTGTTTTTGGAAAACTTTCAAACGGCAACCAGTGTATTTTATTCGATAATTAGAAACTTTAACTATTTTAGACCAAAGGGGTGTTGCTTTTTTACCCTGTGAGTTGTGTATTTTTTACTGAGCATGGGGTTGTTTATTACCGCTTTGCACATTGGGCGAATGCCTCGAAATCCTCTGGTCAACCTAGAAACAACGGGTGAAACTACCGCGTTGAAAATGTTATAAAAGAGTTGGTTCATGAGTCAGCTGTGCGTTCATCGAGATATGAAGCGCTTGGAAAATGTGGAGAGCACTCAAGAAGCTAGAGTTGCTCGAGGCGTAACTCTTACGCATCTTTCGTGCTCTCGATGAACACATGCTAACCCATGAACCAATTGTTAATCAACTATCAAGCGGGTGGTCAGACGGCTCGAAGAAACTCGTGATAGCCAACGATGGTTTGTCGTGAGCTTCTAGTATCAGGCACCTGCAGCTGCCAAGTGTAAACATCGCAAACATGGCATCGCCCAAGTTACAAAACTTTGCATGGATGAATTTTTGCCGCAAAGAGGGCGGCAGCCTGCTTCGTTTTCTTTCAGTTGTTGGAAGAACTTACGGAAAATGAATTCTTGAGAGTGCTAGCTGGTGGAGAAAACAGCTGACCAAAAAACTATCATCGACTATCATGCACGTGGTCAAACGGCAGAAAAAAATATCATCAACTGTCATGAAGAATTATTTTGAACATGCTCAAAATAAATCATAGTTGATGACAGTCCATCAAAGCGCACGATAGGTGGTGGTCAAACGACTGCGCAAGTTTTAATTATCGCCCACTATCATCAACTATCATCATGGACTATCATGCGCTGTTTAACCAGGGCTTAACATCCAAACGAAAACTCCCATGTAGTGCTTTCCGCCAGAAGTGCTCCCTCCCAGGAGTAAAACTGAAAAGGTCCAAACATTGCGAGAAATAATATTGTTAATGGAAATCAAGCTCAACCTTTCAAAGGGACAGCTTTTGCCACTTTTAAGCTAAATTTATTTTTATGTGGGTTTAAACTAATGTAGTTTCAAGTAACTTTATCCATCAAAAGACCTGTTGGCAGTTGCTAAATTTTCCCTCTCACATGATCACATGCAGCCAGTCTTTTTATACTGAACATACAGTATTCCTTTGCTCCTTCCCTTCAAATGTATTCATCTTAAAATTGAGAAGAATATATATAACAAATTGTCATTCCAAGCCCAAGGGACTGGGAGGGGAAGAAGATCAAAGCGTTCCTGTCTGCTATTTGCCTATCTTAAGCAAGGCAGCTATACGTCGGCTATGTCGAAGCTTACCTCAGAAAGTCCCTTGCCACATAGAGAACAAACGGTTAACCCCCATCTTCTGTGCACTTTCTAAATGTGGTGATATTGAATTACCCATTCTACGAAAAAGGATGGCGCATTCGTTGAAATAAACACTAATTTTTGACTTAAAGTTACTGTGTTCAGCCCATGTAGCAAGTTGCAATCTGTTATAGTCAACTCTCTCATAACGACCACTTCTCGTAAGCGACCACCTACCGTAAGCGACCACTTCGTAAACAACCGTTTTGTTTCTCAGTTAAATACTGTTTCAAGAGCTCTCTCGTAAGCGACCACCACTCAAATTTCTTAAGGGACCACGACCACTTCTTAGGCCAGAAATTACACATATTCTTTTGTTTTCTGTTTCCGGTAAGCGACCACACAACATAATCACGTATGATGGTTAGTAAATCATTACTCAGAAGTGACAAAAGTTCACTGATTTTTACTGACGATACCCCGGACTGATGACAGAAAATAACAGTTAACAGGCAGAGAAGATGGTTATCATTAGCACTGTAGGTAAACGAGCTTAAACGGGAATTGTTACAGTGATCTGTTCCAAAATGTTATACAAACTTTCATTAGGAGAATGAAAAGATGTGAAAAAATCAAATAAATTAGTTTCTTTTTGCCTTATTTTAGCTGCTAAGTAATATTTTTAGGTAATTAATTAATAAATCCAGTATTAGGCTTATTTTGTTGATCTGTCCCGTCAGCGACCACATCCTGTAAGCGACCACTTTGTCGTGCCCCAAGGGTGGTCGCTTACGAGAGAATTGACTGTATTTTGATTGAGCTTAGTAGCCTGGCTCTCATGTTGGCGCGGTTACCATTCCATTTCCAAAATGGCCTCTGCTGCAAAGAAACATGTTTTTTTGACGGGATCCCCAGGTAAAAAATACTTTTGTTTAAGTAATAGTTTATTATAATGATGTACCCCATATTCAGTACCCAAAACTCACACTGTTTACTTTATATTCCTAGGAAGCCAATGGTCCATAAGCCCCCAGGCTTCTATAAACATGTAGCTAGGCTTTCTTCGATATTCCCAGAGCCTTGTTTTCTTTTCAAAATATCTAACACCAATTTATTTTATTTGTTGTAAAAGTATGTCGCACACTAATTTTATGTCTTACACTATGTATATGTATGCTTGTATGTATATTTCTTTATGGTTTATAGCAAAAATAAATTGAAGAATTGAAAATTGAAAATTCAGTTTTCAGTAGATGTTTTTGAAATTCTCCTAACGCTTTGGAACGATTTCCTCAAAGCTGATCCATACACTAAAATACATGTATGCACTGCTCTCTGATCAAGTATAAGTAGGCTCTAAAGTAACAGGGTAGCCCTGCAGTAATCTCGTACCAAGATGGACACCCAGATGTTTGTCTCAAAGATCTTGCTAGAATGAGAAGATCTAGGTACGAGATAAGCCCTGCACAGGTCAGATGGCTGCACGAAATTGGTCGGAGTCAGAAAATGTGTGCACAATTTATTTCTGGGACTATCATGGCACTGAAATCTCCATACATAACAAATCTTATTTAGTCAGAGGGTCTAACAATGGGACACTCAGCTGCAGGGGAAAAATGGCAACTTTATACAATTCCAGCCAATTCTAGCAGTGCACGTGCCCAATCAATCCCCCATACCTCTGACATGGGTCAGCCCATCAGTCAACCCTGGACATTTCATCGTTCCCCTCAATACTATTGCTTGTGTCAATGATAAGTTCATCAGCAAAGAAAGGCTATAAATCAGCAAAGACTACAAATTCTTGGTTAAGGTGGCCGAATACAGTTTTTAGTGTACAGGTGTTAGAAGACGTTATTTGGAAACTATGTACTTCTGGACGCCCAAAATGGGTATGGTGTAAGACTAACTAAAAAAAAATGTATTTTCGTACGTCTTGTTGAGCTAAGTACCGTTTCCATGGCAACGCAGCGAACTAATAAACGTCCATAAATAGTAGGTTTCCTTTATTTTTAGAAAATGTACTCATTGAATTTTTTCCATTTTTTGTATCCAGAAAAACTCACAGAACACTAACACAGTTGCACTACTTTCATGTAATTTTAACAGAGAGATCTCCTGTAAATATTGATTTTGCATTTTAATGTTTTGTGAAGATAACCTCGTTAGATTTAGGTTTCTCTTTGTAGGCGAGTTACGCTTTTAGGGAACTATTTTCATGCCAAATGTCACGAAATTCTAATAAGCGGTTCCTTAGAAAACAGTTCATTTCCACGAAAACAACCAGTCACAATTTTTTGGTTAAATGCGCATGCGTGGTTTTAATTGGGTTTCATGGCAAAGATGAAAAGCATGCAAAAGGTCTCGGTGAATGACTTTTTTGCTCGGAAAGAAAAGAAAAAGAGTCCAGAAACAAGAAACTTTGTTATTTAGGATCAAAACTTAACTTTATTATCCATTTCATGTGAAATTGAGGGATCATTTTTATCAACCGCCATATATGCGTACCACAACCCTGGCGCGCGCTTAGTAGCATCACTAACAGAATCTGTAAAGCGCGCGCAAACTGTGTTCGGCCACCTTAATTAACCACATCTGAGGACATTGTCACCGCCACATTGTTAAGAAATACAAATCTAGGAGTTATCCAAGATATAATTTGACACGAATATCCTTTTATAAGAATAAAGACAAAAGAGGTAAGTCCAGGATCACAGAAATCAACATATTCAATAACTGCACTGTGGGGCATTTAATTTGACCAGGTCATTTGTCCTGATCAACATGGGGCATTGTGTTCCAGAAAATATCCATACCTCCCCCCCCCCTCCCCCACAGAAGGCTTTTTGGTTTGAGCCTCCCCACCCTTCCAGAAATTCCGGTTTAGCTCAATACTTTCCTAAAATTCTTCACTTTTGATACCCCCCCCCCCCCCCCATCCCCTCAGAATTTCCAATCACCTTCCGTTGGTGGGTGTGGATATTTTTTGGAACTGCACATTAAATTTTGCCATTTCTAATGCTTTCAAATTTGCCGAGACCCATTGTTTCTATAATGAATACCATTTTACACCCCTAGAAGGCAACCTGGAAATTTATTTCTTGTCTCTTTTTCTTTTACTTTTATTTTTTATTTTTTGGACTCTGTGCTAGGGGTTGGCAAGACAACTTTGTGCAGAAAGGTTTATGAAATTCTTAAAGACGAGGGAATCCAGACACAAGGATTCTACACTGAAGAAGTTCGTAATAGTCCCAAGGGGAATAGGTTGGGGTTTGATGTTGTCACCCTAGATGGGCAGCGTGGACCACTGGCAAGAGTAAAAGGGTATGTGGTACATGTACATCAGACAATAGTTTGAATGATAATATTACAACAGAGTCTAAGTGTTACAGTCAATCCACATCACGTGTGACCAGTATTTTTGAAATTTGAATGGAGCTTTGATTACATCGCAAACGAGATTTCAGAGTTCCTGTAGGAATTTCCCTAGTTTATTGACTGTATAAATCAATGAATAATATAATTTTTCTTTACATTATAATTAAAAAAGAATAATAATAACATTCACTCACCAGGCTGGAAATATACCATCACATTTCTCTCATATACCACACGTTCGACATTCAAATCCTAGCAGTATGCAGGATGTTTGTCCCATGAACCTAGTTTAATGGCCTTAGCTCCCACGAGTCTCCTGTAGCTCAGTGGTAGAGCATCCGAACTAGTAATCGGAAGGTCTTAGGTTCGACTCCTGATAGGAGCACTCGCATTTCTTTTTTCCGAGTATGCCTGCGTCACTTTCTGGAATAATCATCATTCTCATTCACTCACCAGGCTGGAAATATACCATCACATTTCTCTCAAGAATAATAATATTGTTTCCGGAGTATTTTATATTATTTTTTTCAGTTACAGTAATGCGCCTTTTTTGGAAAGATTTCCAGAGAAATGTTCAATTTTCCATATTTCAAACGCCAGGCAATTACAAAGAGGATATTAAATGTTCATTTCATTCTCGGAAATACTGGTCACGCATGATGTGGATTGACTGTATACGTGTGTACCTTGAGTCTCATGCCTGCATGCGGACTAAATACATCAATTTCACATATCAAGGACAATGTCTCGCGCCTGACCCACAAATCCGGAAAAGCAGTTGATTAATAACAAAAATTCAATTCAATTTTCCCCCAAAAGGGCGCTTAAATGTTGACTTTGTTTCCTAACTGTTAGTAGCCGCAGCCAGCTGTTTCATGCGACATATTTGCCATCTAAGACTGAGACGTTGCAGTTGGAGGGTGATAGCATTATTCATTTATAATAAGTCTTATTTTGTCTGTATCTTTTAGGGATTGTCAAACTGCAAGAGGGAGAGCATCTCCCTCAGTTGGTAACTACTTAGTGGATGTCTAGTCATTTCAACAGCTTGCACTTCCCACTATCAAGGTAACCTCTGAATGATCAACATTAACGGGAGTATTAACTTGTAGCTGGGAAATGACGAGGATTAAATGTAACGAATTCAAAGCATTTCCTTTATTTTTTTCTGATCATTTACAGCCTTTTAAAGGAATTTTGTCAAAGTTAGTACCACAACCTGATTAGTTCAGATTCCTCATTTGTATTTTTTTCTGAAAAAATAACTTATCATAACGACGACGGCGACGGCAACGACAATTTTGGTACATTTCTTTGCCGTCCTCTGCAATAACGTGAATAACGTGAAGTGACCACATTTAAGATTTTGTGGAAAACGTGAACGCACGACGGTGATTTTTTTATTTTCCGGGCTTTCTTAACTTGTACGCCACTCCTACAAATTTGATTCCTGGATAGTTCGCCATTTTTGTGAAAGTTGAGCGAGATGAAATAATCGTAATAAATAAAGATATATTTTCGGGTAACATTTTCGTTGCCGTTGCCGTCGTCGTTGCTTAAGCTCCCTAAAGTTAAAGCTTCTGCGTTATGACTTACCCCAAACATTTGAGCCAACCTTTATGTAGTCACTTGTGATTTTTTGAGTCTTCTTTCGACTCTTCGTTCTCCCTCGCCGGTGAAAAATATCAAGTAATCCTCCTCTGCCATTGCTAGTATTAAAGTATTAAAAATAGTAAGTGAACACGAACGTGATCGAAGCTAGCCCACGAACAGTCAACTGCAGCAAACATTAGGCGGGAAGCTGTTGTGTAGTGATTGCTTTTTTCTTTTTTTTTTTTTTTTTCATTTATTATTTCTGGGTGAACATCAGTTTCACTTCCGTTTGGAATCTCATTCTTAAAAGAATGAAAATCGAAAATTTGCTTTTCGTTTTCCAATGCCACACGAAAACATAAAAGAAAATTCAAATCCGTTTTTAATGCTATAGGGAAACGAAATTCAAAAATGAAAGTTCAAATTCCGTTTTCCAAATGTCGTAGAAAAAAAAAAGACGCAAAAAAAGGGAAAGCGGAAGTGGAAATGGAGTTCTGTTTTCCAAAGTCGTTAAAAAAAGAAAACCGAAAATAGAAGTTCGAATTCTATTTTCAATGTTGTAGGAAAACGGGAAACAAAAATGGAAGTTGATTCATTTTTCCATGCCATAGAAAAACGGTTGGCACTATTAAAAAAGGTACACGCATTGGTGACGCGAATATATTTCTTCTTGTGTTTGAAAGCGAAGCTCATCAGTTTGCCAAAAACTGCAATATCTTTCCTGCACAGTGCACGTATTAGAATCGTGTCATAGAAGAAGGCACAAAAAGTCAGGGCTGGGAGCTTTAAGTGAACTTGATTTCTAAAAATTACAAGAATTAATTATCATTACCTTACAGGATGTAGAAGGTAGTAACACAGTGGTTATAGTTGATGAAGTAGGAAAAATGGAGCTGTTTAGTCAAAGCTTTGTTAATTCAGTTCGTGAACTGCTCTCATCCTCACAAGCTACAGTGTTAGCTACTGTACCTGTTACAAAACAGAGACCCATCCCCTTTATGGATGAACTGAAAAAGCGCGAAGATGTTACACTGATTGAGGTGAGTATCAGTTATTCTTTACTAAAGTCAAAATCTTTGTCAGGTAGTATGGTAGCACATTGTGTTTAATTGTACAATATTGCAGTTGCGAGTTCTTTGAAACTTCCGAGAGTATAATTCAATTTTTTCTGTTCTCCATTTAATTATAATATAACCAGTGGAGATTTTTGTGAAAACACTGTGTTACAGAACGTGTCATTGGTACAGGATTTAACAAAAACTTGGGAAACATTTATTTTCAAACTTGCATTGTTTTCAGGTCACAAGAAATTCACGAGATAAGTTAGTTGGAGTCTAAGTTGTGTGCATGCTTGAAAACTGCATGGTGAATAAGTCATTAATGTGATAAAGGCATTAGCCCACACACACCATTCATACACTGGAAAGTAGCGGGCCAAACATCAGTTGAAGACCCCCTGGGAAATAAGTGAAAATAGGGATAAAGACAAGACCATAAACACCAGCTATTCGCTGGGCAATACCTGAACAGCCCACAGTTGAAGACTGCCAGAAAATAAGTGAATCTTGGGATAAAGCCATGGCTGTATAGTAATATAATGTACTGTACGTCTCTTGTATGAGCAAAGATGAAGATGATGATGATGATGACTACAGAAGCATTGGGTCAGTACTCATGAAACTCATGGCCGTCACATTGTGCAGTTCCAGAAAATATCCATACTCCCCCCTTGGAAGGTTTTTTGTTTTGCACTACCTTCACCCATTACATATAAATTCTAGTTTAGCTTCATACTTTGCTTCCGGAAATTTTGACATTTAAGACTCCCCTTCCCTTAGGAATTTCTGATGACCTTCCATGGAGTGGGTATGGATTATTTCTGGAACTGCACATTGTATACAATTCTTGTTTTTGGTGCTCTGAACTATTCAGTACCAAGAACTGCGAATGGTGATGGCACTTTTGTTACACGAGACGAACAACAGTTTTTCCACAACTTGATTGTCTTTAATTAATTATTTTCGGTTTGTACCGATCCACGAAATGCGCTTTACATTTCTTTGAAATAAACAACATGGATGATAGGAAAAAACCTAATCACACGCGGTCGCTAAAACCACGTACTCGGTTGCATCATCTCTATGTCATGCAATTGTCATCTCTCACACTTACTTTATATGGACGATGTATTTATGTTTTGGCACGTGCTTGGTTCACAGTTGCCAGATGATTTGGACGTGTTCAAAAGAAGAGAGGGCCAAACTGAGGATTGCCATTTTCTGGGCTTAAATATTTCCCATTTGAACAGGGAACTCAAGTGACTGGACTCATATGATTGAGATCACATGAAGGACCAAACAATATAAAGTAAATTATAAGTTTTGTTGATGAGACATTTCAAACTACAAAATAAACTCAAATCAACAAGCAATTATCATACTTTTGTTTATTAAAATTCAAAACAACTACCGAAGCTATAACAATAATGATTCACTCTTTAAAAAATAATCACTGGTTCCATTGCAATTCTACAGAATTAATTAAAATGTTCTAGTTTTAGAGGTCCTCAAACGACAATCTTTAAATAAATTGACAGTATAATATAAGTCCAATTTACAGAAACAAAACTAAGAAGCAATACTTATGAGGTAATGCATGCCAGCATAAAAAAATGCTAT
Source organism: Pavona decussata (assembly GCF_977016875.1). Lineage (NCBI taxonomy): Eukaryota > Metazoa > Cnidaria > Anthozoa > Scleractinia > Agariciidae > Pavona > Pavona decussata. The sequence goes on along the minus strand of NW_028145515.1, from coordinate 1,453,843 downwards.
AAATTTAAACTATTCATTCCCAGAGCCATTTATAACCTTATTCATGAAATCCTGTTGAAACATTTGTGTACATGGTCACCTGGTTTAAGCTTATTATAAGGCCATTATAGAAGCAATAAAAAAGATTGAATACATTGTTTGTTTGATTATTTTTTTATCGATCATTGGGTAGTTTTCTCTTAAAAGGTAATTTCAACTATATATATTGAAATAAGCTAAAACTGTTACTTACAGTATGAGTATGAGTAAAATTGTTTTCCAGTCTTCTACTTTTCTTCCAATGCAAAAGCACCCAATTAAGTGACTTTTAAAAAATTACTGGTAAGAAGTTCAAAACACAAATGAACGCTTAATTAAACCTTAACTTATCTCAAGATGAAACTGATAAAACCTGACTTCATTCTCAACAAAATTCCTAATAATTTTTAATCCTATTCAACAGTAATTTTCTTCCAGAAATTTCACAACAATCAGGCATGTGTCCTGAATAATATAATTTAGTTTAAAGATTGCAATTCAACGACCAAAGACCTGCCAACCTCATTTTTTAACGCTATATGAAGGCTAAAATGAAAACATGCACTTCAAATTCATCATCACACGATTTCTATTTTTTTTAAATTTAATCTGTGATTTTTTTTACTAATTAAAGTGATTTACACTCCTGAATTACAGTACAACAGTTCTTTTAACTGACTCCCAAGACAACAAAATTATTACTTTCCTGAGTGACTGCAGATGACAGTTTTCATTCAAACATTTGAATGCGATTATTACTGCAATCTGACACAACAATTCTACCATTACTTAAAACAGCGACAGATGTTGGATGATTAAATTCTCCTAAGTGACTGCCTTTTTTTCCAAACTTGCCAACAAACTTGCCATTCAATTCAAACACTTGTATTCTATTATTATACTGATCACACACCATCAGGTGTTTGGATTTAGTCACTGCTAAACAATGGGGAGAATAAAACTCACCATCCCCTCCACCGTGCTGTCCAAATTTATATTGGTATTTACCCTCGGTTCTGAACACTTTAATACAGTGTTTACCGAACATATCTCCGTCTGACACTATGAGATATTCATCACACTGAACACAGTGGACAGGTTCACTAAAAGAGCCATGCCCACCTATCTTCCTTACAAACTTACCATCGGTTGAAAAGATCTTAATCAGTTTGTTACCTGAATCAGCAACAATAATGTTACCATTGGCATCCAATGATAAACCCAAAGGATTAGAGAGCTGACTATCAAGGCTTCCTTTCCCACCAAACATACCCATGTACTTACCCTCCCCACTGAAAATCTGGATTCTATGGTTACCTCTGTCTACTACGAAAATATTTCCGTTATTATCAAAGCATATTCCACAAGGGCACCTTAATTCTCCTTGATTGGAACCATTGCGACCGAAGGATCTTAAGTAATTCCCACCACTGTCAAAGATTTGAACCCTGTGGTTCCCACTGTCAGTTACTGCTATCTCATCCCTGTCACTCACTGCCACCCCCCAAGGACTGTTAAACATTCCTACAGACAAACCTTCCTTTCCAAAAGATAAAACAGGTTTCAACTGTAATGGTTTTACAAACATAGCCTGCGAGCAAGCTCCCCGCTCCGGTGAAAAATAGCGAGAGGCACTCGGCGAAGGAGAGTGTCCAACGCTATTTTTTCCCCGAGCGGAAAGATTCCCGGAGCTGACAGCCTGCTCGCGGGCTTTTACTAGCAAATCATAAGGACTCCCACGAACATGTTCCCCATTTACCTTAATAATAATTGAATATCTGCCTTGTTCTTTGGGAGAATAGCTGATCTTATACTGTCCATTCTTGCTATCACTGATTCGCACTTCTGTCCCGCACTCTCGCCCTCGTTGGTCTCGCATCTCCATCGTCACACGGTCACGTTTATTATAACACTGTCTTCCCTCTGCGGATTTTGTTGTCAAAGTGAATTCCGTTTCACATCCAGCAAATGTTTCATTCAGTCCTTTGCCTTCAGCTATTGATTGGCTTGCTTTAGTTTGATGCAGTATCTCCAAGACTCCAATTTCTTCGATGTTGACAGTGTCTAACAGCTTTTGATTTTGCACGAAAACGAAAACTGGAAGACTTCCAGAATCACGGACAACTGGCTCGCCTTGAACATGAATTCCCTCAAAGATTGTTTCTGGTGAGGTATTTAGTCCCACAACCTCAATGTTGTTACTTCGCATTAACAGTTTCTCAGCTTTTTCTAGTGATGATTCAATCAGTTTTATTTCATCCTCCATCTTGTTCTTTTGTGTTGTTAGACTTTCAAACAACTTCTTTGTCTGGCTTTCCACCGCTGCGAAAATATTTTGTTTCCTTGCTTCAATGACCGCGAATAAGTCATCTGCGAATTTCTGGACATTTCTTTTCAGGTCTTCTCCTTGTTGTATCAGTTTAGCGTAATCTTCATCGAGTTGCTTAACTGTGTTCTTCTTTGCTAGTAAGTTCTGTCTCTGTGTTTCCACAATATTCTTCATTTCAGTCTTTCGTCGTTCAGCTTCGTCTTCTATGTGCTCTAAAGCGTGACCAGAATGTTTTAGATTGATACACGCTTGGCAGACGGCCAGTTTACAATTCTTGCAGAAGAACCTCACTTCTTCTTTCTCGTGTCGTGGTTCTGAACAAAACGCGGGCCGCTTGAGTACATCCTCGTAGTCCTTGTCTTGGAACTCTTTCACCGCCAGAACGCGGTGATCTTTGAACAATCGTATCATGTTGTGTCCAATTAGGCACTGTTCACAATAAAACATGCAACACTGAAAGCAGTACGAAGCCTCTGAGCTTTTCTTATCGCAGTTTCCACACGTCACTTGAGTTGTGTTGCATTCTTTAATGGCCAGCACGTCAATCATGCCGTTCAGGTAAAAGCTTGTCGGAAGATCCTTGAGATCGCCGCTTCCAGGCACTTTGCAAAGGGTTTGGCACTTGGGACATTTGACTGCGTTTCCACCGCCGCTCTTCTCATACCAATGATTTAAACACTCGGAACAGAAACTGTGCAGACAGGATAGCTGTTTGGGATCCGTAAATATGCCCGAACACACTGGACAAGATACTTCTTCGCGAAGATTATAAAACAGCGTTCGGATATCCATGTTGTCTTCAACGAGCAAGGGAGGAAATCGATCGAACTCAATGGAGTCTTTTTCATGCGACCTTCTATTTTCAGCTTTTCTCGGAATTAGAGAGCAACGAGCCAATCATAAAACGCTGATCCGAGAGGTTGTTTATCGTTCTTGGTGTGAGATTTCTAGGAATCGAGCCCAGTTTTAATAACATGTCAATCTTGAAAACGACAACGATTGTTTTCTCAGAAACTTAAATGAGATTAGATTCGAACTTAACCAATCACAAAACTTAAGGTTAGGAGTGTGTTAAATGTCACTGTCTTTGACAAGTTTAACATCTACGACTGTGAAAAACATGTTGGAATGTTTGAATCAGGTGATTTCTTAGTAGAACAAGACGCTTTTCAGAGCGTTTACGTGGGATGCGTTGACTATGTTTAGCACTAGTGGCCTCATTTATTGTACGCCTCACCGATTATTTAACCTTCCCTCCCTTCGCGATTGAACTAACTGAACAGTTTTAGTCAGAAAGATTGCGTGATATTGAGTTGCGCTACTTGAAATTTTGCCGCCTAAAAATAGTTCCCGCCAGGAAAATGTCTTCAGCTGAAAGGAGCACTCTTTTTATCTGAAAAGTTCACTGCTAATCATAACTTTTTGCATACATGAAAACTTGACAACTTTCATCATGTTTTTGCTTCTCATACAAAAGTCTTTCGTTGTACCGGAGATTCTATTACAATAACGTGGCGTGACTCACGTTTTCTACTCTGGTTATGTAAATAAAAGTGTAAGATTACAATGTAAGATTACAAATTGTTTTCGTTTCATCAAAAAAAACAGAAAGAAAACAGTCAAAAAGCTTTCCTAAATGAAAACTTTTAGTAAAAATTGACAATCAAACCTTTAATCTTTTTGTGAAGTGGATTTCCAGTTGCGTTTAAGCATCAAATCGACAAAGTCATGCGATGTGTGTTTTAGCTTATCAATGATCTTTCCCCCACGTATTCTGGATGGTTCTACAACTGTCAAACAGAAGCATGATTCCTTCGCTTTGAACTCTCCAATTTCCACCGTTTTCACTGTCGAGTGCTTCTTAGAAGTTATTCTTTCGATTTACTGCTTCAAAAGGGTTAGTTTTCTTTTTGAAAACGGCACATTGGAATCTAAAACATTAAAACAATATGGCCACGCCACTAAAGTAAAGCCTTTTCAGTTCCACCGAGAGACCACTAGGACCTGAATAATCACAATAGTAATTAACTCCCGTCCGATCCCTCCTGACATACACTAAAATATTGCATTCTGATTGGACCGTTTTTGTTAAAGACAATAAGGACAATACGAGACAAAAAGATCCCCTCTAGGAGAAAACTGAATTTGATACATCTAAAACGAGTTAATAATTGAAAGATGCGCATTTGTGGATACAAACGGCCCCCATTTTTTAACGTGGGCTGCACAGGCATCCCACGTAATTACGCGATGTCTAGAGTATGTCACGTCTCGTGGCGCGTTACAGCGGTTTTGGGTGATATAAATAAGTAAGACTGAATTTTCCGTGCCAAAATTGTATTCAGGAACAATAGGTCAATACCTTGGAGATTTTCGACATACACAACTACGAAACAGTTTTAACGCATTCAGTTAAATAGTTGGACAAATTGTTGCTAAGAGATGTTGAAATACGCGTCAGGTGATAATTCTGTTGTTCGAAACAGGCGATTTGTTTCAGCCACGCGATTGAACAGTTATGTCACGCGATCTGTCTCTGACTTCCCGCGATTTAGTATTTTTGATCGGTTTACCGGACTAAATTAATAAGTCCTCGATTTTCTAGCCGACAAACAACTCGCTAAACATTTAGCGCCGCAATCCCAAGTAGTATAACGATGTGAATTTCTAAAATTTCGTAAAAATTTTCGAAGGAATATAAAATTTTGATCAAAGATTATTAAACTCCAATGAAGGAGAATAGTAGCGGTCTTGTTTTTTTAGTCAATTAGAGTTTTCAAATAGGGATAAGAAAAGCAAATGAATTTATAAAACGCGTGATTCGTTGTTGTTGCTAAGACGTAAAAATAAACAAGCAAAAATGTCTAAACTGCGACTTTGTTTATTCAAAGCGGACACTATCGACTCGTTTGACAAACATGTTTTAACATATTTTTACAGGTATAAAATTTTCTTTTCAGTAACTAGTAGGAAAATGCCTGAATCAGTTGGCAACCAGTTGATTATACAAAGATGGACTATTATCCTCAAAACTGACTGACTTCTATCACCCAGTCTAATCCGCTAATTATGAATACAAATTCTCAGCTTTCCGATTACGTGCGATTTTCTAGCCTCTAAAGGAACATTATTCTATTCATCTCAAAATGCAAAACTGTGGTTTACCTTGAAACTATAAAAAAATTTTTAACAGTTTTAATATCATTCTTAGCAACTTCGTACAGAATTTCCACACCCCTCCCTCCCCCTCCTTCGCGTAAAACTATTGAGTCTTCAATACCGAACCTCCATAAATTTAAGAGAAATCATTATAATCATTTTGTCACGAAATAGAACCACACTACTTCTTTTTGCAATTTAAGTGGGTAGTGAAGGGCACAAGGCCCAAGTTCCTTTTTTTCTTTTCTCACGGGCTGTGCAGATCACCTTTTATTCAAATATTTGAATGCGATTGTTGCCACAATCCGATACAACAATTCTGCCATTTCTAAGAATAGCTGCAGACCGCGGGCAATTAAATTCTCCTAAATTGATGCCTTCTGCTCCAAAATGTCCGAGAAACTTTCCATTCAACTCAAAGACTTGTATTCTTTGATTATTTTTATCGTACACCAGTTGAAAGAAACGCGGAAAATTAAGCTCACCATCTCCTCCCCCCTGGGTTCCAAACTTGTACTGCAAATTCCCCTCTCAATCCATCACTTTAATACAATGCTCACTGTAATCCGATACTATGAGATATTCTCCATCATTTAGAGCACACTCGGGGTGTAAGAGCATTGTGATCAGTCACTCACGAAGGGGTAACAAAGGTTTCCCCCGCGGTGACGCCTACTTCGTGAAAATCGCTCTTAAACCCCACGATCTCGGGCTAAATATTACCTCTCTTTCAAAAAGTAGTATTTTGTTCCCAAATGTACTACCAGAAATAACTTGCACAATACCTAATCTGCTATTGACAGCAATCTGGAGAGATTTTGTCGCGATTTAGGCATGGCATTTTTTATATTTTCTTGGGTCGTTTTGATGTAGAAATTCGATCGGGAAATCACTATACCAAGGAAAATTGGGCTTGCTCAACAGCGCATACTTGGAATAATAAATGTACCGCCAAATTCAAATAAGGGAATAAATTTCCTGCATTTTGATAAACAATTCGTTGGGGTTTGCATCGATTTCGGCATGGGAAAAAGAGTTCAAAAACCCTTCATTTTGTAGTCTGTTTTCTCTTCGACAACTGCGTGACAGTGACTGCGGTAGGAGATAATTTTGAAGGAGAAAATGGTGATTCAAATGCAAGTTACAGCCGGAATTGTCCTTCGTAGATACTTACGAGATCAACAAGTAGGTATTTCATTTGAAAAGTGTAAGTTATTTTGGGGCAGTCTTTCGCTAAAATGTCCCAAATGAATAATTTTCCTTATTTCTACTATTCTCGCATCTACTTAATTCATATCATTTCAAAGGAGAAAAACAAGCCGGCAAATCTGCACTCAATGCAAACGCGTTCCAAACTAAATTGTGGCATTACATTTTTGAAAAATTCAGAGCAATTACTCAGATTTAAGAGAAAAATCGCTTGTTTCCACGAGTAAAACTGCAATATCAGTCGGAATCGTCAAATTGAACCAAGGAATCTCAGAACTTTCAACGGAAAACAGTAAGAATTTGGAAAAAAAGTACATGTAAATTTTGCGCGGAATTTGAAAAATGCTCCTTTATACAAAATATAATTTTCTTTATTAACTCGGAATCTTAAAATCGTGCTACACTTGAGAAGAAGGAATTACTATTTTCCTCGGAAGCCCAAATTTTCGTCGCACAAATCAATGGTTTTACTTAATCTCAAGATTTTCCTGAGTATCGAAACTACCAAACAATGCAGATTTTTTCCAAATTTTGGAACCCCCTAAAATCGGCATTCAGTCACGTTTCCGAATTTCGGAGCCCTTAACAACCCACAGGCGTTTCCGAATTTCGGAGCCCCTAACAACCCAGATACGTTTCCGAATTTCGGAGCCCCTAACAACCCAGATACGTTTCAGAATTTCGGAGCCCCTAACAACCCACAGAATTTTCCGAATTTCGGAGCCACTAACAACCCACAGGCGTTTCCGAATTTCGGAGTCCCTAACAAACCATAGACGTTTCCGAATTTCGGAACCCCTAACAAACCACGGACGTTTCCGAATTTCGGAGGCCCTAACAACCCATAGACGTTTCCGAATTTCGGAGCCCCTAACAACCCATAGATGATTCCGAATTTCGGAGCCCCAAACAACCCACAGACGTTTCCGAATTTCGGAGCCTCTAACAACCCACAGACGTTTCCGAATTTCGGAGCCCCTAACAAACCATAGACGTTTCCGAATTTCGGAGCCCCTAACAACCCATAGATGATTCCGAATTTCGGAGCCCCAAACAACCCACAGACGTTTCCGAATTTCGGAGCCTCTAACAACCCACAGACGTTTCCGAATTTCGGAGCCTCTAACAACCCACAGACGTTTCCGAATTTCGGAGTCCCTAACAAACCACGGACGTTTCCGAATTTCGGAGCCCCTAGCAAACCATAGACGTTTCCGAATTTCGGAGCCCCTAACAAACCACGGACGTTTCCGAATTTCGGAGCCCCTAACAACCCATAGACGTTTCCGAATTTCGGAGCCCCTAACAACCCATAGATGATTCCGAATTTCGGAGCCCCTAAAAACCCACAGACGTTTCCGAATTTCGGAGCCTCTAACAACCCATAGATGATTCCGAATTTCGGAGACCCTAACAACCCATAGATGATTCCGAATTTCGGAGCCCCTAACAACCCATAGATGATTCCGAATTTCGAAGCCCCTAACAACCCACAGACGTTTCCGAATTTCGGAGCCCCTAACAACCCACAGACGTTTCCGAATTTCGAAGCCCCTAACAACCCACAGACGTTTCCGAATTTCGGACGCCCTAACAAAACACAGACGTTTCCGAATTTCGGAGCCCCTAACAAACCACAGACGTTTCCGAATTTCGAAGCCCCTAACAAACCACGGACGTTTCCGAATTTCGGAGCCTCTAACAACCCACAGACGTTTCCGAATTTCGAAGCCCCTAACAACCCACAGACGTTTCCGAATTTCGAATTCCCTAACAACCCACAGACGTTTCCGAATTTCGGAGGCCCTAACAAAACACAGACGTTTCCGAATTTCGAAGCCCCTAACAACCCACAGACGTTTCCGAATTTCGAAGCCCCTGACAACCCACAGACGTTTCCGAACTTCGGAGCCCCTAACAAAACAAAGACGTTTCCGAATTTCGGAGGCCCTAACAAAACACGGACGTTTCCGAATTTCGGAGCCCCTAACAAAACACAGACGTTTCCGAATTTCGGAGGCCCTAACAAAACACAGACGTTTCCGAATTTCGAAGCCCCTAACAACCCACAGATGTTTCCGAATTTCGGAGCCCCTAACAACCCACAGACGTTTTCGAATTTCGGAGTCCCTAACAAACCACGGACGTTTCCGAATTTCGGAGCCCCTAACAAACCATAGACGTTTCCGAATTTCGGAGCCCCTAACAACCCATAGATGATTCCGAATTTCGGAGCCCCTAACAACCCACAGACGTTTCCGAATTTCGGAGCCTCTAACAACCCACAGACGTTTCCGAATTTCGGAGCCTCTAACAACCCACAGACGTTTCCGAATTTTGGAGTCCCTAACAAACCACGGACGTTTCCGAATTTCGGAGCCCCTAAAAACCCACAGACGTTTCCGAATTTCGGAGCCTCTAACAACCCATAGATGATTCCGAATTTCGGAGCCCCTAACAACCCATAGATGATTCCGAATTTCGGAGGCCCTAACAACCCACAGACGTTTCCGAATTTCGAATTCCCTAACAACCCACAGTTCGGAGGCCCTAACAAAACACAGACGTTTCCGAATTTCGAAGCCCCTAACAACCCACAGACGTTTCCGAATTTCGAAGCCCCTGACAACCCACAGACGTTTCCGAACTTCGGAGGCCCTAACAAAACACAGACGTTTCCGAATTTCGAAGCCCCTAACAACCCACAGACGTTTCCGAATTTCGAAGCCCCTGACAACCCACAGACGTTTCCGAACTTCGGAGGCCCTAACAAAACACAGACGTTTCCGAATTTCGAAACCCCTAACAACCCACAGATGTTTCCGATTTTCGGAGCCCCTAACAACCCACAGACGTTTTCGAATTTCGGAGTCCCTAACAAACCACGGACGTTTCCGAATTTCGGAGCCCCTAACAAACCATAGACGTTTCCGAATTTCGGAGCCCCTAACAAACCACGGACGTTTCCGAATTTTGGAGCCCCTAACAACCCATAGATGATTCCGAATATCGGAGCTCCTAACAACCCACAGACGTTTCCGAATTTCGGAGCCCCTAACGACCCACAGACGTTTCCGAATTTCGAAGCCCCTAACAACCCACAGACGTTTCCGAATTTTGAAGCCCCTAACAACCCACAGACGTTTCCGAATTTCGGAGGCCCTAACAAAACACAGACGTTTCCGAATTTCGGAGCCCCTAACAAACCACAGACGTTTCCGAATTTCGGAGCCCCTAACAACCCACTGATCCTGACAGCGCTTAAATGAACGTTGAAAAACTCAGAATTTCTGATCCCCCATCACTTAAAACGGAACAAAACCTGCTATTTCACACCAAATTCTAAGGGACTCAGAATTTCTGATCCCCCATCATTAAACAGAATTTCTGATCCCCCCCATCATTTAAAACTGAATAAAACCGGATATTTACACCAAATTGTAAGGGGCTCAGAATTTCTGATCCCCCATCACTAAAAAGTGAACAAAGCCAGCTATTTACACCAAATTCTAAGGGACTCAAAATTCCTGATCCCCCCATCACTTAAAAAACTGAACAAAATCGGCCATTTACACCAACTTATAAGGGACTCAGAATTTCTGATCACCCCATGAGCAAAACTGGCTATTTATACCAGATTCTGAGAATGTGTACTTATTTTCTTCGATCTCTAAACAGCTGCTTTCAACTCTCTACATTGATAAGTTGAAACCTCTCCCATTCAGACTTGTCTTTCACGGATGAGTCAGAAGAGCGGTTGTCTTATTTCACCACCTTCTCTGGATGCTAGTGCACTGAAACGTATTTCCCTTCATTTCTGAAGAAAAAGAAATATAACGTGTTATAAACTTTGTACCATAGTGAAGGGTAACATGGACGAGGACAAATTCTCAAGTCCAGTAACAGGAATAACAAACACAAAACTGCTCAGTATTCAGCGCTAAATTTCCGGTACAATTAATCCATTTCAACCTAGGATTTCATCCAAGTTTTTTGAGCCTGTTTGAAGCTATTTGAAGTATGGCAAACACAACTGGATAACCTTTCCAACTTGAAAAGCAAAATGTACATACGAAAGGAAGCATAGCCCTTTTTTAACCGCGGTCTTGCCTGACCGTTGCCTTAAATGCTACAGAATTTACTAACAGGTACAGAATTTGTGTAACAGGTACGAAAAGGGTGTTCTTTGGAAGACATACCCGGGAGGGCGAAACTCTTATCAAGGCTAAACACGCACATGAGAGTCGTGCAGGCCTGTCAACCCCATTATGCCATGTTGATTGTTAACAGACAGGCCCCGTTTCATGTCGTGAAAGACACACTGTACATGAACTCCGTAAAAACAAAGACGAAAAACGTACTTCTCGCGGTGTATACAGCTTTATACAGTCTCCATAGTGAGCTATATGCTGCAAAACATATGCACAGTTCTACGGAAACACTTATCCGCGAAAACAAATGGCAGCTCATGTACAAAACTTAAGGTTTTAGCCATCATAGAAAACACAGCGTCAAGCTTAGCCCTACCATGGATCGAAATGGCAGCCACCAGATTGGCTAAAACCATGGAGCCAATTGAATGGCAGGGTTTTCGGTCCGAACCATGGGTTTATAATTTGACAAGAGAGCGCGTTTGTTGAAATGATACCGAGAACTCATCTCTATCATTTCTGAAGAATCGGCAACTGAAGAGATCCACAAGATTAGGATCGAAACCGCGGTCTTGCCTGACCATTGCCTTGAATGCTACAGAATTTACTAACGGCCGAAGGACACGAAGCAGCCCCTGGCCAGAGCACGTAATCGAAACACAGGAGGAAAATACTAAGCTCCCGCAACACAAACCTCACAGTTACAGAGCTTAGCGGAGCGACAACAAAACACACAGCCGTAACTTAAGCGGCCTTTAGCCCTCAATTTAACATAGCTTTCAAAGAAGCTACAATGCTAAAGGAAGGATCAAGGGACAAATAACCGTGATAAGAAGCACAACATCTTGCAACGAAAGCAATAGCCGGGCCCGGCAATCTGACAAAAGCTGCAAGATAATGTCTAGTTATTACATGGTTCAAATCCTATCCTTACAGCGATAAAAAGAGAGGCTATACTGTCACTAGACGCACTGAAATGAGCCATACGAAGCCTAAACTAAATGCCACAAACGGCATAAGAACGACAGTCACTAAACAGAAACGTAACAACAAGAGGTCAAAATGACCTTTGAGATCAATTACAACACCGTGATGCGACAGTTAAACACATGGCTTTGTTCAGTGTCTATCGCGCAAATCCTCCTAATCATAGATGGCATTTAATAAGAAGAAAATCCAGCGCTAAAAGAAAATTTACAGGGAGCATTGCTCTCTTCGTAGAGAAAAGGGTGTTCTTTGGAAGACACACCCGTGAGGGCAAAACTCTTATCTAGGCTAAACACGCACATGGGAGTCGTGCAGGCCTGTCAACTCCATTATGCCATGCGAATCTGCACTCAATGCACTCACCGAAATTATAGAGAAAATTTTAAAGTAATCGGGCAACAAAGGAGTCGATGTAATTGCCGTATAATAACCACCTTCAAGAAAAAATGTGTCTGTTAAAGAGCAAAGTGGATTCTGCGAAAAAGAAGGGAGACCTGTGCGAGTGTCCGAAGGCTGCTTGATAAATGGAAATCAACTACATGGCTCGCCATTTATTTCTACTCGCACTTCAGGGTAATCCCTGCGGCCAGACCAAAGCTTTGTCTGATGATACAGCTGACTGTAAACTGAATACTGTTCCTGTCTCCTAAGTATCCTCCTTCGAGAAGAAACGTCTTTTCCAAACGAAGCTAGTGAAAGTAATCCCTTTTACAGTCATTAAGTCACGCCCCTCATCAAACTTTTCACTGTTATCCAGTAAATGAATTTTTATCTGTTTTCGCTCCTCATTCACGACTACTATCTCAACTAGTGAATAACAAAACAGCTTCATCGGAACTAGCAAAATTAGACAAGTAAGGGCTTAAGTCAAAAGGTTCACACTATTTTACGTGAAACGTGAAACGGCAAGGTGGCGTTTGTCGTTTCACGTAAATGCGATGCTAAATCTCTAGCTCATGCGTGGCCAGTTGACTTACTATAACGCATTGCCACGAGTTTGCTCTAATTATGGCAAGTATAAATATATCACTAACCAATGAGCAAGTGCTCTTGTTTGTTTCGTGCGAGCGGAGAACATGTGAGTTGCGAGCCGGCGAGCGAAGGGAGACTGGCGCAAGAGGAAAACTTTCCCTCTCACGGCTGCGCCGCCCGTTCGAAACAAGCAAAAACGTCTGCTCCCTGCTTATAGGCGAAAAGATCAGTCTGGAAAAAACAAAATGTTGTTGACAGTCTTTTCTTTATCTATGCTCCTTTATTGACACTGACAACTGGAAGTCTGAAAACAAGGAAAAATGTCTGCTCCCTGCTATTTTTTACCGGAGCAGGCTATGTTAACAAAACCATTTCAGTTCAAACCTGTGTCATCTTTTGGAAAGAAAGGTCCGTCTGTAGGAATGCTTAACTGTCTTTGGGGGTGGGAGAGTTTAATAACCATCGCATTCAAATGTTTGAATAAAAACTGTTAACTTAAGCCACTCAGGAAAGTTCAATACATGTTGTCTTGGATTTCTAGGAGTGGCCGAAGGAATATATATGCTTTTTTTACGTTTCGATCATTGTATTGTATATTCATGTGTGTAAATCGATTTGTTGAAAAAATACAGCTAAAACAGATAAAGAAATTACAAATCGTGTGATCACTTCGTTAAAAAGCTGATATGTAGAGTCTTCCCACTATTTGCAACATTGAAGCCAACTTTTATGAGTTTCATAAATTAAGTGCTAATTTATGTTTTGAACTTCTTACCAGTAATGTTTTAATAGACACTTGAGTGCGGCATTTGCGAGACGCAAGAAAAGTTAATTTTCTCCGTACAAGGCTGGAAAACAATTTTACTTATACTTGCGTATTACTTTTGCGGCTCACAGGCTATCCTTAAGCATTCTGTGACGATAAAAAGAGCCCCTTCTGGATGCAGGATAACTAAAGAGCACATTGTATCCCCTACCCCACCCCAACTTAATAGTCCCCCCCCCCCCCCCCCAAGGTGGGAAAACCTCTTCGCATTTATATCACGAGTTTGCTGTAAATGATCAAACAATTATAAATTATAAATATCGGAAGCCACCACATATCAAACTCACTTCCCACAAAAGAGGACATTTGCCTTGGGTGATTGTTACATAAAGTAAATTGCCACTGCGCCTGCGTCCTGTTCTCAACATCACGGACCGACCAAAGCAGATGTCACCTCCTCCATAACAATTTTTGGATGATTTCTACGAGATTGGCGCTATGAATGTTAGTAAAGTGGCAAAATAACCAAAAATAGAGAAGAATTTGTATGAAGCCGGTGAACTCATTAGGGATTGTGCAATAATTATCTGGAGGGGGGGAGGGGTTCTAAGATTAATAGGGGGAGGGGGCTGAAGTTAAACCAAAGCGCAGGGTGGGGGGGGGGGGTAAGATGTAATTTCTTAAACATTTGTAGGGGGGGTTAGAAGTTAAACTGAGAGGTCTGATCTCAATCCATGGACCCAAGATAATGTATACTGATTACATGTAAGCAAATCAAAATCAATTTTTGGAATCTTTTAAGAAATATTAATATTAACAGCTTCAAAACCTTGTACTAAAAATGAAAAGTTTATCTCAACAATATTAAACATAGATTCAAGAACTTGAGTTAAATCCCGAGTTGGTTTTGAAGCACTTCCGCTTCCCTAACGAAGCATTTACAGGAAAGCAAGTCACTCAGACAAAATTTGTCCGTATGTGATGTAAACAGTAATAATGTCTCTTAATAAAGTCCGTGGTCAATATTGTCAATTTGCGGGATGCCAAATATATCTGGGTTGTATTCCCAGTCAACGGGACTTCCTCCCAGCGATTGGAAGATTATACAAGCCCTTCGCTTTCTATGTTCGGATGCTGTTTTCTTTCGATGTTCGGATTTCTTCCTGTTTTCCTTTTTCTCTCTTGAAACTGATGACTTTGACTTAATAAGATCCAATACTGTAGGTAGCATTATACTTGTCCATTGCTTTATCTAAATTCTCTAACAAATCAGCAATATTTTTTCTGAATACCGGTAGTAATGGAGTGAATCATATCTGAGTTGAATTTGTGGTGACAGGTAAGTCCTGTTTGTAGCTTTCCACTTGTTTTAATCTTTTAATCTTTTCACTCTTATGCTGTATTTCAGCAGCCAGTCTTTTACATCGCACAATATTTGCATTGTCGTGTGGTTTTGGCTTGTAATTCTCTGCAAGCAAATTGCCGAGCATGAAGGTGGTTCATCAGGCGACGATTATGTGGAGCGCAGCTTCCAAGTTTTATTTATTGATGATGCAGACATACCACAAGTAGTGTAAAGGTAAAGAGGGATGTAGGGAGGATTGAAAGTAATCTCCCCTCTAGACGGGGGTGGACAAGAAGTTATTTTAACTTTAATTCAGGGGGGGGGGGGGGGTGCAACTTTATTTTAAGGCCTACTTTGCTAATTTTAGAAACCC
The DNA here is from genome assembly GCF_977016875.1 of Pavona decussata. Classification (NCBI taxonomy): domain Eukaryota; kingdom Metazoa; phylum Cnidaria; class Anthozoa; order Scleractinia; family Agariciidae; genus Pavona; species Pavona decussata. The sequence continues at coordinate 1,438,534 of NW_028145515.1, read as the reverse complement.
CCCACCCCCCCTCCAGATAATTATTGCACAGTCCCTTAAGAAAAGTGCGTTAAGGAGTGAGTTATGAAGGAATTTTACACATGAAACTTAATTTGCCCTAGTATGACATGCCGGGAAAATTAATGGGGTACTTGTTTTCAACAATAAACTACTTATATTTAGTGTAAATCTACTAGTGTTCTGTCACGAATGCCGTTCTCTGATTGGCTACGCTACTCACTATCTATACTGTGATAGATAGATAGATTTTGAAGAAAAACGCCAGTGCCAGATCTTAACGGTCCAAATGTTCTAGCTCAAAGACGCTCGCCCCTCCATCCTCGGAGACCCAGGGGTGGGGCTTACATTTCACGGGGCAAATCTTGGCTGGCGAAGTTTCCCGCTTTTCGCGAGTGAAATCTTCGCCTTGTCCCGACTATCTACCCCTGGGTCTCCGAGGATGACGTTCTTCTCGGGAACTCGGGAAATGTTTGCTATCAAAATTGCCTTGTTTTCTGGTCACAAGAATTACATGAGATAAGTTAGATGTAGAAGATTTGTGCATGCTTGAAAACTGCGTGGAAAGTAAGTGATTAATGTGATAAAGGCAAGCCCACACGCACCGTTCATACACTGGAAAGTAGCGGACCAAACCGCAGTTGAAGACCCCCTGCCGGGGAAATAAGTGAAAATAGGACTAAAGACAACGCCGTAAACATCGTTTATTCACTGGGCAGTAACTGACCAGCCCACGGGTGAACCGGCTCTCCCAGAAAATAAGTGATTCTCATTGGATAAAGACATGGTGGTAATACACTTAGGAAATTATCCTTCTTCCACAACATCTCCTGTATGAGCAAAAGACCGCAGTTTGTATTTATTTACCAACGTTAATTTCAAATGTCTCTGTAAAAGCGTGAATACACCACAGAATAATTGGATCAGTGTCACAACCGATTTCACGGGTGGAATATATACAATACTTTACGGGCCACCAGTTTTCAGTGTACGTTAAGTGCACCGCGTTCTTCCTAACAAAGGTTCTAGGTTTTCACCGAACTTTTGAAACAAAAAAATGAGTCGGTTATTTTGTGGGAATAGGCCCGTACGGTCTTAAAATGGCAAGTTCCGTTTTGTTCCGAATTTTTTCACACATTAATGAAAGCCTCTTTCTGTCAACTGGATTGACTCGGTTTAAGAGATCTCGCCTCACTGCTGTTCCCTTTGTAAAATTTTCGGTGTTTTTATGAGAAGGTGGGCTATCCTGGTTACCGAGCTGAAAAATTTCTCATACCAATGCTCCAGAGCATTTACCGGACGAAGAAAAAATGTCCTGTTAAAGTCTTGATTTCAGTACTAATAAACAATTCAGTACCAAGAACTGCAAATGGATGGCAAAACTTAATACAAACTTATGGCCAATCGATTCATAAAGAGAAATTTTATGTGCCAATCTCAACGGAGAACCATAGAGAATTAAACATTTTCAAGCGCCACCTTTATGATTTTACTGGCCTCGTGGATATTGCGCTGAGCAAAGGCTTGGGGAAAAGTCTCGACATTTCAATCGCGCGAGTGCATAAGGCGGTCAGTGGTGGTATTGACACAGGATGCACGCGTACAGCTAGGACGACCCATCACGCTGTCCGTATCGTGCTCTTTCGTCATACTTAGGTATGAAAAGCTATTTCGTTTTCACAGTAACCTTTAAACACGTGTAAATTCAAAATATCAATCGAAAGAGCCAATCAATACATCCAATTTTACGATTTTCTTTTGCCTCTGGTTGCTTCACAGCTACCGGATGATTTCGACAAACATTCAAAGGAAGAGAAAGTTAAAGTAAAAGAAGCATATCTTTTTCACCTCATTAAAACTGAGCTGAAATTTCCCACATGAACAGAAAACAAAATTGGGCCCACTAACAGGCCAGCCGGGATTCCGGGCTGAAATTAAGAGGCCCTTATTCCTTCTGAAAGACAGAAAAATCAGTAATATAAGTTGAATAGAAGTTAATAGAAGTTGAAGAGACATTAGAAATCACAAAATAAACTGAAATCAAACAGCAATTATCATACTTTTATTTATTAAAATAATCACAAAACAAGTACAGAGAATTATTCAATCACATCCTTTTCACAAAAATCACCAGTTCCATTGATGCAAATTTACAGAATTAAAGTATTTTAGGTTTTAAGATCCTCAAAAACATATCTATAAACAAATTGACAATATATAATTCTAACTTATAAAGACAAAACTAAGAGGCTATACTTATGAGATAATGTGCAATAAATCTCAGCATAAAAAAATGCCTGAATTTAACTTATTTTCATGCCCAGAGCTATGAACTGAGTCATAAAATCCTGTTAGACTTGTTTGTGTATCCTGGTAACCTGACCTTTCGTAAAAACGACGCCGGAGTTGAATCTGTTACGATAAAAACCTTACTGATTTTTATATAAAAATCATGTTATTCTTATGGTAACTAGTTTGCATATACACATGAAAAGTACTGCGGTTTTATCGAGACAAAGTCAACTCCTCGCTTCTACTCAAAGATCAGGCCACTAAGGAAACAACTATAAAATGGACAATTGATGTAACATATTTATCTAATTTAAGCTTAAAGGCTCTTAGAAATAAAAAGATTGAATCATACATTTGTTTGTTTGACTATTGTTTATCATCGGGTCGTTTTTCTCTCAAAAGGTTTTAAACAGCGCAGTACAATAAAGTCATTGAAGAAAGCTAAATATTCAGCTATTACTTACAGTATGAGTAAAAGTGTCTTCGAGCCTTCTACTGAAAAAATTAACTTATTTGCAATGGAAATGCACCCAAGCCTCTTTTAAAACATTACTGGTAAGAACTTCAAAACATAAACTAACACTTAATTAAACCTTAACTTATCGAAATATGAAACAAATTAAAACAGACGTCATTCTCAACAAAATTCCTAATAATTTTAATCTCATTCTACACTAATGATCATTCAGAAATTTCACAACAATCAGGCTTGTGTCACTAGTAACATAGTTATAGTTAAAAAATCACAATTTCAGCTGCCACCAAAGGCCTGCCAACCTCCTTTCTGAATGCCACGTAAGGCTAAAATGAAAACATGCGGGCAAAACTCTCCAATTTTAACCAAATTGCATCAAACAATTGCTAACTTCTATTAATTTTATCTGTTCTAGAGTTTTTTCTCTTTATTTTACAAACATGATTTACACTCCTGAATTACAGTAAAACAGTACCTTTTACCACTCCCAAGACAACACGAGTTCGTCCTTCTTCAGTGGCTGCATATGTAACAGTTTTCATTCAAACATTTGAATGCGGTCGTTATTGAACTCTGACACAACAATTCTACCATTACTTAAATCAGCTACACACGTTGGACTATAAATTTCTCCTTTGTTACTGCCTTCTGTTCCAAACTTGCCAACAAACTTGCCACATGCTTTCAATTCAAAAACTTGTATTCTGTCATTATCCCGATCACACACCATCAGGTGTTTGGATTTAGTCACTGCTAAACAACGGGGAGAATTAAACTCACCATCCCCTCCCCCCTGCTGTCCAAATTTATATAGGTATTTACCCTCGGTACTGAACACTTTAATACAGTGTTCATCTCGGTCTGACACTATGAGATATTCATCACAATGAACACAGTGAACAGGAAGGCTAAAAGAACCAGGCCCACCTATCTTTCTTACAAACTCACCAGCTGTTGAAAAGATCTTAATCAGTTTGTTACCGGTATCAGCAACTACAATATTTCCATTGGCATCTAATGATAAACCCCAAGGATTAGAGAGCTGACTATCAAGGCTTCCTTGCCCACCAAACATACCCATGTACCTACCCTGCCCACTGAAAATCTGGATTCTATGGTTATGATTGTCTGCTATGAAAATATTTCCGTTATTATCAAAGCATATTCCACGAGGGAAGCTAAATTCTCCCAGATTGGAACCATTGCAACCAAAGGATCTTAAGTAATTCCCACCACTGTCAAAGATTTGCACCCTATGGTTCCAACAGTCAGTTACTGCTATCTCATCCGTGTCACTCACTGCCACCCCCCAAGGACCGTTTAACATTCCTATAGACGAACCTTTCTTTCCAAAAGATAGAACAGGTTTGAACTGTAATGGTTTTACTAACATAGCCTGCGAGCAAGCTCCCTGCTCTGGTGAAAAATAGCGAGAGGCACTCGGTGAAGGGGAGTGTCCAACGCTAGTTTTTCCCCGAGCGGAAAGATTCCCGGAGCTGACAGCCTGCTTGCGGGTTTTTACTAGCAAATCATAAGGACTGCCACGAATGTGTTCCCCGTTTACCTTAATAATAATTGAATATCTGCCTCTTTCTTTGAGAGAATAGCTGATCTTATACTGTCCATTCTTGTTATCACTGATTCGCACTTCTGTCCCGCACTCTCGCCCTCGTTGGTCTTGGATCTCCACCGTCACACGGTCACGTTTATTGTAACACTGTCTTCCTTCTACAGTTTTTGTTGTCAAAGTGAATTGCGTTTCACGTCCAGCAAATGTTTCATTCAGTCCTTTGCCTTCAGCTATTGATTGACTTGCTTTCGTTTGACGCAGTATCTTTAAGATACCAATTTCTTCGCTTTTAACAGTGTCTAACAAGTTTTGATTTTGTACGAAAACGAAAACTGGAAGACTTCCAGGGTCATGGACAACTGGCTCGTCTTGAACATGAATTCCCTCAAAGATTGTTTCTGGTGAGGTATTTAGTCCCACAACCTCAATGTTGTTCCTTCGCATTAGCAGTTTGTCAGCTTTTTCTAGCGATGATTCAATCAGCTTTATTTCATTCTCGATCTTGTTCTTTTGTGTTGTTAAACTTTCAAGCAACTTCTTTGTCTGGCTTTTCACCGCTGCGAAAATATTTTGTTTCCTTGCTTCAATGATCGCGAATAAGTCATCTGCAAATTTCTGGACATTTCTTTTCAGGTCTTTGCCTTGTTGTATCAGTTTAGCGTAATCTTCGTCGAGTTGCTTAACAGCGTTCTTCTTTGCTAGTAAGTTCTGTCTCTGTGTTTCCGCAATATTCTTCATTTCAGTCTTTCGTCTTTCAGCTTCGTCTTCTACGTGCTTTAACGTATGACTAGAATGTTTTAGAGTTACACACGCTTGGCAGACGGCCAGTTTACAATTCTCGCAGAAGAACTCAAGCTCTTTTGTCTCGTGCCGTGGTTCTGAACAAAACGCGGGCCGCTTGAGTACATCCTCGTAGTCCTTGTCTTGGAACTCTTTCACCGCCAGAACGCGGTGATCTCTGTTTGTTCGCATCATGTTGTGTCCAATTAGGCACTGTTCACAATAAAACATGCAACACTGGAAACAGTACGAAGCCTCAGAGCTTTTCTTGTCGCAGTTTCCACACGTGACTTGGGTTGTGTTGCATTCTTTAATGGCCAGGACATCAATCATGCCGTTCAGATAAAAGCTAGTCGGAAGATCCTTGAGATCACCGCTTGCAGGCACTCTGCAAAGGGTTTGGCACTTGGGGCATTTGACTGCGTTTCCACCGCCGCTTGTCTCATACCAATGATTTAAACACTCGAAACAGAAACTGTGCAGACAGGATAGCTGTTTGGGATCCGTAAATATGCCTGAACACACAGGACAAGACACTTCTTCGCGGAGATTATAAAACAGCGTTCGGATATCCATGTTGTCTTCAACGAGCAAGGGAGGGTATCGATCAAACACAATTAAGTCTTATTTATGAGACTTTCTATTTTCAGCTTTTCTCGGAATTAGAGAGCAACGAGCCAATCATAGAACGCTGATCTGAGAGGTTTTTTATCCTTCTTGGTCTGTGATTTCTAGGAATCTGCCCCTGGCGAGCCCAGTTTTAATAACATGCCAATCTTGAAAACGACAACGATTGTTTTCTCAGAAACTTAAATCAGCTTAGATTCGAACTTAACCAATCACAAAACTTAAGTTTAGGAGTGTTTTAATGTGACTGTCTTTGACAAGTTTAACATCTGTGACTGTGAAAAACATGTCAGAAATGTTCGAATCAGGTGATTTCTTAGTAGAATAACGCGATGTCTAGGGTGTGTCACGCGATCAGTCTCCTGGCGCGTTACAGCTTTTTTGGGTTTGCTAAATTGCTTAATATACACAGAATTTTTCGTGCCAAGATTGTATTCAGGATTAGTAGGTCAATCTCTTGGAGATTTTTTGACATACACAACTACGAAACAGTTTAAACGTATTCAGTTAAATACCTGGACAAAGTCAAGCAATTGGTGATGAGAGATACACGTCAGGTGATACTTCTTTTGTTCGAAACAGGTGACTTGTTTAAGTCACGCGATAGAACAGTTAAGTCACGCCAATTCTCAGTTATGTCACGCGATCTGTATCACTTCACGCGATTCAGTTTTTTGATCGGTTCACCGAACTAAATTAATTAGTCGTCGTTTTTCTAGCCGATAAACAACTCGCTAAACATTTAGTGCCGCAATCCCAAGTAGTATTGAAAACGTGAATTTCTAAAAGGCGGCTGACTTTAAGTCATCACAGTGGTCAAAATGTTGTGGACTCACGAGGCGCAGCCGAGTGAGTCCACAACAAATTTTGACCAATGTGATGGCGAATATCGTTGTCGATAGGAGTGCAGACAACGCTAAACCACATCCGACTTGTTTTTTACCATAATATCAAGTCAAAGAAAATTTTTGCAATAAAGGCCCGGACGCACTGGGCAAATTTTTGTTTATTTTGCGAAAAAATCTCTCACCAGTTCCCTGAGACAAGTGCGCCCGGTGATTTTTAGATCTACCAAATTTTGTCAAAGCTTACCAAACTTTAAAGACGCCGTCGTCCTGCCTCGGAACAGGACAAATTTTTGTCAGGCGTGAAATCTGACAGATTTGTTAATTTACACGCCTTGATTTGAAGGAAAATGTCAATCAAGAATATTTGATCTCTATTTTTAGTCGGAGTATTTCAAAAAATATAAAAAACTGCAAAAATATAAGGCAGCGTTCATAGAAATGTACACAACGCAGTGAATCGTGCAGGCCTAGTAAGAAAATGCTTGAATCAGTTGGCAAACCAGTTGATTATACCTTTGTTCATCGTAAAAACTGATTGACTTGTATCACTCAGTCTACTCCGCTAATTATGAACACGAATTCTCAGCTTGCCAAAAACACGCAATTTCCTAGCCCCTAAAGGAACATTAATTTTTCAACTCCTGATGCAAAATTGTGGTTTACCTTGACACTATGGAAATTTGTAACAGTTTCAATATCATTTTGAGATGTTAAGCGTTGGAACAGGAACTTTGTGCAGACTTTTTCCCTCCCCCTCCCCCGCGCAAAACTATTTAACAGGCAAACTGGTCTTCAAAATCAATACTGAACCTCTAATTTTATTTTACGGCGGTTTTCATTTGAGTGTCGTAAAACCCAAACCAAAGTAATTACTCTGGCCAATCAAAACAGACGCAAACAAGGCAATGAACCAATCAGAAATCAAAGCAAATACATGCAACCGACGCCAAGCGCAGGAAAACGCGTCGGAGCGAGGCTCGATTGATTTTGGTTTTGTTTATCTTTGTTTGTGAGCGTGGCGCGTGTTTTGCTGGCCAATCACAGAGCGAAGTAAAGCAAAACCAAAGCACATGCGAAATTACTTTCGACACTCAATTGAAATCTGCTTGAATATAAAGCATTATGACTTTTTCACGAAATAAAACCACACTATTTCTTTATGCACTTGTACTATATCCTCACTGCATACTCATTACCTCATCGCATAAGGTTAAGTTATGGGAAGAGTCCGCGACTTATGAGGCAATAGGCATGCAACGAGGATATAATCAATCTGAGTTTGCCGACCGCCACCGGGAGAGGTAGGTGGGTCGCGAAGTTGACTGCTGTCCCGGAGTACCGATGGAGTGACCACGTTTATAGGTTAAGCGATCAAATTTATACACCAGGAGGGCAAAGCATTACCACCACAACCAGCATGCGTGATGGCGGGGGAATGCGAAGAGATCACTTAAATTTATGCTATGAGCCAATCAATTATGCAGTGAGAAAAGAAGAAAGATCCTCGCAGTTGGTGCGCAACTGAAATACATGTTTCATATATTTACATTCACTAATATTTCCATTATTATCGACAGATAAACCACACGGATCATAGAGCTGACCTTCGCGGTTTCCTTTACCACCAAACCTGCCCTCCCTGTTTAAAATCTGCACGAGATGGTTAGCACTATCTGCTACAAAAATGTTTCTATTCCTCTGGAAGGTTATTCCATAAGGATAAGTAAATTTTCCTTGCTTTCTACCCTTCAATGACCGAAGTGAATGATACTAATAATAATAATAATAATAATAATAATAGAGTTAAAAATATTATTAATAATAATAATTGTCTGCTTATTTTTTGATGTTTGTTGTTGTCGCTGCTGTTGCTGCTGATGATGTGTTGTCCTTTTCCTTTCCTTTTGTTTGTTGTTGTTGTTGGTTGTTTGTATGTTGCTTGCTTTTTGTGTGTGCTTTTTTTTGTTTTTGTTTTTTATTTATTCTTATTTATTTTTCGCTTTGTTCTTCTTTTATTAAGCTTGTCCTGTTTAGATCTCTTGCTCGGTTCAGTATATCTTTAACATACCTTAATTTACACAAATATAATTCTCTCCTGTACATTAATCCTAGGCTCTATAAACATCTCCTACATCTTCTAATATTCAATAAAGCTCAGTGTCATTTCCTTGTTTACTTTAAAGTAGGTGGTGGTCAACTAGAAAGCCTTTGCTACTTTGACCACCACACACATTTTATAATTTGTACTGTATTTATTTTTATCTTGTAATTATCTGTTGTAATACTTTACTTTTTATGTTAATGTTGTGTAAATAGTGTGAAATAAAATGAACCAAAATGAACCAAGGATGTTAAGTAATTTGCGTTACTGTCAAAGATTTGAACCCTGTTGTTCCAACAGTCAGTTACCGCTATCTTATCCGTGTCACTTACTACCACCCCCAAGGACGGTTAAACGTTCCAACGACTGAACCTCCTTTTGCGAAAGTTAAAACAAGTTTGTACTACAAAGTTCCGAAAAACCCGATTTCTTCATCTTTGACAACGTTTAATATGCGATCTTGTTAGTTTCGGGCGGGCGGCGAATCAGTGCGAGAGAAAGGCTCTTTCTTTCCTCAAGCAAACCAAGACCCATTCCCTTCATTTGCCGGCTCGTAACTCACGCCTTTGCCGTTCGTGTGAAACGAATAAGGGCGCCTGCGTGGTGGCTTCCAATATTTTGTAATTGTTTGATCATTTAGAGCAAACTCGTGGTATGAATGCGTTGTGATGAGTCACTCACGAAGGAGTAACAAAAGTTTTCCCACCCTTGTTACCGGCTTCTGAACTTGTTGCTTGGTGGTGGAGGAGAGGGGATGGGGTAGGAAGTAAAATGTGCTTTACAGTTATCCTGCCTCCAGAAGGGTCTTTTTTTTAAATCGTCACCGAAAGGGCTTTTAAATCCAAGTATTTAAACGTTAAGATAAAAGCTCTTGGAAACTTTGGAAAGAAAAGCAGCGGCGCCAGATCTTAAAACAGTCCTAATATTCTAGCTCACAGACGCTCGCTCCTCCACCCTCGGAGCCGACTCAGGGACAGTTAGTCGGGTCGGGGCGAAGATTTCACGAGGGAGATGTTGGCCAGCGAATTTTCCCGATTTCGCGAATGAAATCTTCGCTCTGTCCCCACCACCTACCCCTGTGTCTCCGACGATGACGTCCCCCTTGGAAGACTTGGGAGTTTCTGTAGACACCAGGGGTAAGTTGCAGAGAATTTAACGTCTGGCGTAACTGTTAACGTCAGACCTTCAGCCCAGTCACATTCAGTATTTTAAAGTCTGACGTTAAGTTTTATGCAACTCGTCCCAGGGCCCGGTTGTTCGAAAGCCGATTAACGCTAATCCTCGAATAAAAATCTCGTCTCGCTTATTTTAATTGTTTTCAAGCGCTAATCTTAAGTAAAAGGTAAAGAAAAGTCTAAGTCAAAACTGAAGGATAAAATTCTTTTGGAAAAAATCTTCATTGATTTGTAATTAAACTTAAATCAAAGTTTATGTTAACCCAGGATTAGCTTTAAGCGCAAAAGGGTCTAGGAATAAGAACACAGAATAATAGGCAAATTACTGGGAGAGAAATGAAGAGAAAAGGCCGATAAAGAGTGCAATTTTACTGTATATTAAAAAAACGCAGCCAAATAAAGAGGTGATATAGGTAAATTTCTTAAGATCTTTGAAACGGGAGCTCATCAGTTGGCTGAGAATTGCAATATCGTGTTTGCACAGGTCCGCGTGTAAGAGTAGGTAAGAGTAGTGGGATAGAGAAAAAGCCCCTCATTAGATCATGGGAGGAGGGGGGGGGGGGGGTCTTCAAGTAAGCTTGATTTGAAAAATCATGATAAGCATTAACTATCATTGCCTTACAGGATGCCACAGTGGTTATAGTTGATGAAGTAGGAAAAATGGTTCTGCTTTCGGCAGTTAAAGCTTTGTTTACTTTTTTGGTCAAAAATTAAAACAAGAAAAGCATATATATTCCTTCGACCACTTCTAGACATCCAAGTCAACATGGTTTTACTTTCCTGAGTGGCTGCAGTTAACAATTTTCATTCAAACATTTGAATGAACTCTGCCACCCCCAAGGACAGTTAAGCATAACTGCAGACGAACCTTTCTTTCCAAAAGATAAAACAGGTTTGAAATGAAATGGTTTTGCTAAAAAAGCTTGCTCCGGTAAAAAATAGCAGGGAGCCGACGTTCTTGCATGTTTTCCGGCTTCCAGTTGTCAGTGTCAATGAAGGAGCATAGGTAAAAAAAGAAAAAAACATTTTGTTATTTCCAGACTGATCTTTTCGCCTGTAAGCAGGGAGCCGACGTTCTTGCTTGTTTTGGGCGGGCGGCGCAGCCGTGAGAGGAAAAGTTTTTCCCTTGCGCCAGGCTCCCTTCGCTCGCCGGCTCGCAACTCACATGTTCTCCTTCGCAAGAAAAAAACAAGAGCACTTGCTTATTAGTTATTGGTATATATTTATACTTGCCATAATAGACCGTATTCGTATTCTCGGTATTGAACTGGAACTAGCTTGCACACGAGGCTTATGCGGGGAAATCTTTTCACATGCAAATAGTTTCTAATATATTCCCCCGCAAGAGCCTCCATTGCAAGCTCGATCCTGTTCAATACCGAGAATACGAATATGGTCTATTAGAGCAAACTCGTGGCAATGCGTTATGGTAAGTCAACAACGCAAGAGCAAACGTCCCCCCCCCCCCCCCCCCCACTTGCCGTTTCACGTTTCACGTAAAATAGCGTGAACCTTTTGACTTTAGCCCTTACTTGTCTAATTTTGCGAGTTTCGAAGAAGCTGTTTTGTGAGTCACCGTCAAGTGTGGTGAATTCATGAAGAAAAGTGCGGTTAGGAGTGAGTGAGTTTGCCCTAGTATGACATGCCGCAAAAATTATTGGGGTACTTGTTTTCAACAATTAACTATACTTGTAAAGCAGTTATGCAACATATAGAACAATTAGGTTCGACTCCTGATAGGAGCACTCGGATTTCCTTTTTCCGAGTTTGCCTGCGTCATTCATTGAATAACACATCATTTTCATTAATTCACCAGGCTTAAAATATTCTATCACATTTATTACCATTGCGCATATGCCACACGTTGACATTCCAATCCTAGCAGTATGCAGGATGTTTATCCCATGAACCTAGTTTAATGGCCTCAGTCCCTACGAGTCTCCTGTAGCTCAGTGGTAGAGCATCCGAGCTAGTAATCGGAAGTTCTTAGGTTCGACTCCTGATAGGGGCACTCGAAGTATTGCAGAGTATTTTCCGAGTATTGCTGCGTTATTCATTGAATAATACATCATTTAACATTTACTTATATGTATAAGAAAAAAGGAATAAATACTTACATAGTTCTCAGGTAGACCGGACAAGCACGAAATAGCCTGTATTCGCATAGAAACGGCAACCAGCAACCGACAAACGCGAAATGTGGCGAAAAAATCGTGGTCACGTGGTCATTTTTGCCGTACGATGATAAATCTCTCTTGGGCAACAGAAGCCAATTAATTTTGACGCAGCGGTTAAATAATATGAATAACTAAGAGAAACTACAAGGGCTCTGGGGACGAAAATTCCGCGCGCTTGGCTCCGGTTTCCCCGGAGTCACGCCGAGTACAATGTGATGTACCCTTATCCTACGCCCAGAAGGGCTCTTTTTATCTTTACAAAAAGCTTAGGGTAATTCTAAAGTTTACAATTTTAAACTAGCCGAAACAGTAAAAGTTAAATCCAAGTATTAGAACGTGGAGATAAAAACTCTTGGAAATATTTTGAAGAAAAACGTCAGTGCCAGATCTTATAACAGTCCAAATGTTCTAGCTCACAGACGCTCGTCCCTCCATCCTAGGAGATCCAGGGGTGGGGGTTACATTTCACGAGGCAAACCTTGACTGGCGAAGTTTCTCGCTTTTCGAGAGTGATCGAAATCTTCGCCTTGTCCCGACTATCTACCCCAGGGTCTCCGAAGATGACATCTTCTCGGAAACTCGGGAAATGTTTGCTCTCAAACTTGCATTGTTTTCAGGTCACAAGAATTACACGAGATAAGTAAGATGTAGAAGATGTGTACATGCTTGAAAACTGCGTGGAAAATAAGTGATTAATGTAACAAAGGCAAGCCCACACGCACCATTCATACACTGGAAAGTAGCGGACCAAACTGCAATTTAAGACACCTGGGAAATAAGGGAAAATGGGACTAAAGACAACGCCGCAAACGTCGTTTATTCACTGGAAAGTAACTGACCAGCCCACGAATAGCGTTTATCTTTACTCTTCTATCGTTAGCCTTCATCCATACGGGAACAGTTCGTAACGAATAAGACTCGGTGAGCGTTTCGGTATTACAGCTGGTCAGGGTCACTGCGGGCGCCCCCTCCCGTGGAGCTACTGGGCGTCTCCCATCGTCAACATAGGGCAACGTAGTGATCGGTCCGGTTTCTGCTAACACTTCACTTCCATGAAGAAGGCGGTGATGATTTCGAGAGCAACCAACGATTCCACGTATGCGGGCCTTTGTACAGTCTTTCTCCCTATGATCAGAGGCTAGGCAACGAAAACACAGCTTTCTTTCTTTAGCGATCTGCCAACGGTCATAGAACTGCTTACACAACCACACACCGTGATCAAAACTACAACAGAGAGAACAGGGAGGCCTCGTGTTCCTTGGATCATTTCCCGTCGCAGTGGTATGAAAATTTCTTATCCTGCTCTGATCCTGGTCCTTTGGTTCTCTCGGTCTTGTGTCTTGGTCTTGTGTACTCGACTGGTTTCGATTCGATCACGTTCGCCATTTCCGCCGCTACTACTCGGAATCTGACCTCGTCTTTCAGCCAGTCTCTGACAGCTATACGACTGATTTTTCTCTTGCGCGTTCGTTTAACCAGCGGCTGTAATTCTCTAGCTGACTTTCAGGCAACTTCTTTAGCGGCAAGCTAAGAAGGGTTCCATCTTCTAGCTCTCCGTCTCTTCCTTCCGCCTGTAATTTTACCACCGTAATTCTAACAAGGTCGGCAAACCTCTCCAGGATGTGAATATCGTTACTTCTTATAAATGGCATCTGTTCTAGTTTATCCATGTAGGCTCGCAGAAGCCGTCACACATCACCATACTTCGTGTTTAATATCTCTTTGGCCTCCTCGTATTCGGGAGCGGTGACTCCGAGAACGCGGATGGCTTCCGAGGCGTTCCCTGTGAGGCATTGTCGCAGCCTTGCCATTTTCAAATTTGCTGGCTCCGGTTGACTCGTCCACTAGACTTCTGAAGAGGGCCCAGAAATCTTCAAATTTTCGTTTGTCACCATTGAACGTAGGGATCTTCAACGGCTTCAAAAATCGGTTTCGGTCGTCGCGATTGCCATGAATCTCGTTTAGCTGATACTGTCGGGATGGTTGCTCGTAGCGATCCGTCGTGTTCTCGCTTGATGGCCTGTTTAAGTTCACCGTTTTGTCCGCGTGGACTTTTATCGCATCTTGTCCTGCTTCAATCACTTTTTGTACTTTTTTTTTGATTGTTTCGGACCCAATAAAGCTTCATTTTTTCCCAGAATCGTCTCCCATTTCGACAAAGAACGCGGACAGTTCCTCTAAAATTTCCTATGCATTTTCTAGGGCTGCGCACAGCTGCTCAATCGCGCTTTCGATCACGGTTACTTCGGATTTCTTTACGCAAAGTCCTTCCAGCTCGTGTCGCAGTTTTGAAATTTTCGTTTTTGCGGTACGTTTTCGACTCTTTATTTGTATCAAGAGAATGCCCATTTCCTTCTTTTTGTCGACTCCACTCAGTTAAGTTACCTCATTTTTCTCGGTAAATTCGGTAATATCGGTATCGGACGCCATAACGCACAACTCAAAACTCAAAACTCAAAGTCACAAACGAAACTCAAAACAAACACCAGTTCATACCTCTTTCCCGTCGTGGTCGCTAGAAAATTTCGCAAGCGGTTGTGGAAAACTCTTCTTAAAAAAAGGACGATATTCGGCCAAAAAACCCCTCAAAACGGAACCAGTTGGCAATAAAGTCAATGAAAAAATCTCCCAAAAAACGTCTCAACTCAAAACCTCACGCACACGCGATGATAGTACGCGTAACTTACTTACGAAAATCTAAATGCTTACGATAATTCAAATTTCTCTCGCACGCCAGTTCGTTCTCCGTCTTCTTAACAAGCCCCGTTATATGATCTCTGTCAAGTGGATTGGCTCGGTTGAGAGATCTCACCTCACTGATACTTCTAGCCTGCAATGCAGGCGTACTTTTGGAGCGGGAGCGCTGAATAATCCTTCGTTGCTGTCATCTTGGGCGAGGAAGCGCGAGAGGGTTGGAGCGAATCAAAAGTGACCTTAAGGGAGAGGACGACTGGCTGAGAAATAAAGGAGGGGGGAGGGGGAGAGGAGGGAAAAATAGCCTGCAATGCAGGCGTATTTTTGGAGCGGGAGCGCTGAATAATCCTTCGTTGCTGTCATCTTGGGCGAGGAAGCGCGGGAGGGCTGGAGCGAATCAAAAGTGACCTTAAGGGAGAGGACGACTGGCTGAGAAATAAAGTAGGGGGGAGGGGGAGAGGAGGGAAAAATACGCCTGCCCGCACTCATTGTTTGTTTGCGGAACCCGTACACTGGATAGACGGGGGCTCTGATTGGTGCAGTAGGTCACATATTGATTGATACCTGACAATCCACGGCAGATCGGTCCGCATGTCATTTTATTCCAGCTCCACTAGCACTGTGCTCAATGAAACCGTGTCTTTCAGAAATTGGAATATTACTTGAATTGAGCTCCGAACAAAAAGAAATAATTTTTTCACTGTTGTTGAGACAAGATGTATTGGCAGATTTTCCTACCGCCTTTAGAAAAAGCCTTACCTTTCCGTTGTTGGTTCGACTGAAGGGCATTTAAATTGATTTTATCGAGCAAAAGTGCTGATGCGATCCTTGTCTGTCCGCTGAAAAGTGCAGTGAAGAAGCAACTTCAATGGGACTAACGAAATACGGATACCGACTAAAAAGATATTGAGGATGCAAAAAACCGTTTATCATTGCTTCAGCGGAGGAGTACTGTCCGTTTTTTCGATCGCTGAAAAAGATTGATACATCAGTTGACCAGCGGCTTTGTGTTATAACTGGGGACGACTCGCATACTGTTCAGTTGGACCGGGTAAAGGTTTGTATTCGCATGGCCTCGAATAAAACTTTGAACTGATCTGTGCTTGATATTCTGTATTTGACCTTTGCGGCGCACAGCGTGACACTTGTAAATCTTCTGAAAGCGAACGCAGAAAATTAACTTTACTAAATTTACTAATTTGACCGTCACACAGTTGCTTTATTCTTTTATGATTCTTTTTATTTTGATACAGAGACAACTTTCACTTTATTATGCTTGATTTCAAAGAAGAAACTTAGACCACGCGAAGTACGTGACATGACTGCACAAGCTGTGATGAATGAAGCCGGAAATGCACTGATCAAGCGCAACTATAAATAGGGGCGTTTGGCGATTACACAGGGTTTGCGGGCAGGCGTTTTTTTTTTTTTTCGCTCTCATTTCCTGCCCCCCCCCCCCTCCCCCTCATCTTCCTTCAAATACGCGAACTAAATTTAGTATTCAGCGCTCGCCCATGAAAAACGCCTGCACTGCAGGCTATGATACTTCCTTTGTAAAATTTTCGGTGCGTTAATGAGAAAGCGGGCTATCCCGGTTACCGAGCTGAAAATTTTCTCATATCAATGCTCCAGCGCATGGCAAAACTTGATATGGATGGTGTATTAATGTTGTGGCCAGTTGTTGCTTCACAGCTACCGGATGGTTTCGACAAACATTCAAAGGAAGAGATTAGGCCAAAGTAAAGAATCACATCTCATGGCGTACAATTCCATACATCATGGCCGCCGCGCAGACGCACACGCGCTGAATCCAGTCTTAAGATTTAAACGCCGATCAAATTCTCAACAAAGAAAATAAGTGGAATTTTGCCCTACCTTGATTTATTCGTCTTTCCCAAGTCAGAACGATACAACATTTCCACGTTCCACAAATCTCAACGTAGAGACAATTATATCTAGTAACAGTCGAACCGTATTATTATTGCTTTTGAACTTTCCTCGCGGTTCCTGAACAACTTTATCATTCACAGTAAAAACCGCCAAGTTCGGCATACTTCGCTTCTTCTCATTGTCTAGCCAGAGCCGGAGTGCGTGTACACATTCTCAACTTGTCTCCCTCTCAGAAGTGCTGGTCAGTTTCCACAAATCGCCTTCCAAAGTTTAGATTTGTAAGCTTAATTTCATCGCAAGTACAATGCCTTACGAGTTAGATTCGTTGTTCCTAAGCGGGTTAAATATCGGTAAAAACATGTCTTGACATTTTCAGTGCATCGTCAAAGAAAGGAAAGGGTTGCCGTTGTAGGTGTTCATTTTATCAGCTTAATGGTAACGCAGTGTCAGTGCCTGCTGATGTTCTGGTGTCTGATTGGATATCAGGAAGTTCTCTTTTGGGCCCTGTTGTGAGTGAGTGAGTGAGTGAGTGAGTCAACTTGCGTAGAACAAGTAGAAATGGTGTGTATAAGCTAGCTGCAGAAAGCCTTGACCCCTTAACGAAAATGGGTTACTTCCCCCTTTCTCCTGAAACAGCTCATGACACTTGTGCAGACGAATCTAGTAAAGAGAGTGATATTGAAGAGGATGAAAAGCTTGATCTTTTACAGCATGGTTTTTTTGAAGTGGATGACATTATTGATCGGCGGATTAATAGCAAGACACATGAATATGAGTATAGAGTACGGTTTAGGGGTTATGCTGAATCAGATGATGTCTGGCTTCCTGCATCTTCTTTTAATCGGCCGGTTGATTTCTCTTCAAGCTCTAGGTATGGCCGAAAGCGTTTTCATAAAACTAATGTAGATGAGGCACACAATCCACTGCCAGGTGTAGAAAAGGTAAAAAGCAGTCGTAACGGAGAGGGTGTCAAGCAGCCACGGGAACGCCCAAGGACTAAACGTGTGCACAGAGATACTAGGGCACACCCAGAGATAGAAAGTAAAAGTCGTGTAAAACCTGTTGCTGAAGTTGCACCTTGTGCAAGTCCCAAGGATGACACCAATATCCCTTCTACAATCATGCCAGATGCTCCCCTTCCTTCTGATGTATGTATTCTGTCTAGTGAAAGTGATGATGATCCTAAAAGTCCGATTCACTCATTGACTAACACCAGTACTTCCCGTCTACAGGCAGATTTGCTTAAAAGCACTGGAAGGTTTTCAAGCCCTAGAATGGCCATTGCTTCTTACCCCACACCCCCAGTGCAGATATGTAACACTTTCAGGCTGTTCTTGCTGAATGGCAGTAATATTGCTTTTGCTGACCCCTTTGCTGTAGATTGGTTACCAGCTGAAAGAGTATTAAACAGGGCATCAAAGAGTTTACATGCAGAAGAAAATTCAGATGCCTGTGCTGTTGAATTTGATGGTTTGGGTCACTTTAATGTTCAATCACTAAGGGTCCTCCAAAATTACTTTGCATTCAAGGCTGTTGCAAAAAAGGCTTTGTTTGAGGAAAAGTGGCTTCTTGAAGAAACACATGGCGTTTCCCCCAGTGAAAGGTTGCACCTTTTAAATACTGTTCTTTATCTCTCCCCCAAAAGTGGCTTGGTCTCTGTGGATGATTTGACAACTTTGTGCGGAGAACGGTATCTCAATGATAAAGTAATCGATTACTTGTTGAATTTGTTTGAGGAAAGGGCAAACAGTGCTGCAGGTAAACCATTTGCTTGTCACTGTCTACATTCCTTTCACCAGAGGAAGTGGGCGAAGGAGCCATGAAAATGCTTCAAAGGGTAAGCCTCACTCGTGACATTTCTAATCTGGAACTGATGCTGTTGCCCTGCAACATTGCAAGGAACCACTGGGGTCTGATTGTCTTTGACTTGTCTACGCAAAAGATCTTTTATGATGATGGTTCTCATATGGACCCTCCGCCAATGTACTTGAATTGCTGCTTGAAAGTATTGCAGACATGTTTTGAGAATTCGTGTCGTGAGAGGTTCAATACCAGCAAATGGAAGGCTCTCTCCCTTGAAAAGTTTGGCATGCCTGATCAACCCCGCTCTGGCACTGGCTCGGCAAGCTGTGGTATTGGAGTTCTTCTTGCTGCAAGGGACTTTTCGCAAGGTGTCAGGACTTTTGGTTGGACATTCCAAGAAGCCCCCTACTACAGGAGACGGTTTATGCTGGACATCACACATGATAAGCCATGATGGTACGACTTCATAATTTAAAAAAAACCTGACGTCAGGTTTATCACTTGTACAGGTCTGCTTTACAGCTTGTTTTTTTTTTTTAATTACAGGCTCTCTGTACAGCAGTTTTGCTATGCAGTGCAAGAAATCATCAACAAAATAGCGCAATATTCTCGTCATAAACTCCCTTAACTGAACAAAACCTTTGGGGAATTGTAGGGTAAGTTCATACCAACAGAACATTTTATTCATCTTGTGTGTGTTTTTTTATTTCATAGATTGTCAAGATCTGGATCACAGTTCAGCATACATGTATTTTCAAGTTGGCTGCGAGTGGGTGGAAATAACTTGCTTTTTTTTGCTGGTTGTTATCAATCAAAGAAATTACAAATTAAAGGGCATTTTTAGATGATAGCGGGAGAGAATTGTCTGTTATCTTCAGTTCCTTCTCATTTACGCCCTTTCTCTTTTATTGTCATTGCTCACTGTACCTCAATTGTTAACCAGCTAATAAATTTTTGTCACTTCGTAAAGAAATGGTACTTTTGTTCAACTGTCAATAAAATAATGACTTCAAAGGAGGGTGCTGAAGGGGGAAATGGGAACTCAGATTTGCCCTTCTTTTACTTGAAATGGTATGTGGGCAACATGTGAGCTGGGAAATGGGATTTGTAGCCCCTCTCCCCGTAGGGGCCCGCTTGGATAGCCTCCTAATAACGAGTCGTTAACATTGCTTTAAAGACCGAATTTTAAGCCTGCGCGTAAAGGAAAGTCTTGACCATCACTGAGGGAAAAAAATCTTTTTCAGGAATCTTATAATTTTAATGGTTAACGGTCCAGGCCTTTGCTGCGAGAGATTGTAGAAGACAAGCAATGGTGTTTACCTGATAATTGTCTCTTTTAATTTGCTGGCTGGGAAACAATGACACAAAGTCGGCTGGCTGGGAATTTCCCTCAGTATATAGCTGGGAGCTCGAATTTCACTCATTGTCTTCCTGGAAGTGCGGAACACCTTTTTTTCTCACAGCAACATCGAAAAACTCCAAAAACTGTTTTACTAGTGTTTCATTATCATGTTTTTGTCTATTATTCCTCATTTTGCTCTTCGTTGGGTGCCCCTGTTCCTTAGCCCGTGACATCTGAAGGGACCGACGAACTGAAGGGTTTATCAACCTTTTCACCGTTGTAAACATCGGCCGCCATGTCGAAACTGTTCAGTTTATGTTCAGCTTACATGACAGATTTTTGCTTCACTTCTAAGTACGCTGTACAGCTTTTCAAGTGGTTTCGGGCTTATTCCAATCAGAGTGTGACTTCGCGTGACAAAGTGGTGTGACAATACGGCTAATGATTGCGCAATGATGCAATAACAAAAAAACACGGGTTTTTATTCTTTTCAACTTGCTTTTTATTTCAATATTTGCTAAATAATATAATTTTATCGCTTAATAGTTAATTCTACGGATTTTTACGTATTTTATGAAAGGAAAAGAAAAACTGCGTGAGCCCACACATCGAGCCGCTGACTGTATGAAATTGTGGGCCATGTTTTTCACTTCGGTAAAACTGAGCTGCAATTTCCCATATGAACAGCAAACAAAATTCCCCCCACTACCGGGCTCAAATGAAGAGGCCCTAATTCTTTCTAAAAGTAAAAAAAAAATCAGTAATATAAAAGTTGAAGAGACATTTCAAACCACAAAATAAAATAAAATCAACCAGCAATTATCATACTTTTATTTATGAAAATAATATCAAAACAAGTACAGAAACTATTCAATCACATTCTTTTCACAAAAATCACCAGTTACATTGATGCAAATCTACAAAATTAAAATATTCAAGGTTTTTAGATCCTCAAAACCAATTTACAAACGAATTGACGATAAATAATTCTAACTTATAAAGACAAAACTAAGAGGCGATACTTATGAGATAATGTACAATAAAAGTTAGCATAAAAAAACGCCGTGAATTTAAACTTATTTTCATTCCCAGAGCTATGAACTGAGTCATGAAATCCTGTTAGACTTGTTTGTGTATCCTGGTAACCTGGCCCTTCATAGAAACGAGACTGGAGTTGAACCTGTTACGATACAAACCTTACTGATTTTTATATGAAAATCATGTTATTCTTATGGTAACTAGTTTGCATATACACATAAAAAGCACTGAGGTTTTATCGAGCCAAACTCAACTCCTCGCTTCTACTCAAACTTGAGATTAGGCCACTAAGGAAACAACTATAAAATGGACAATTCATATGTAACATATTTATCTAAATTAAGCTTAAAGGCTCTTAGGAATAAAAAAGATTAAATCATACATTTGTTTGTTAGACTATTGTTTATCATCGGGTCGTTTTTCTCTCAAAGGTTTTCAACGCAGTAAAATAAAGTCATTGAAGAAACGTATATTCAGCTATTACTTACAGTATGAGTAAAGTGTCTTCTAGCATTCTACTGAAAAACGTAACGTTATTTGCAATGCAAATGCACTTGAGTCTCTTTTAAAACATTACTGTTAAGAAGTTCAAAACATAAATTAACAACAGTTACTACCTTGCTTATCACAACATGGCGAAACGCATAAAATTGAGTTCATTCCCAACAAAATTCCTAATGACTTTAATCTCATTATGCAGTAATCAGATCATTCAAACGTCACTACAATCAGGCTTTTGTTCTCAATAATATAATTATAGTTAGTGAATCCCAATTAATTTAGCCACAAAAGGCCTGTAAACCTTCATGTTTTCAACACCATGCAAGACTATAATATTGTAATAGTGGGCAAAAAGCAATAAAGGCTTTTTAATGGCCAATTCATCACACAATTTCTTTACTTTTTTTTTTCTTCATTGATTGATTTATTTAGGTTTTGGCTGTTTGTTTTGTTTTGTTTTTCTTAATTTGTTTTTGTTTTTTTGGAAACTAAGTTACACTCCTGAATTTGCAGTACAACAGTAGAAAAGTAAAAACAAAAAATATATATAAACGACCCTCAGACAACACGATTCTTACTTTCCTGAGAGGCTGCAAATAACAATTTTCATTCAAACATTTGAATGCAATGGTTATGAAACTCTGACACAACAATTCTACCGTTACTTAAAACAACTACAGACCTTGGAGCTTCAAATTCTCCTAAGTTACTGCCTTCTCTTCCAAACTTGCCAACAAACTCGCCATTTAATTCAAACACTTGTATTCTATTATTACCCGCATCACACACCATCAGGTGTTTGGAGTTAGTCATTCCCAAACAACGAGGATAACTAAACTCACCATCCCCTTCCCCCTGCTGTCCAAATTTATATTGGTATTTACCCTTGGTACTGAACACTTTAATACAGTGTTCATCTCGGTCTGATACTATGAGATATTTATCACACTGAACACAGTGGACAGGATAGCTAAAAGAATCAGGCCCACCTATCTTCCTTATAAAGTTACCACCTGTTGAAAAGATCTTAATCAGATTGTTACCTGAATCAGCAACAATAATATTACCATTGGCATCCAATGATAAACCCCAAGGATTTAAGAGCTGACCATCAAGGCTTCCTTCCCCACCAAACATACCCATGTACTTACCCTCCCCACTAAAAATCTGGATTCTATGGTTATCATTGTCTGCTACGAAAATATTTCCGTTATTATCAAAGCATAATCCATGAGGGAAGCTAAATTCTCCCTGATTGGAACCATTGCGACCGAAGGATCTTAAGTAATTCCCACTATTGTCAAAGATTTGCACCCTGTGGTTCAAAAGGTCAGTTACTCCTATCTCATCCGTGTCACTCACTGCCAATCCCCAGGGACCGTTAAACATTCCTACAGACGAACCTTGCTTTCCAAAACATAAAACAGGTTTGAACTGAAATGGTTTTACTAACATAGCCCGCGAGCAAGCTCCCTGCTCTGGTGAAAAATAGCGAGAGGCACTCGGGGAAGGAGAGTGTCCAACGCTATTTTTTTCCTGAGCGGAAAAATTCCCGGAGCTGACAGCCTGCTCGCGGGCTTTTACTAGCAAATCATAAGGACTGCCACGAACATGATCTCCCTTTACCTTAATAATAATTGAATATCTGCCTTGTTCTTTGAGAGAATAGCTGATCTTATACTGCCCATTCTTGTTATCATTGATTCGCACTTCTGTCCCGCACTCTCGCCCTCGTTGGTCTCGGATCTCCACCGTCACACGGTCACGTTTATTGTAACACTGTCTTCCCTCTGCGGTTTTTGTTGTCAAAGTGAATTCCGTTTCACGTCCAGCAAATGTTTCATTCAGTCCTTTGCCTTCAGCTATTGATTGGCTTGCTTTCGTTTGATGTAGTATCTCCAGGATACCAATTTCTTCGCTTTTGACAGTGTCTAACAGCTTTTGATTTTGAACGAACACTAAAACTGGAAGATATTCAGGGTCATGGACAACTGGCTCGCCTTGAACATGAATTCCCCCAAAGATTGTTTCTGGCGAGGTATTTAGTCCCACAGCCTCAATGTTGTTACTTCGCATCAACAGCCTCTCAGCTTTTTCCAGCGATGATTCAATCAGTTTTATTTCATTTTTAATCTTGCTTTTTTGTGTTGTTAGACTTTCAAATAACTTCTTTTTGTGATTTTCCACCCCTTCGAAAATATTTTGTTTCCTTGCTTCAATGACCGCGAATAAGTCATCTGCAAATTTCTGAACATTTCTTTTCAGGTCTTCGCCTTGTTGTATCAGTTTAGCGTAATCTTCATCGAGTTGCTTAACTGTGTTTTTCTTTGCTAGTAAGTTCTGTCTCTGTGTTTCCACAATATTCTTCATTTCAGTCTTTCGTCTCTCAATTTCGTCTTCTATGTGCTGTAAAGCGTGACCAGAATGTTTTAGATTGATACATGTTTGGCAGACGGCCATTTTACAACTCTCGCAGAAGAACTCCAGCTCTTTTTTCTCGTGCCGTGGTTCTGAGCAAAACGCGGGTCGGTTCAGTACATCCTCATAGTCCTTGTCTTGGAACTCTTTCACCGCCAGAACGCGGTGATCTCTGAACGTTCGTATCATGTTGTGTCCAATTAGGCACTGTTCACAATAAAACATGCAACACTGGAAACAGTACGAAGCCTCAGAGCTTTTCTTGTCTCAGTTTCCACACGGTACTTGAGTGTTGTTGCATTCTCTGATGGCCAGCACATCAATCAAGCCGTTCAGATAAAAGCTGGTCGGAAGATCCTTGAGATCGCCGCTTGCAGGCACTCTGCATAGGGTTTGGCATTTGGGACATTTGACTGCGTTTCCACCGCCGCTTGTCTCATACCAATGATTTAAACACTCCAAACAGAAACTGTGCAGACAGGATAGCTGTTTGGGATCCGTAAATATGCCCGAACACACTGGACAAGACACTTCTTCGCGAAGATTGTAAAACAGCGTTCGGATATCCATGTTGTCTCCAACGAACAAGCGAGGAAGTCGAACACAATGGAGTCTTGCTCATGCGACTTTCTATTTTCAGCTTTTCTCGGAATTAGAGAGCAACGAGCCAATCATAGAACGCTGATCTGAGAGATTGTTTATCGTTCTTGGTGTGTGATTTCTAGGAATCTGCCCCTGGGCAGCCCAGTTTTAGTAACATGTCAATCTTGAAAACGACAACGATTGTTTTCCCACAAACTTAAATCAGATTAGATTGGAACTTAACCAATCACAAAACTTTAGCGTCTGCGACTGTGAAAAACATGTAAAGTATGTCACGCGACCAGTCTCGTGGCGCGTTACAGCGGTTTTGGGTAATATAAGGGAAAATTGTATTCAGGAACAATAGTATAGAGCGTGTTCATTCACGTGACCACCGGCCATATTGGTTTAATGAAACAAAACAATTTATTTGCATAAAAATAGAGTTCAATTCCCAGAGGTTTAGTTTGGGACACCAACATGGCGGCCATTTCTTTGTTTTGGGACACCAACATGGCCGCCGTGACGTCATGTGAAAACGGTCAGACGTACACAACTACAAAACAGTAACAGGCTATTTGTTTTAGTCACGCGATTGAAAAATTATGTCACGCGATCTATCTCACTTAACGCGATTTAGCATTTTTAATCGGTTTACCGGACTAAATTTTAATTTAGTCCTTGATTTTCTAGCCGATAAACAACTCGCTAAACCTTTAGTGCCGAACTCCCAAGTAGTATAAGCGATGTAAATTTCTAAAAGGCGGCTGCATAAAAATTTTTGAAGAAAAGGAAAAGCTTGATCAAAGACAATAGAAGGAGAATAGTAGTGGTCTTGCTTTTTTTTTTAGTCAATTTTTTCTTACTATAAATTATATTGTATTTCGTTGTAATAAGTGTGAATAAAATTGAATTGAATTGAATTGAATTGTTGCTAAGACATAAAACCAAACAAAGCAAAATGTCTAAACTGTGATTTCGTTTATTCAAAGTTTAAAAATCGACGCAGATACTATCGACTCGTTTGACAAACGTGTTTTAAAATATTTTTACAGATATAAAATTTTCTTACCAGTAACTAGTAGGAAAATGCCTCAATCAGTCGGCAACCAGATGACTACACAAACATGGACGATTGGCTCATTGTAAAAACTGACTGACTTCTATCACCCAGTCTAATCCGCTAATTATGAATACAAATTCTCAGCTTTCCGAAAACACGCAATTTTCTAGCCTCTAAAGGAACATTAATCTATTCATCTCCAAATGCAAAATTGTGGTTTACCTTGACACTATAATAAATTTCTAACAGTTTTAATATCATTCTTAAATTAAAGTTTATTTAACAACTTCGTAAAGAATTTCCACCCCTCTCCCTCCCCCCTCTTTCGCGTAAAACTGTTTAACAGGCATACTGGTCTTCAATACCGAACCTCTATAAATTTAAGAGAAATCATTATAATCATTTGTCACGAAATAGAGCCACACTACTTCTTTATGCAATTTAAGTGGGCAGTGAAGGGCACAAGGCCCAAGTTCCTTTTTTTTTCTCATGGGCTGTGCAGATCAGCTTTTATTCAAATATTTGAATGCGATTGTTACCACAATCCGATAC
Organism: Pavona decussata; assembly: GCF_977016875.1. Classification (NCBI taxonomy): domain Eukaryota; kingdom Metazoa; phylum Cnidaria; class Anthozoa; order Scleractinia; family Agariciidae; genus Pavona; species Pavona decussata. The sequence continues at coordinate 1,412,609 of NW_028145515.1, read as the reverse complement.
AACAATTCCGCCATTTTTAAGAATAGCTGCAGACCGCGAGCAATTAAATTCTCCTAAGTTGATGCCTTCTGTTCCAAAATGTCCGAGAAACTTTCCATTCAACTCAAAGACTTGTATTCTTTGATTATTTTTATCGTACACCAGTTAAAAGAAACGCGGAAAATTAAGCTCACCATCTTCTCCCCCCTGAGTTCCAAACTTGTACTGCAAATTCCCCTCTCAATCCATCACCTTAATACAATGCTCACTGTGATCCGATACTATGAGATATTCTCCATCATTTAGAGCAAACTCGTGGTGTAAAGGCCTTGTGATCAGTCACTCACTAAGGGGTAACGAAGGTTTCCCCCGCCGTGACGCCTACTTCGTGTAAATCGCTATTAAGCCCCGCGATCTCGGGCTAGATATTACCTCTCTTTTAAAAAGTAGTATTTTGTTCCCAAATGTACCACCAGAAATAACTTGCACAATACCTAATCTGCTAATGACAGCAATCTGGAGTGATTTTGTCACGATTTAGGCATGGCATTTTTTATATTTTCTTGGGTCGTTTTGAGGTACAAATTCGGTCGGGAAATCACTATACCAAGGAAAACTGGGCTTGCTTAACAGCGCATGCTTGGAATAATAAATGTATCGCCAAATTCAAATAAGGGAGTAAATTTCCTGCATTTTGATATACAATTCGTTGGGGTTTGCATCGATTTCGGCATGGCAAAATGAGATCAAAAAGCCTTCATCTTGTAGTCTGTTTTCTCTTCGACAACTGCCTGACAGTGACTGCAGTAGGAGATAATTTTGAAGGAGAAAATGGTGATTCAAATGCGAGCCGGATTGAGCTGGAATTGCCCTTCGTAGATAATTATGACATCAACAAGTAGGCATTTCATTTTAAAAGTGTAAGTTTTTTGGGGCAGTTATTCGCTAAAATGTTCCAAATAAATAATTGTCCTTATTTCTTCAATTTATTCTTAAATCCTTTTAATTCATATCATTTCAAATTAGAAAAACAAGCCGGTGAATCTGCACTCAATGCGTGCACTCACCGAAATTATAGAGAAAATGTTAAAGTAATCGGGCAACAAAGGAGTCGATGTAATTGCCGTATAATAACCGCGTTCAAAAAAAATGTGTCTGCTAAAGAGCAAAGTGGATTCCGCGAAAAAGAACGAACACCTGTGCGAGTGTCCGATGGCGGCTTGATAAATAGCAATCAACTAATGATGGCTCGACATTTATTTCTACTCACACTTCAGGGTAATCCCTGCGGCCTGACCAAAGCTGAGTTTGATCATACAGCTGACCGTAAAAGATACTGCTTCGTCTTCTAAATATCCTCCTTTGGGAAGAAACATCTTTTCCAAACGAAGCTAGGGTAAGTAATCCCTTTCACAGTCATTAAGTCACGCCCCTCATCAAACTGTTCACTGTAATCCTTAGTCACGACCAGTAGTGCTATCTCAACTAGTGAATCGCAAAACAGTTTTATCGAAACTCGCAAAATTAGACAAGTAAGGGCTAAAGTCAAAAGGTTCACACTATTTTACGTGAAACGTGAAACGGCAAGGTGATGTTTGCCGTTTCACGTAAACGCGATGCTAAATCTCTAGCTGATGCGTGGTCAGTTGACTTACTTTAACGCATTGCCACGAGTTTGCTCTAACTATGGCAAGTATAAATATATCAGTAACCAATGAGCAAGTGCTCTTGTTTGTTTCGTGCGAACGGAGAACATGTGAGTTGCGAGCCGGCGAGCGAAGGGAGCCTGGCGCAAGGGAAACACTTTCCCTCTCACGGAGCTGCCGCCGCCCGCTTGAAATAAGCAAGAACATCGGCTCCCTGCCTACAGGCGAAAAGATCAGTCTGGAAATAACAAAATGTTGTTGACAGTATTTTCTTTATCTATGCTCCTTTATTGACACTGCCAACGGGAAGCCGGAAAACAAGCAAGAACGTCGGTTCCATGCTATTTCTTACCGGAGCAAGCTATGTTAGTAAAAGCATTTCAGTTCAAACCTGTTTTCTCTTTTGGAAAGAAAGGTTCGTCTGTAGGAATGCATAACTGTCTTTGGAGATGGGAGAGTTTAATAACCATCGCATTCAAATGTTTGAATGAAAACTGTTAACTGCAGCCACTCAGGAAAGTTCAATACATGTTGCCTTGGATGTCTAGGAGTGGCCGAAGGAACTACATGCTTTTTTTTTTTTTGCTTTACTTTTCTACCATTGTACTGTATACATGTATTCAGGTGTGTAAATCGATTTGTTAAAAAAATACAGCCAAAACAGATAAAGAAATTACAAAGCGTGTGATCACATCGTTAAAAAGCTGGTATGGAGAGTCTGCCCACTATTTACAACATTGTAGCCAATTTTTATGAGTTTCATGAATTAAGTGTTAATTTATATTTTGAAGTTCTTACCAGTAATGTTTTAAAAGACACTTGAGTGCATTTGCATGACGCAAGAAAAAGTTAATTTTCTCCGTATAAGGCTGGAAAACAATTTTACTTATTCTTTCGTGTTACTCTTTCGGCTCACAGGCTATCCTTCAGCATTCTGTGACGATAAAAAGAGCCCCTTCGGGATGCAGGATAACTAAAGAGCATATTGTATCCCCTATCCCACCCCCTCTTAATAATTTCCCCCACCAAGGTACATGTTCAGAAACCGGTAACAATTAAGGGTGGGAAAACCTCTTCATAAGCGACTGATCACAACGCATTTATATCACGAGTTTGTTGTAAATGATCAAACAATTATAAATTATAAATATCGGAAGCCACCACATATCAAATTCACTTCCCACAAAAGAGGAAATTTGCCTTGGGTTATTGTCACTGCGCCTGCGAACTGTTTTCAACATCACGGACCGACCAAAGCAGATGTCACCTCCTCCATAACAGTTTTTGGATGATGTTAGTAAAGAGGCAAAATGACCAAAAATAGAGAAGAATTTGTATGAAGCCGGTGAACTCATGAAGAAAAGTGCGGTAAGGAGTGAGTTATGAAGGAATCTTAAACATGAAACGTAATTTGCCCTAGTATGACATGCCGGGAAAATAAATGGGACACTTGTTTTCAACAATTAACTACTTATATTTAGTATAAATCTACTAGTGTTCTATCGCGAATGCCGGTCTCTGATTGGCTACGCTACTCGCTATCTATTCTGTGATAGATAGATTTTGAAGAAAAACGCCATTGCCAGATCTTAAAACAGTTCAAATGTTCTAGCTCACAGACGCTCGCCCCTCCGTCCTCGAAGATCAAGGGGTGGGGCTAACATTTCACGGGGCAAATCTTGGCTTGCATAGTTTCCCGCTTTTCGCGAGTGAAATCTTCGCCTTGTCCCGACTATCTACCCCTGGGTCTCCGAGGATGACGTCTACTCGGGAACTCGGGAAATGTTTGCTCTCAAACTTGTCTTGTTTTCGGCCGGGTTACAAGAATTACACGAGATAAGTTAGATGATGGCTAACTGGCTGACTAGTTTCTTTAATTCGCGCACTGCACCTACGGAATTTGTCCCTCTGTCGTTTATCACTTCCTTATGAACTCCACAGCGACTGGTGAAACGAGGAAAGGCGCTTAAGAACGTGTTGGGATCTAGTCTCTTTGCCATCTCTAAATGCACTGCTCGTGTTTCCGAGGAAGTGAAAAGACACAGCCACCTTTTTTGTCGTGGTTTTCTGCGTCCTTGAACGGCATAAAAGGAGCCTGCAAAATCTACGGCTGTTTGGGCGAAGGGTCTGAAGGCAAAACGAAGCCTTGTTTTCGGGAGTGGCGCCATAATCTGACAAGCTGGCTTGCTTCGTCTTCTCCTGCATTCATTACATTCATGATCCCACTCGCGAATCTCCATACGTGCAGCGATAATCCAAAATCTCTCGCTCAACTGGTAAAGAGGTAAGTTTATTCCAGCGGCATGATTTCCTCTCTTATGATAATACTTCACAATTGGTTTTGTCACCCAGTGGCTACGAGGCAGAATGATTCGAAATCTGGTGTGGCATGGCAGGATCACACCGGATCACACCGTCTTTGTCTATGCACTGGTTAGGCTTGATCAACTGGCTTTTCTTTGGTATCGGCTTTCCTTAGCTCAAAGCTGTGTCCTCGTCACGGAATGCGTCGCGCTGTGCTAAGCGCATTATCTCCTCCTCGGCACCTTTCATTTCTTCAAGGGACAGTTCCATGTTTGCATTTCTGTTGTCTTTACTGCGCATGTTGTGCAGCACTCTTCTCACTCTGGCGTGTACTCGGACCAAACAAGTCCAACTGGAAAACCGTTTTGGATCAAGCCTCTACACTTCTTTGTTTTGTTCTGTTTCGATGCGGCTTTTTTCGGAAGGTTATACGTCATAAGGGTTGCACAGGCATTCGTGTCCTCTTTTCTCTTTGAGGTTTTCATCTCTAACATTTCCGTAGGTCTGTTCGGAACTTGCATCTTTGACCACTCTCTGGAATCCTTTGTTAGCCAGTCAGGTCCATTCCACTACAAGGAACACTCGGCTAACTCTGAAGGAGTGGCTCCTCTTGTACATAAATCGGCTGCATTCTCCTCAGTACAAACATGCTGCCATTGTGACGGTTCAGTGAACATCTGTATTTCACTAATTCGGTTGGCTACGAACGGTCAGAAGTCTTTGCCACGCCCTCGAATCCACCATAGAACATTCGTACTGTCAGAGTAAAAATTTACGCTCTGCATTGGTGCATCTAGGACTGTGAGTAAGGACTGTGTTAAGCGCAAGCCTGGAATCGTGCCCATAAGTTCCAGTATCGGTACTGTCATCGGGGTCAACGATGCCACTTTACTCTTAGCTGTAATCAGGCGACTGGTGACGGTATCGTTATGATATTCGCACCGGATATAGACAGCGGCACCATAAGCTTGCTGAGAGGCATCAACAAATTTCACTATACGCTTTGACGTGACAGGCTCTGGACTTCGCAGACATCAGGGAATCTTCACCTCTCTCAGACTTTTTAACTGCTCGAACCAATTCCCGATTTTGTTCGCTATTTCATCTTGTACTTCGTCGTCCCAATCGTAGCCTCGTATTCACAGCTCCTGAAGTAGAATCTTTGCAACAATAATGTACGGGCATACAAATCCCACGGAAATTTCACGGAAACGATAACGCTAAACACGTCTTCAGTGCTGTTCCACGAAATCCCCAGTGTCTTCGTTATTGGGTCTTGGCCGTTGTTAATCACGATCTCTGTGGCGTGCTCTTCTGTCGGAATAGCTTCAATAACTTTCGGTGAATTAGATATCCGCTTTCTGGCTTGCATGTTGGCAACTCCCCATAGCGCTTTCAATTGACTATACAGCTCCACTCCTTCGTCGTTGTTTTTAACACTGTCAATAGAATCGTCCATATGGGTTAACTTAAAGACCGTCGCAGCGGCAAGGGGATAGCTGTCTTGGTTTCTTCGAGCGTTCTCCTGCGCAACAAACTGCGACACAATAAGGGCGGAATTCTTTCCAAAGACTACACAGCTAAACTCGAATACGTCGGACTCTTGGTTGGGGTCATGGTGTCTCCACAACAGTCGGAAGTGGGAACGGTCCTTCTCCTCAATCTCGATCTGGAGATACATCTCCTTTATGTCACAAGCGATACCAACAGGGTTTAAACGGAAACGGACAAGGACGTTGAAGAGATCTTGCTACAATTTTGGTCCTGCATGGATCATGTCATTTAAGGAAATTCCATTGCATTTAGCGGTACAGTCAAATACGATTCGTACTTTTGTTGTCGTTTTGTCCATCCTCACGACTGGAAAATGCGGCAAATACCATACGTTATTCGGCAGCTGCTCGTCTGAACGAACTTTTCGTAAATATTCCTTTTCGACATAGGCCTGGATAGTTGCTTTATACTCTTCGACGACGCTGTTTTCTTTGTTCAAAGTTTTTTCAGTGCTTCGGAGGCGAGACAGTGCCATCGGCTTAGTGAAAAGTTGGGGAAATTGGGGAAAGCAGAGAGTTTGCCATCACTCTCTAAAAGACTGGAATAAATCAGAGAGAGAGAGACCAGAAGTGCACCGAATATTGCTTCTTTTACGCGAAACGTGTTTGCCAGCTTTTTTAGTTAACCTTATCGGTAACAATTTTTGTAGTTTTAGCTTCTCTGCTTTGATCATATTTTATCAATTTAAAGTTGTTAACCCCATTGATGATATCTTTGTAGTTTCAGCTTCTAGTTTGAATTGCTGTTTTTATCAGTTTGTAATTTTGTCTTATATATTGTATTTTTTAACCTTTTGTATACAGTATTTAATCTTTATAGGACCTTTCTGAAAACCACGTTACGTGGTAAAAGATTATTATTATTATTATTATTATTATTATTATTATTATTATTATGATTATTATTATTATTATCATCATCATCATCATCATCATCATCATCATCATTATTATTATTATTATTATTATTATTATTATTATTATTATAACGTGAGATCGTGTTCTCGCGGTTTCATTGTTGTCAGGCGCGCCAATACAGCTCCACCCAAGTGGTCTGAGACGGGCGATAGGGCCACCATCTCTCCCTCGAAAATCAACATGAGAATAGTGGAGTTCAGCGTTATCAATTCCAATCAAAAGATCGATAAGTCCATCTTTTTGCTGGCTTGGCAAAACTACACTGGGTCAGGTGAGGCCATTTGTTCTCATGCTCGGTCCAGTTCGCGACTGTAATTGCCTGTGACTTTCTGCGGGCACGTTTTTACACTGATTTCTTTTGAAAACCTCCCATCGACACTTTCTACTTCAATCTTTAACGGCATGGACTGAAAGGTTTCCACTGTGTCGTTGATAACATGAACTTAAACTTTCTGAAAAGGTTTTTGCAGTCCCAGTGCCCCAGCAACTTCTTCGTTCAGCAAAGTTTCGTTTGATGCGTTGTCTAAAATAGCGTTTATCTTTACCTTTCTATCATTAGCCTTCATCCATACGGGAACAGTTCGTAACGAATAAGACCTCGGTGAGCGTTTCGGCATTTCAGCTGGTCAGGGTCACTGCGGGCGTCCGCCTCCCGTGGAACTACTGGGCGTCTCCAATCATCAACATAGGGCAACTTAGTCATCGGTCCGGTTTCTGCCAACACTTCACTTTCATGAAGAAGGTGGTGATGATTTCGAGAGCAACCATCGATTCCACTTATGCGGGCCTTTGAACAGTCTTTCCCCCTATAATCAGAAGCTAGGCAACGAAAACACAGCTTTCTTTCTTTAGCGATCTGCCCACGGTCATCTACCCCTTTGTCATAGAACTGCTACCAAAGCCACACACCGTGATCAAAACTACAACAGAGAGAAAAAGGAGGCTTCGTGTTCCTTGGATCTTTTCCCGTCGCAGTGGTATGAAAATTTCGTATCCTGCTCTGATCCTGTTACTTTGGTTCTCTCGGTGGTCTTGCGCACTCGACTGGTTTCGATTCGATCCCGTTCGCCATTTCTGCCGCTTCTACTCGGATCTTTCAGCCAGTCTGACAGCTATAAGACTGATTTTTCTCTGGCGCGTTCGTGTAACCAGCAGCTGTAATTCTCTAGCTGACTTTCGGGCAACTTCTTTAGAAGCAAACTATGAAGGGTTTCATCTTCTAGCTCTCCGTCTCTTCCTTCCGCCTTTAATTTTACCACCGAAATTCTAACAAGGTCAGCAAACCTCTCCAGGATGTGAATATCGCTACTTCTAATGAATGGCATCTGTTCTAGTTGATCCATGTAGGCTCGAAGAAGCCGCCGCGCACCACCATACTTCGTGTTTAACATCTCTTTAGCCTCCTCGTATTCGGGAGCGGTGACTCTGAGACCGCGGATGGCTTCCAAGGCGTTCCCTGTGAGGCATTGTCGCAGCCTTGCAATTTTTAAATTTGCTGGCTCCGGTTGACTCGTCCACTAGACTTCTGAAGAGGGCCCAGAAATCTTCAAATTTTCGTTTGTCACCACTGAATGTACGAATCTTCAACGGCTTCAAAAATCGGTTTCGGTTGTCGTGATTGCCATGACTCTCGTTTACCTGATACTGTTGGGATGGTTGCTCGTAGCGATTCGTCGTGTTCTCGCTTGATGGCCTGTTATGTTTACGGTTTTGTCCGCGCAGACTTTTATCGCATCTTGCCCTGCTTCAATCGCTTTTTGTACTTCTTTGTCGATTGTTTCGGACTCTTCAAAGCTTCATTTTCTCCCAGAATCGTCTCTCATATTGACATAGAACGCGGACAGTTCCTCTAAAATTTCCTGTGCATTTTCTAGGGCGGCCCACAGCTGCTCAATCGCACTTTCGATCACGGTTACTTCGGATTCCTTTACGCAAAGTCTTTCCAGTTCGTGTTGCAGTTTTGTAATTTATGTTTTTGCGGTACGTTTTCGACTCTTTATTTGTATCAAGAGAATGCCCATTTCCTTCTTTTTGTCCACTCCACTCAGTTTAGTTTCCTCGTTTTTCTCGTTAACTTCGGTAATATCAGTATCATCGGTATTGGATGCCATAACGCACAACTCAAAACTCAATTTACAAACGAAACCTCAAAACAAACACCAGTTCATACCTCTTCGCCGTCTTGGTCGCCAGAAAATTTCGCAAGCGATTGAGTCTCTCGCACGCCAGTTCCTTTTCTGACTTCTTAACAAGCCCCGTTATATGATCTCTGTCAAGTAGATTGGCTCGGTTTAAGAGATTTCACCTCACGACTACTTCCTTTGTAAAATTTGCGTTAATGTAAAAGCGGGCTATCCCAGTTACCGAGCTGAAAATTTTCTTATATCAATGCTCCAACGCATGGCAAAACTTGATATGGATGATGTATTAATGTTCTGGCTAGTGGTTGCTTCACAGCTGCCGAATGATTTCGACAAACATTCAAAGGAAGAGAAGGCCCAAGTAAAGAATCACATATTTTTCACCTCGGTAAAACTCAGCTGAAATTTCCCATATGAACAGCAAACAAAATTCCTCCCACTACCGGGCTTAAATGAAGAGGCCCTAATTTTTCTGAAAGACAAAAAAATCAGTAATATAAAAGTTGAAGAGACATTTCAAACCACAAAATAAACTCAAATCAACCAACAATTATCATACTTTTATTTATTAAAATAGTATCAAAACAAGTACAGAAACTATTCAATCACACTCTTTTCACAAAAATGACCAGTTACACTGATGCAAATTTACAGAATTAAAATATTCAAGGTTTTAAGATCCTCAAAACCAATTTTTATAAACGAATTGACGATAAATAATTCCAACTTATAAAGACAAAACTAAGAGGCGATACTTATGAGATAATGTACAATAAATGTCAGCATAATTATTAAAGAAACGCCGTGAATTTAAACTTATTTTCATTCCCAGAGCTATGAACTGAGTCATGAAATCCTGTTAGACTTGTTTGTGTATCCTGGTAACCTGACCCTTCATAGAAACGAGGCTGGAGTTGACACTGTTCCGATACAAACCTTACTGAATTTTATATGAAAATCATGTTACTCTCATGATAACTGGTTTGCATATACACATGAAAAGCACTGAGGTTTTATTGAGACCGAAGTCAACTCTCCGCTTCTACTCAAAGATCAGGCCACTAAGTAAACAACTTTAAAATGGACTATTCATGTAACATATTTATCTAATTTAAGCTTAAAGGCTCTTAGAAATAAAAAGATTGAATCATACATTTGTTTGTTTGACTATTGTTTATCATCGGGTCGTTTTTCTCTCAAAAGGTTTCAACACGCAGTACAATAAAGTCATTGAAGAAACGTATATTCAGCTATTACTTACAGTATGAGCAAAAATATCCTCTAGCCTTCTCCTGAAAACATTAATTTTATTTGCAATGCAAATGTACCCAAGCCTCTTTTAAAACATTACTGTTAAGAAGTTCAAAACATAAATTAACAACAGTAACTACCTTACTTGTCACAATATGGCGAAACGTATAAAAATTGAGTTCATTCTCAACAAAATTGCTAATGACTTTAATCCCATTACACAGTTATCAGATCATTCAAACGTCACTACAATCAGGCTTGTGTTCTTAATAATATAATTATAGTTAACGAATCCCAATTAACTGAGCCACTAAAGGCCTGTAAACCTTTTTTGTTTCAACACCATGCAAGGCTACAATATTGTAATAGTAGGCAAAACCCAGTATACTGGCTTTTTGGCCAATTCATCACACAATTTCTTTTTTATTCATTGGTTTATTTATATAGTTATTGCTTGTTTCTTTTCTTTGTTTTGTTTTGTTTTGTTTTGTTTTCTTTCTTTTTTCTTTTGGAAACTAAAGCTTCATCCACACCAGCAAACATGTTTAATGAAACCAGGTTTAACAAAATGAAAATTTTTAACAGAAAGCTGAACCACTGACTTTGACATAGGATTAAAATAAACTTTAACTTATGCTTTCATTTGTACTAAATCTGTGGTCATAAAAAATCCGAATTCAGCTTTTATGAAGGAAAAAATTTAAAATCGTGTTTAACAAAACAGCTTTTAAACGTGTTTAAGCCTTGGTGTGAATGGGGCATAAGTTACACCCCTAAATTTGCATACAACAGTAGAAAATTAAGTAAAAACAGAGAATACTATATAACCGACTCTCAGACAACCATTTTTTACTTTCCTTAGTGGCTGCAGATGACAGTTTTCATTCAAACATTTGAATGCGATGGTTACTGAAATCTGACACAACAATTTTACCATTACTTAAAACAGCTACAGACATTGGCATTTTAAATTTTCCTAAGTTACCGCCTTCTGTTCCAAACTTGCCAACAAACTTGCCATTCAATTCAAACACTTGTATTCTATTATTATCCCCATCACACACCATTAGGTGTTTGGATTTAGTCACTGCTAAACAACGGGGATCATTTAACTCACCATCCCCTCCCCCCTGCTGTCCAAATTTATATTGGTATTTACCCTCGGTACTGAACACTTTAATACAGTGTTCACCACTGTCTGACACTATGAGATATTCATCACACTGAACACAGTGAACAGGATGACTAAAACAGCCAGGCCCACCTATCTTCCTTACAAACTTACCATGGGTTGAAAAGATCTTAATCAGTTTGTTACCTGAATCAGCAACAACAATGTTACCATTGGCGTCCAATGATAAACCCCAAGGATTAGAGAGTTGATTATCAAGGCTTCCTCTCCCACCAAACATACCCATGTACCTACCCTCCCTACTGAAAATCTGGATTCTATGGTTATTCTTGTCTGCTACGAAAATATTTCTGTTATTATCAAAGCATATTCCACTAGGGAATATAAATTGTCCCTGATTGGTACCATGGCGACCGGAGGATCTTAAGTAATTCCCACCACTGTCAAAGATTTGTACCCTGTGGTTCCTAAAATCAGTTACTGCTATCTCATCCGTGTCACTCACTGCCACCCCCCAAGGAAGCATAAACATTCCTGCAGACGAACCTTGCTTTCCAAAAGATAAAACAGGTTTAAACTGAAATGATTTTAGTAACATAGCCTGCGAGCAAGCTCCCCGCTCCGGTGAAAAATACCGAGAGGCACTCGGCGAAGGAGAGTGTCCAACACTATTTTTTCCCCGAGCGGAAAGATTCCCGGAGCTGGCGGCCTGCTCGCGGGCTTTAACTAGCAAATCATAAGGACTGCCACGAACATGTTCACCGTTTACCTTAATAATAATTGAATATCTGCCTTGTTCTTTGAGAGAATAGCTGATCTTATACTGTCCATTCTTGTTATCACTGATTCCCACTTCTGAACCGCACTCTTGCCCTCGCTGGTCTCGGATCTCCACCGTCACACGGTCACGTTTATTGTCACACTGTCTTCCTTCTGCGGTTTCTGTTGTCAAAACGAACTGCGTTTCACGTCCAGCAAATACTTCAATCAGTCCTTTGCCTTCAGCTATTGATTGGCTTGCTTTTGTTTGTTGCGGTGTCTCTAAGATACCAATTTCTTCGTTGTTAACAGTGTCTAATAAGTTTTCATTTTCCACGAAAACTAAAGATTCGAAACTCGCAGGGTCAGGGATATCCGACTCTGCTTGAACAAAATACTCAGAGATTGTTTCGAATGATTTCTGCAGTTGGATTATCTCTGCATTGGTTCCTCGACTAAGCAGTCTATCGGCTTTCTCTAACGATGATTCCATTGCTTTTATGTTCTCTGCAATTTTGCTACTTTCCTTTGTCAGATTTTCCAGTGACTTTTCTGTTTGATTTTCCACCGCAGCGAACAAACGTTCTTGTTTTGCATCGATGACCGCTTTCAACTTTTCCACAAACAACTGGATGTCCGTCTTCGTGTTTTCGCTTTTCTGAAGTACTTTAACACAAGATTCTTCAAGTTGACTCACAATGTTTTTCTTCAGTTGTAAGTTCTGTCTCTGTGTTTTCATCAGAGTTCTTATTGCAGTCTTTTGTCTTTCAGCTTCGTCTTCAATGTGCTCTAAAGCGTGACCAGAATGTTCTAGAGAGCTACACGTTTGGCACACTGCCGTTTTGCAGTTCTTGCAGTAGTACTTTAATTCTTCATTTTGATGTCGCTGTTTGGGACAAAACGCGGGTCGCTTCAATATATCTTCATAGTCCTTGTCGTTAAACTCTTTGAGGGCCAGGACTCGGTGATTTTTACTGCTTCGCATTTTCTTATGTGCAGTAACGCAGTCCTCGCAATAAAATATGCAACACTCGAAACAGTACGAAGATTTAGAGCTCTTTTCTCCACAGTTTCCACAAGTTACTTGATTGTTGTTGCATTCTTTAATGGCCAGCACATCAATCAAACCATTCTGATAAAAGCTGGTTGGAAGATCATTTAGGTCGCCACTTTCAGGCACACTGGTAGGGGCTCTGCAGGTTGGACAAGTTATCATATCTTGTCGATTGGTTGTACCTTGACTCGTTTGATGCCATCGTTTTAAGCACTCTAAACAGAAACTGTGGAGACATGGAAGATTTCTTGGATCAGTAAATATCTCCGAACACACAGGACAAGACACTTCGTCCCGAAGATTATAAAGCCAAGCTTGAGTATCCGACTCCATTATGCCTTCAAGGACTGAAGGAAGCGAGGAAGTCGAACACAATGGAGTCTTGTTCATGCGACTTTCTATTTTCAGCTTTTCTCGGAATTAGAGAGCAACCAGCCAATCATAGAACGCTGATCTGAGAGGCTGTTTTTCCTTCTTGGTTTTTTGATTTCTAGGAATTTGCTCCTGGGCAGCCCAGATTTAATAACATGTCAATCTTAAAAACGACAACGATTGTTTTCTCACAAACTTAAATCAGATTAGATTCGAACATAACCAATCACAAAACGTTAGTTTAGGAGTGTGTTAATAAGACTGTCTTTGACAAGTTTAATATCTGTGACTGTAAAAAACATGTGCAAATGACTTCCGATCAGGTGATTTTTTATTAGATTCACGCGATGTCTGGAAAAAGGCACGCGATCAGTCTCATTGCGCGTTACAGCGTCTTTAGGTTTTCTAAATTGCTAAATATAAATAAGTGATACACTGAATTTTCAGCGCCAAAATTGTATTCAGGAACAATAGGTCAATCTCTAAGGGATTTTGACATACGCAGCTACGAAACAGTTTTAGCGTATTTAGTTTGATTCTTGGACAAAGTCAAGCAATTGTTGCTAAGAGATGAAAACAGACAAACCAACCAACAAATTGAATGCATCGCTAATTTTCTCTGTTCACACTCTCAAAATTTATGCAGACACTCAGTCAGGGTCAAGTAATCATTTAATTAACTGTGACACAGTGTCGCAATATTTTAGTTTTACTCTCTGTTTGTAGACAGATTAAGGAATACATGCAATACAGGCATGTTATGAACTTGGGAAGCTCTTTTGGGATATTGCCTGTAGCAGTGTGCGCTGTTCATACTGGCTAAAAACACACGCAGACACTTTGCCTCCGTTGAAAGAGAACAAAAAGTTGTTTTTGTTTTTTGAGGGATATCAAATAAAGGTCACTGGAAACGAATTCATACCAGCGAGAAGATTGAAAAGCCGCAACATTTGGATATCCATGCTTTCTTACACAAAAAAATGTTCGTAGAAAATGACCTGAGGTCCTTTCTTAGCAAACGGTGACGTGAATTAGAAGGTATGGAAATGCCAACTTGCGTGTGGTTAATGGATAACTACAAACAGAGTTACCCGAGACGCACTTCAAGGCGACAGAAGCCATAAAAAGGCTTAGCCGCGATTGAGAATCGAGGTGGCTTGGTAAGAATGGGGAGGTGTAGCAAAAGAATTTCAAAACAATTTAAATAAAAATCATTTAAATCAGGGTTTTCTTCTCTTTTTTCAGTGCAGAAAAGTAATCTTTAGTCACCACTTTTTGACAAGTTATCTGGCATTTTGAGGAAATATAAGCAAAAGTACGCGTCAGGTGATACTTCTTTTGTTCTGGACACGCGATTTATGTCAGTCACGCGATTGAACTGTTAAGTCACGCCAATCCTCAGTTATGTCACGCGATCTGTGTCACTTCACGCGATTCAGTTTTTTTGATCGGTTTAACTAAATTAATTCGTACTCGTTTTCTACGGAATGAACAACTCGCAAAACATTAACTGTCGCAATCCCAAGTGGTATAACGACGTAAATTTCTAAAAGACGGCTGCATAAAAATTTTCGAAGGAAAGCAAAAGCTTGATCAAAGACGATTAAACTCCAATGAAGGAGAATAGCAGCGGTCTTGTTTTTTTAGTCAATTGGAGTTTTCAAATATGGATAAGAAAATCAAATGAATTCATAAAACGCGTGATTCGTTGTTGTTGCTAAGACGTAAAAACAAACAAGCAGATGTCTAAACCGTGACTGTTTATTCAAAGTTTAAAAATCGACGCAGACAGTATCTACTCGTTTGACAAACGTGTTTTAAGGTTACTTATGGGAAAGAAAGGTCGAATTTTTCTCAAATAATTTTTTTTAGATAATTGTTTAAACAAGAAAGGGATGCAAAGTTTCGTGAAAACAGCCGTTAGAAATCTTAAAAAGAACGCGAGCTATCTAAAAAACAAAGGTTTGTAGGAAAAGCGGTGAGCGAGCGAAGGTGTCATAATCCAATTTATGCGGGCTGTGTTGAGATATTACGCGGCAAAATCTTGAATTACCGGCAAATTTGCATATATTTGTTTACATCGTGTTCATCGCAAAGTCACGGCGTTGTATGTAAAATTTTCCTGTGACACAGAGTTCCTTTTGGATTCAAGCATTGCGTAAAAGATTGTTATGAAGAAAGCGAAACTAGAAAAGTCACCTTGGGTGACAGTTAAGAAAAAACCCGGCCCAAAGAAGGTCGAAAAATCATTTGACGAAACCAAAAAACTTCAGCTGGCAGAGAGCCACAAGGGTTCTTGGTACAACCAGTCAGATTTTCTATAACTGCCTCGGCAGTAGAGAAATTCAAGGACGAAAAATCGGATAGTGGAGAGTCGAACATCAGTTCGGAGTCCGAAATCGAAGATGCCGGCGACAATCCAGCCACTTTCGCCGTTGTTGACCGGCTGAAAATAAGCAGCGAACCTCAGCACGCAGCCTCGTGTACTGATAGCGGTGAGAAGTGCGTGTCTCGTGTCAACTCCGCTGGGGCTGCCAGTTTCATGTTCTGCGTCTATCTGCCGTTTTCCTCTTTGTTTCGGTTGAGCCGGTGGCTTTCTCGCGCCTGACTTAACTTTTCCCATAACGAAATCGCTTTTATATAATATTACAGTAACACTAAATGCTCACAGAACTCCCCAGGGAATGCTTCTTTGTGTTTGATTGGCCGGCGGCGTGAGCGCGTTGACAAAAATTTTAACGAGGTGCGAAAACTCGGAAAATGTTTCGAGGCCGAAAACACGGCTTTTGTTTTTGCGCGAATTCCCCATCTTCAAATGAATTAATAGGGTATGTAGATTTGCCAGATTTCAACGAAATTTGACCAAAATGGTCATCAGATATTAATGCATCAAAGTGTGCCAGGCTTTTACGAAATTCAAAATATTTTTCCCGTGACGTGTTAGCATCTGACGGGACTACAAAAATTTTCCATTGTCCATCTTTAGGATGGGTTTTCTCACAAACCAATAGGAATAAAGAAAAAGCCTGACACACTTTGTTAGCCTATTATCTCCTGATTGATATTGTGCAGTCTGTTTGATTTTGCGCCTTTACGTGAGAGTGGGTAATTCAGTTAAGTACACGTCGCTAGTATTGAGTTTGCAGGCCCCTGAGCGCTTATGTATCCAACAAAATAAAAAAACATTGATATTTTCGCAAACTTCAATTTATCAGCTTTACAGTGATATATAGTTTTCCGTGGTTTTATCGAAAGCAGCGCGCGTACGCTAGATTTCCCTGAGGGCACTCGCGAAACATGGAAGTAACCTTAACACATTTTTGCAGATATAAAATTTTCTTTTCAGTAACTAGTAAGAAAATGCCTGAATCAGTCGGCAACCAGTTGATTATACAAACATGGACTATTGGCTCATCGTAAAAACTGACTGACTTCTATCACCCAGTCTAATCCGCTAATTATGAATACAAATTCTCAGCTTTCCGATAACGCGCAATTTTCTAGCCTCTAAAGGAACATTACTATATTCATCTCCAAATGCAAAACTGTGGCTTACCTTGACACTAAAAATTTCTAACAGTTTTTATATCATTGTAATATTAAAGTTTAGTTAAAGTTAACGGACGTGAATGGCAACTTCGTACAAAATTTTCAGCCCCTTCCCTACCTCTTCCCTTGCGTAAAACTATTTAACAGGCATACTGGTCTTCAATACCGAACCTCTATAAATTTAAGATAAATCATTATAATCACTTTTTTTACGAAATAGAACCACACTACCGTTCTTTATGCAATTTAAGTGGGTAGTTAAGGGCACAAGGCCCAAGTTCCTTTTTTTTTCTCACGGGCTGCACAGATTAGCTTTTATTCAAATATTTGAATGCGATTGTTACCACAATCCGAGACAACAATTCTGCCATTTCTAAGAATAGCTGCAGACCGTGGGCCATTAAATTCACCTAAATTGGTGCCTTCTGTTCCAAAATTACGGAGAAACTTTCCATTCAACTCACACCATTAGAAGTCCTGACTTGGGTACTGATACGAAACATGTAGAATTAAGCTCATCATCTCCTCCCCGCTGGGTTCCAGACTTAAACTGCAAATTCCCCTCTCGATCCATCACTTTAATACAATGTTCACTGTGGTCTGATACTATGAGATATTCGTCACACTGAACACAGTGGACAGGAAAACTAAAAGAGCCAGGCTCACCTATCTTCCTTAAAAATTTACCATCTGGCGAAAATATCTTAATTTTTACCTGAATCAGCAACAATAATATTTCCTTGTTATCGACAGATTAACCACACGGATTATAGAGCTGACCGTCGTAGTTTCCTTTCCCACCAAACACAGCCAAAAACCTGCCCTCCCTGTGTAGAATCTGGACTCTATGTTTACCACTATAGCTCTATTCCTGTGGAGGGTTATTCCATAAGGACAAGTAAATTTGCCTTTCCTTCCTCCCCTTTTATTAGAATTTCCACTACTGTCAATGATTTGAACCCTGCAGTTTCAACAGTCAGTTACTGGTATCTCCTCCGGGTCAATCACTCCCCCCCCCCCCCCCCCCCCCAACCAGGAACGCTGAAACATTCCAACGACTGAACTCTCCTTTTGCAAAACTTAAAACAAGGATTAAAACAGGTTTGTACTCCAGAGTTTTGACAAACCCGATTTCTCCACTTTTGACAACGTTCAATATGCGATCTTAATTAGTTTCGGGCGGGCGGAGAATCAGCCCGAGAGAAATGCTCTTTCTTTCCTCAGGCAAATAACCTTAACCATACAGCCTTTGCCGTTCGTGCGAAACGAATAAGGGCGCCTGCGTGGTGGCTTCCAATATTTATAATTGTTTGATCATTAAGAGCTGACTCGTGATATAAATGCGTTGTGATCAGTCACTCTCGAAGGAGTAACAAACGTTTTCCCACCCTTGTTACCGACTTCTGAACTTGTTGCTTAGTGCTGGAAGAGAGGGAGTGGGGTAGGGGGTAAAATGTGCTTTACAGTTATCCTGCGTCTAGAAGGAGCTCTTTTAATCGGTCACAGAAGAGCTTTTAAATCCAAGTATTTGATCGTTAAGATAAAATCAATTGGAAACGTTAGGTAGAAAAACAGCAGCACCAGATCTCAAAAAAGTCCAAATGTATTAGCTCACAGACGCTTGCCCCTCCATCCTCGGGGCTAGTCGGGGCGGGAAGGGACGAAGATTTTACGAGGGAGATGTTGGCCAGCCAATTTTCCCGATTTCGCGGGTGAAATCATCGCTCTGTCCCCACAGCATACCCCAGGGACTCCGACGATGACGTCCCTCTTGGAAGACTTGGGAGTTTTTGTAGACACAGGCTTAGATCGACAGGCAAAGTCCTCCGCTATTTCAGATTTGATAGTTTTAGGGATAAGGCTTCAACGCAGAATTTGTGCAGTAAAAGAAATTTAACCGGAAACAGTGGAACAGTAAAATCCCAATCACGTGTATGTAATGATCCCTTGCGACTGTGATATCTCAAGCAACAATCCGAGGGGGGGCGGGGAAGGAAAGGGTTTGGGTTTCCTTCCCCGCTCCTCCCGTCGCTCCTACTTTTTTGCTCCTTTTTGCCCAATGCCCTCGCGCGCTTGCCCCGCTTGGCTTGAAGGAAACGGAAAACGACTGCTACGCAGGCTAGTGGCAATGCGATATGGTAAGTCAACCACGAAAGAGCTAGAGATTTAGCATCGCGTTTACGTTAAACGGCAAACGTCACCTTGCCGTTTCACGTTTCACGTAAAATAGCGTGAACCTTTTGACTTTAGCCCTTACTTGTCTAATTTTGCGAGTTTCGATGAAGCTGTTTTGTGACTGTGGTTAATTCATGAAGGAAAGTGCGGTAAGGAGTGAGTTATGAAGGATTTTTAAACATGAAACTTAATTTGCCTTGTATGACGTGACGGAAAAATTATTTGGGCACTAGTTTTCAACAATTAACTATACTTACATAGCAATTTATGCGTTTGGTATTAGAATTATAAAGGAAATAAAGGGAGACGTAAAGAATCGACCATAAGAGGACACAGAAAAAATCTGAGCCCCAGATGGGATTCGAACCCACTACCCTCCGTGTTCTGAATCGGATGCTCTAACCTCTGAGCTACTGAGGACTAATATAACAATAATTTTAATATTTTAAATTAGTCCTGACTACAAAAACAAGTCTTCTGGTTATCAAACTGAGAATAATATACAAAGTACTGAGGATAGAAATGAAGGGAAAAGACAGGATTAAAGGACGCAATTTTTCCCATTTTTTTTTATATTTTTGAAACAGAGGTAATTTACTCAAATAAATAAATAAATAAATAAATAAAATGGTGATGCGAGTATATTTCTTCTGGTGTTTGAAAGCGAAGCTCAACAGTTTGCCAAAAACTACAAAATCTTGCCTGGACAGTGTGTGTATTAAGATTGTGAAATAGAAAAAGACACAAAAGGTCAGGGCTTCAAGTGAACTTGATTTTTAAAAATTACAAGAATTAATTATTGTTACCTGATAGGATGCCAAAGGTGGTAACACAATGGTTATAGTTGATGAAGGAGGAAAAATGGAGCTGTTTAGTCAAAGCTTTGTTAATTCAGTTCGTGAATTGCTCTCGTCTTCACAAGCTACAGTGTTAGCTACTGTACCTGTTACAAAACAGAAATCCATCCCGTTTGTGGATGAGCTGAAAAAGTGTGAAGATGTTACACTGATTGAGGTGAGTATCAGTTCTTGTTTACTAAAGTCATAATCTTGTTCAGGTAGCATGGTACAGGTAGCACGTTGTGTTTAATTGTACAATATTGTAGTTGCGAGTTCTTTCAAACTTCCAAGAGTATAATTTTTTTTTCTGTTGTTCATTTATAAGATAACCAGTGGAAATTTTTGGGAAAACACTGTGCTGCAGAACATGTTAATGGTACATGATTGAACAAAAACCCGCAAAAAAATTATTCTCAAACTTGCAATTTGTTTTCAGGTCACAAAAAATTCACGAGATGAGTTAGTTGGAGAAGTTGTGCGCGTACTTAAAAACTGCATGGCAAATAAGTGATTAATGTGATAAAGGTGAGCCCACACACACTATTCATACACTGGGATAGTAGCGGACCAAACCGCAGTTGAAGACCCCTCGGAAATAAGTGAAAATAGGGATAAAGACAAGGCCATAAACACCAGGTATTTACTGGGCAATAACTGAACAGCCCACAGTTTAAGACTGCCAGAAAATAAGTGAATCTTGGGATAAAGACATGACTGTATAGTAATACAATGTACAGTATGTCTCTTGTATGAGCAAAGATGATGATGATGATGATGATGATGATGATGATGATGATGATGATGATGATGCCATGATAATGATGATGATGACTACAGAAGCATTGGGTCAGTACTCATGAAACTCATGGCCTACATTGTGCAGTTCCAGAAAATATTCATACTCCCCCCAGGGAAGGTTTTTTGTTTTGCACTCCATTCACCCCTGGGAATTGTTTAGCTTCACATATACTTTGCTTCTAAAATTTTGACTTTGAAGACCCCCCTCCGCCTAGGAATTTCTGATGGGGTGGGTATGGATTTTTTCTGGAACTGGACATTGTATAAAAGCCTTGTTTTTGGTGCTTACAACTATTCAGTATCAAGAACTGTAACAGTGATGGCACTTACTTCATATGAACGAATTGTATTTATGTTTTGGCACGTGGTTAGTTCAGTCGCCAGATGATTTTGACACGTGTTCAAATGAAGAAAGGACCAAATGGAGAATCGCCATTCATTTTTTCCCCTCGGTATCTGGGCTTAAATATTTCCCATTTGAACAGGGAACTCATATGATCGAGATCATATGAAGGTCAAAAAAATATAGGAAAAATTAAAAGTGTAGTTGATAACACATTTCAAACTACAAAATAAACTCAAATCAACAAGAAATTATCATACTTTTGTTTATTAAAATTCAAAACTAAGGAAGCTAACAATAATAATTCATTCTTTAAAAAAATTACTGGTTCCATTGCAATAATCTACAGAATTAATTAAAATGTTCTAGTTTTAAAGATCCTCAAAGGACAATCTCTAAATAAATTGACAGTATAATATAAGTCCAATTTTCAGAGACAAAACTAAGAAGCAATACAACGCAAATGCATATGTTAGCATTAAAAAGAATGCTATAAATTTAAACTTTTCATTAGTCCCAGAGCCATTTATAACCTTATTCATGAAATCCTGTGGAAGCATTTGTGTGTATGGTAACCTGGCCCTTGAGAAGAAACAAGGCTGTTAAGTTGAATCTGTCAGATACAAACCTTAATGCTTTTTATATGAAAATCATGTTGCCTTATTTTTTCCATATATACATGAAAAACACTGTGAAGGTTTGCATCGAAACAAAGTCAACTTCTCACTTCTACTCAAAGATCATGAGGGCACTTAAAGACACAACTATAAAATGGACAATTAGTGAATGTAGCATATTTATCTTGTTTAATTTAAGCTTCTTAAGGCTATAAGAAGTAATTAAAAAAATTGAATATATTAATTTGTTTGTTTGACTATTTGTTTATCATTGGGTAGTTTTCTCTTAAAGTGTAATTTCAACTATATTGAAATAAGCTAAGCTGTAACTTAATTACAGTATGAGTAGAATTGTTTTACAGCCTTCTACTGAAGAAAAATTAACTCCCTTGCAATGCAAATGCAAATGACTCTCTTAAAACAATACTGGTAAGAAGTTTAAAACTAAATTAACACTTATCAATTAAACCTTAACTTATCACAATATCAAACTGATAACAACTGACTTAATTCTCAACAATCAGGCTTGTGTCCTCAATAATATAATTATAGTTTAAAGATTAAAATTCAGCCACCAAAGACCTGCCAACCTCCTTATTGAACACCATGTATGGCTAAAATGAAAACACTTGGGCAAAATTCTCCGTGTAGGATTTTAACCAAATCCATCATCACGGGATTTCTATTTTTTTTAATTTAATATGTGTGTTTTTTTGGTAATAAAAGTGATTTACACTCTTAAATTTACAGTACAACCGTACTTTTAACCAAGATTTAATTATTACTTTCCTAATTAGTGGCTGAAGATAACAGTTTTCATTCAAACATTTGAATGCGATTGTTATAAAACTCTGACACAACAATTCCTTCATTACTTAAAACAGCTACATAGATTGGACCACTAAATTCTCCGAAGTTACTGCCTTTTGTTCCAAACTTGCCAACAAACTTGCCATTCAATTCAAATAATTGAATTCTATTATTACCCCGATCACACACCAACAGGTGTTTGCAGTTAGTCACTGCCATATAATGGGGAGATTTAAACTCACCATCCCCTCCCCCTTGCTGTCCAAATTTATATTGGTATTCACCCTCGGTACTGAACACTTTAATACAGTGTTCATTTCGGTCTGACACTATGAAATATTCATCACACTGAACACAGTGAACAGGATCACTAAAAGAGCCAGGCCCACCTATCTTCCTGATAAACTTACCATCTGTTGAAAAGATCTTAATCAGTTTGTTACCTGAATCAGCAACAATAATATTACCATTGGCATCTAATGATAAACCCAAAGGATAAACGAGCTGACTACCAAGGCTTCCTTTCCCATCAAACATACCCATGTACCTACCCTCCCCATTGAAAATCTGGATTCTATGGTTATTCTTGTCTGCTACGAAAATATTTCTGTTGTAATCAAAGCATATTCCACAAGGGAACCTCAATTCTCCATGATTGGTACCTTTGTGACCGAAGGATCTTAAGTAATTCCCACCACTGTCGAAGATTTGCACCCTGTGGTTCCCAAAATCACTTACTGCTATCTCATCTGTGTCACTCACTGCCACCCCCCAAGGACAGTTAAACATTCCTACAGACGAACCTTTCTTTCCGAAAGATAAAACAGGTTTGAACTGAAATGGTTTTATCAACAAACCCTGCGAGCAAACTCCCCGCTCCGGTGAAAAATAGAGAGAGGCACTCGGCGAAGGAGAGTGTCCGACGCTATTTTTTCCCCGAGCGGAAAGATTCCCGGAGCTGACAGCCTGCTCGCGGGCTTTTACTAGCAAATCATAAGGACTGCCACGAACATGTTCACCGTTTACCTTAATAATAATTGAATATCTGCCTTGTTCTTTGAGAGAATAGCTGATCTTATACTGTCCATTCTTGCTATCACTGATTCGCACTTCTGTCCAGCACTTTTGCCCTCGTTGGTGTCGGATCTCCACCGTCACACGGTCACGTTTATTGTAACACTGTCTTCCCTCTGCGGTTTTTGTTGTCAAAGTGAATTGCGTTTCACGTCCAGCAACTGTTTCATTCAGTCCTTTGCCTTCAGCTATTGATTGGCTTCCTTCCGTTTGATGCAGTATCTCCAAGACACCAATTTCTTCGCTATTGACAGTGTCTAACAGCTTTTGATTTTGCACGAAAAATAAAACTGGAAGACTTCCAGGGTCATGGACAACTTGCTCGCCTTGAACATGAATTCCCTCAAAGATTTTTTCTGGTGAGGTATTTACTCTCACAACCTCAATGTTGTTACTTCGCATTAACAGTTTGTCAGCTTTTTCTAGTGATGACTCAATCAGTTTTATTTCATTCTCGATCTTGTTCTTTTGTGTTGTTAGACTTTCAAACAACTTCTTTGTCTGGCTTTCCACCGCTGCGAAAATATTTTGTTTCCTTGCTTCAATGATCGCGAATAAGTCATCTGCAAATTTCTGAACATTTCTTTTCAGGTCTTCTCCTTGTTGTATCAGTTTAGCGTAATCTTCATCGAGTTGCTTAACTGTGTTCTTCTTTGCTAGTAAGTTCTCTCTCTGTGTTTCCACAATATTCTTCATTTCAGTCTTTCGTCGTTCAGCTTCGTCTTCTATGTGCTTTAAAGCGTGACCAGAATGTTGCAGAGTTACACAAGCTTGGCAGACGGCCAGTTTACAATTCTCGCAGAAGAACTCAAGCTCTTTTTTCTCGTGCCGTGGCTCTGAACAAAACGCGGGCCGCTTGAGTGCATCCTCGTAGTCTTTGTCTTGGAACTCTTTCACCGCGAGAACGCGGTGATCTTTGTTTGTTCGCATCATATTGTGTCCAATTAGGCACTGTTCACAATAAAACATGCAACACTGGAAACAATACGAAGCCTCAGAGCTTTTCTCGTCGCAGTTTCCACACGTCACTTGGGTTGTGTTGCATTCTTTAATGGCCAAAACATCAATCATGCCGTTCAGGTAAAAGCTGGTCGGAAGATCCTTGAGATCGCCGCTTGCAGGAAGTTTGCAAAGGGTTTGGCACTTGGGACATTTGACTGCGTTTCCACCGCCGCTTGTCTCATACCAATGATTTAAACACTCCAAACAGAAACTGTGCAGACAGGATAGCTGTTTGGGATCCGTAAATATGCCTGAACACACTGGACAAGACACTTCTTCGCGAAGATTATAAAAGAGCGTTCGGATATCCATGTTGCCTTCAACAATCAAGCGAGGAAATCGTACACAATAGAGCCTTGTTCGTGCGGCTTTCTATTTTCAGCTTTTCTCGGAATTAGAGAGCAACAAGCCAATCATAGAACGCTGATTTGAAATGTTGTTTGTCCTTCTTGGTATCAATCTGCCCCTGGCGAGTCCGTGATCCAGCTTTTTTTAACATGTCAACTGCATGAAATGCGAAACAATTGTTTGGTCACGATTAGATCAGATTCGAACTTAACCAATCAGATTAGATTCGAACTTAACCAATCACAAAGAGGCTGTGTTTGACAAGTTTGATATATAGTATCTGCGAATGTTCGGATCAGGTGATTTCTTATTAGAGTCACGCGATTTCTACAGTATGTCACGCGATCAGTCTCATTGCGCGTTACAGCGATTTTAGGTATTCTAAATTTCTAAATATAAATAAGTGAGACACTGAATGTTTAGCGCCAAAATTATATCAGGAACAATAGGTCAATCGGTGGGAGAATTTTGACATACACAGCTACGAAACAGTTTTAACGTACAATTCAGTTTTAAAATACTTGGACGAAGTCAAGCAATTGTTGCTAACAGATGATTACAAACAAACCAACCAACAAACTAGATGCATCGCTCTCTCTCTCTCTCTTTACATTCTCAAAATTTATGCAGACAGTCAGTTATCATATAATTTCCTGCTTCAACGGCTAAAAAAAGGGGGACGACCTCGAAACATAGACTCCAGACCCCTCGAAACCGCAGACCTCGAAAACACAGACCCATGGTCAGTATTACACGGTGTCACGCAATCACCACAGGTAAGGACTATTTATTAATTTCGACAGAATCCGCTTCAGGTTTATAGAAGTTCCAACCGGAAAACAAGATCGCTAGATCAGGAATGAGCGCAAAAGTTAAATCTTAGCACAGAGATATTTATTGTCTCCCATTGAGCGTAGACCTAGAAAACGACATGTTCTAGCATCACGTACATTTGCAGCCAACTGAAACTGAAATGTGCTACTACCACAGGGAAACATCAAAGGTAATAAAGTCAAGTGCATGGAGTTTTTGGTATACTTCTGTTAAAGGTAAACGCTCAAGAAATGTGTGTCTAGACGGCCACGCGAAAATTGTAAAGAAATAACAAAGAGAATTTTTCCATCTCGCGCTTAACTTATCGACAACCAGAACACAAGATCGCTAGATCAGTAATCGATAGAAAAGTAAAATCTTATGGTGTGGGTGTTGTAAATCGCCGGCAATGTCAGTAACAAATAACACTCACACAATCATCATGAACATGAGAAATTGCCGCCGACATACACTATATTTTGTAAAGTTTTATTGAAAACAGTCAATAACTCAGCTAGATTTGTTTAAATTGGATTAATCATAAAAGGAACGTGTGTTCTGATGATCAGCTTGGGCAGTTTCTTATGTTTAAATGAACTGTAACTTTTATCAAAGACCCCTTAAAACTTAGGCCTCAAAACTATAAAAACACGTTAACTACCGGAGTATAATATAAATATAAACAACGTAAATTATATTATACCTTTTCGATTTGCGAGTAATCGGCGTTCTAAAGCGCCACTCGATTATTAGAACCCTCGAACCGACAAGCAATTAACAAATACTGAGTAGTACTAATACTCGAACTGACAAGCAATTAACAAATACTGAGTAGTACTAATACTCGAACTGACAAGCAATTAACAAATACTGAGTATCAGTAACGGTAACAGGTAAAAAGCTATCAAATCATCTACATGTATTTATATTTGTAAAATTCTTTCATCAAACACCCGCTTTTAATATCTCTATAAAATGTCTTGTTATAATCGAAGTGGATTCTAATCATTTCAATGTGATAGAAAGTTCCTCCATTAGTCTTTTTAAAGCTATACCAAGTGCAGCGAATTCACTTCATCTCTATAAACTGGAGTCGTTGGACAATCCTGTTTTTACGTTTTCGTAACATTACATCGGGTACCAACGGAAAACAATGGGCTGATTTACGCGGTGAATGTCACAAAAAATTCAATGGTAACTTTCCTTCCAAACATCAATTTAACAAAAAAAAAAACGTAATTGACTGCTTTTGAATGTGTAAAACAATTACTTTGTATAACTTGGGTGTAAGCATGACCGGAGTACAACTTTTGACAAATGTTGTCAGTAGTCAACATTTCCCGTTGAGAGCCGTGATGCTTTCAATATTGGTTATACTGATTCCTACAGACCAATGCCGGTTACGTTTCCTTATTTTTGCATAATAATAAAAATAACACCTTTTTGCTAAACAGTAAAAACAAATTGTACTTTGCTTGTTTTTAACACTTTCTCGGCCCATCATAAAATCGTCGCTTTGTGAATTATACTCTTTTTATGCCTTTAATCCTATCGAACATTATATCAAAAGATAATTTCTCAGCAGGAAAAAAAAAACAAAGGCAAAACGACAACAACATGGACACTGAAATAATCCCTTCGCGCTAGCGTATTTTGAAGCTTATCATAGTCAAACTCTCTTTTGAGAAGACCAAGGTGTGACTTTTGTAAGCGTAACTGCGCTTCTGCTGGAATCTGCAATAGGGAGGGATCGAAGTGAGGAGAACAGCGCTTCATACAGGTTTGCTTGACGCAGTAGAATTTGATGGTGTGTGTTACTGATGGACGTTTCTTCATTGGGGTCTGGACATAGCCACTTTTCCTCGTGCGAAAAAACAATATCAAAAGGGGATGTTATCTTTTGTCTTCGGGGAAACTCGATGCGGCATTGCTTACATTGCTCTGCGTTAGGCACATCGTCAAGGAAGCAAAGGACGAAAGGCTTGTTGTTGTGGTGAATCGGCGTAAAGAGACGCTCATTGTACGGCTGACAAGTTTCTTGTGAGGGTTGCCTGTTTGGTCGCCATGGATTCTTGTGCGAGTGCTACCTTACTTTCCATGTGTGTTTTGCAAACAAAGGTATCGGTAGGCTTTGCCGCGCTTGAGAAGCGAGGTGGCTTGGTAAGAACAGGAGGTGGCAAAGAATATCAAAACAATTCTTCGTGCTGGAAAGTAATCTTTTAGTCTAGCATTTTGAGGAAATATTTACAGAAGTACGCGTCAGGTAAGACTTCTTTTGTTCGAGACTCACGATTTGTTTCAGTCACGCGATTGAACAGTTTAGTCACGCCAATTCTCAGTTATGTCACGCGATTCAGTATTTTTGATCGGTTTACCTAACTGTCAATTAATTAGTCCTCGTTTTTCTAGGGGATAAATAACACGCTAAACAATTAGTGTCGTGTTTTTTAGTCAATTAGAGTCTTCAAATAGGCATGACAATAGCAATTGAATTTATAAAACGCGCAAATGAAACTTACTTGTAAGGGTGGTGAGGACTCCTGTATCATTCAATTACCCTTCCAAACCCAGAATTCAAGTTTGACTGAAGGTGGTTCAACAAAGTTACTGATAAAGTGGTTCAAACTTTTGAGTCTGCGAATGGAATCCTAAAGTGTGACATTTCAGATGAAAGCTACTGAGCAGTACTTTTCTGTGGTGCTGTTTATTATGCTGTATAAAGTGGTTGAAATGTTCGAGTCTGTGAATGAAATCTTAAGGTGTGACCATTTGGGTGAAATGTACTGAGCAGTACTTTCCTGTGGTGCTGTTTGTTATGCTGTATAAAGTGGTTCAAACTTTTGTGTCTCTGGTTAAAATCCTAAAGTGTGACCATTCAGATTTAAACTACTGAGCAGTACTTCCCTGTGTTGCTGTTTATAATGATGTACAAGGTGCTTCAACGCCGTTGAGTCTGCAGAAGAAAACTTCACCAGTAAAATTAAATGTTATCTTATATGCACCTAAGGTGTAAAAAGAATTGACGAATTGATAAGATTGTTAATTGATTGATTGATTGATTGATTGATTGATTGATTGATTGATTGATTGAAATGAAAGCTACTGTCCTTAAGAGTGGTCCTTTCCTGTATTTTTGCAGTTATTTTGCTAGGGACAAACTGGTTATAACATTTAATTCTGTCGATGAAATTTTAAGATGTAAAGCCGTGGCCAAACGACGCATGACAGTCAATGATAGTTCATGATAGTCAAAACTTTCATCAACTATTATCAACTATCAAGTGGGTGGTCAAATGGCTCAAAGAAACTTTTGATAGCCAACGATAGTTTGTCGTGTGCTTCTAGTGTCAGGCACCTGCAGCTGGCCAGTCTACACGTCGCAAACATGGCATTGCCTGCAAGTTACAAAACTTTGCATGGATGAATCTTTTGCCGCAAAGACGGCGGCGGCATGCTTCGTTTTCTTTCAGTTGTTGGAAGAACTTACAGGAAATGAATTCTTGAGAGTGCTGGTGGAGAAAACAGCTGACCAAAGAACTATCATCGACTATCACGCGCGTGGTCAAACGGTAGGAAAAGGTATCATTAACTATCATGAGGATCGAATTACTTTGAACATGCTCAAAACGAATGACAGTTGATGATAGTCGATCATAGCGCATAATTGGTGGTCAAACGACCGTGCAAGTTTTACTGGTAACTATCATTCACAGTCATCAACTATATATCATTGACTATCATGCGCTGTTTGACGAAAACTCCCTGGTAGTGCATTCTGTCTGGAGTGCTCCCTACCAGGAGTGAAATTGAAAAGGTCCAAACATGGCGAGAAATAATATTGTTAATGGAAACAAAATACAACCTTTTTAAGGAGCAGCTTGTGTCACTTTTATGCTATTTTATCTTTTTACGTAGTTGAAATTAATGTAGTTTTAAGTAACTTTATTCATCATTATCAACTGTTGGTACACGTAGTTGCTACATTTTCTCTCTCACTTGCATGATAGAGTCTTTTTATACTGAACATACAACTCCTTTGCTCCTTCCACTCAAATGTATTCATCTTAAAATATACATAACAAATTGTCATCCCAAGCCCAAGGGACTGGGAGGGGAAGGAGATTAAAGCGTTCCTATCTGTTATTTGTAGCTCTGAAGCAAGGCAGCTATACGTCGGCCATGTGGAAACCCAAGGTCTCAGAAAGTCTTTTGCCACATAGAGAGCAAACCCCCGTCTTCTGTGCACTTTCTAAGTGTGGTGATATTGAATTACCCATTCTATGAACAAGGAAGGCTTATTCGTCGAAATAATCACTAATTTTTGACTTAAAGTTCTGCTCATGTAGCAAGTTGCAATCAGTGTTGTTTTGTTGATTGGGCTTAGTAGCCTGGCTCTCATGTTGGTGCGGTTACCATGCCATTCCCAAAATGGCCTCTGCTGGAAAGAAACATGTTCTTTTGACGGGATCCCCAGGTAAAGAATACTTTTGTTTAAACTAGAAATAGTGTTCACTAGAGATGCTCCCGGTTTTGAATAGTTGTTTTGGCTAGATTGCAGAATACCCGTCCCACCAAATATCTAACTTAAAAACTGCTCCCGCAGTCGTGTTCTTAAACTGAAATGAATGCTGCTCCCGCAGTCCCGCAGTCGTCGCGCTACACATGAACATACCTCGTTTTTTAATCCGTGAACCGAAACAGGCACGCTACACTCGTTCTTTAAACCATGAACCGAAACAAGCAAATCCATGAGCCGAAACTTAGAGCGGTTAAGTAACCATCGACTCTGGGACTGCGGGAGCACTTGTTTGACTCACTTTATCATTTGAATCAATCATTTTATTTCAATAATATAAAATTCAACAAATTAGAAAAATGTACAACACGCATATAGCAAAGCTAATCATTCATCGACTCTGGGACTGCGGACTGCGGGAATCTCGTCCCCAGAGCCCATGCACGTTTTAGGCCAAATTAATAAAAATAAGGCAAGGTGATTTTCATATTAAAAGGCATTAAAGTTTGTATCTGACAGATTTAACTACAACCTTGGTGCTGACCAAAAGGAACGCGGCCTCTGGGAACGAGATTGATTTAAAGGACGATGTTCACGGTTAAACGCATGCGCGAGCAGACCGGCTCAAAAAATAAATTGTACGGGTCGACATTAAATTCGACGTGATCTTGTGGTGAAATAATCTGTTGAAATCGTGCCCGAATTTTGATCATCTGCTCTTTGTTCTCCACTTTTTGTAATCTAGTGTTTCCTTGTGTAAATACAAGTTCATTTTTTGTAAGGTTGAAAGTTTTTTAGCCGCCGAAATCGACATTTTAGTTGATGGATCGTCAAAAGGGTGATTTACACGGTACGACTTTGTCACATGCGACAAGCTTACGACAGGGCTACGACACGAATTGTTTCATGTAAATCAAACCTACAACTCGCTTACGACTGTCGTGTATGTCACAAAAAATGTTGTAGGATTTTGAAACATGTTTCAAAATCCTACGACAATCGTAGGTATAGGCAATGTTGAATGACGAGAGTTGTGTGCCATTTTTTGCATGACGCAAGCAGCGCGCGCTCTAGGAATCGCATGCGACAGTCGTAAGCAAAAGTTGTACCACCTAAATCGGCCTAAAGGAGACGTCGTGGCTGACCGGCGAAGGGACGTTCTGTGGACTCTATGGAAGCACAGGAATAAAAGTGGACAGAGTGGAGGGGATGTAGATGTCCTGTATGGTTAACAAGATACATCCACCTACCGTGTGAGTCTGTTTAAAATAGACAACGATTTCGCGGAACATCTGCTTTCGCTGGAAATGGCATTAAGGTCAGTGGTTGCAGGCATGTACTTTACCACGGCTGGCTTTGGATCAACTCCAGACTTCCAATTCCCCTCGACAGTACCCTGATGGCAAGTCTCCTCACATTTTCCTTTTTCCGTGTTTTGTAACAAATTCTTTGTACAAATAAAACAGAGAGATCATGCAATCTTCGGTGTATGAGCTGAAGAAATATTTCACAACTTCAGTGACTTTCATAATGCAAAAAATTAATTTTCGATTTCACTCACGGGGATTTTCTAGATTTCAATCGTACTGTTTGTACATATGGAAGTCAACTGTCAAATATGGAGGATTCAACGGACAAACAGCATCAAACATCAGTGTTTTGCTTTGGATGGAAAAAACTGATACGAGAAGTGAATAAATTTGTGATCAAAATTTGATCACAATTAAAGTATGTGTGAGTTAGTTGTAGTCGTCTATTTAGAGGGCTCAAATAGCGGGCAAGAGAAAAAAACCCAAAATATTTGCGGCAAACTACAAAATCTATTGTAAGGCATTCATTTATATATAAAATTATGGTTATTGCAAATGGCAAACGCAGTTTTGATTTGCCACCACAGCTGCGTTTTCTCAAATGCATTCCTGCATCTCGCCTGAGGACTCTCAGTGTTGTTGATACTAAATGGTCGCATCGCCTCTTGAAGCTTGCGGATTTCTCGTTCTTCGCCTTCTCGCTGGTCTAGTAAAATCAGGCTATTGAACGAACACACTATAGTTAGTTTATCACTGAATGTTGATGAAATGCTGGTCCTTAGTAAGTAAGTTTGAGGGAGCTACTCGGCTTTTCGAACCGGGCATAATCAAAAAGATCCATGCCGCGAGATATACTGTAATACATTGTACTAAAATAAAACCGTATGCGTTCGCATAAGTTCTGGCATTTCTTGGATATCATGAGAAATCTGCACGAAGCGTTGCAAAAATCCCATGTGTGTTTTACATGGGCAGTCTTTTCGTTTCTTTCTGAAACGTGACTGGAACATTGGCCGGTCAATTTTATTTCATGCCAGCAAGTTCTAAGACTTGCCCGCCGTATCCCGCTGGTGTTGTGTACTCGCTTCTAATTGATCCAAAAACAATAAGCTTGACAGCGCCTACGTCATCGCTCGCACATGCGCCAAACCGTGAAACTCTTCCTTTAAATTTCATTGTCTCTTGGACTACGGGAGCACTCCTTTAGCAAGATATTTAATGGGCCGGGTATTCTGCAATCGCTCCGTTGTTTTTGACGATTTGTATTGAATATAAATATTGTGTATACGACTGTTGTAAATTTGCATTTCAACTATTAAATAAATATTCATATGCATAGAAATAGTCAACACATTACTTTGTAAATCTGACAAATAATGAAAATTTTCTATCATCATACAATATTGTATTTCAACATTGTTTGACTATGTAATATTTGGGAAAACATGAAAAAAAATTGCAACAATGTATCACTAGAAATTATCATGAAAAAATTCCATGTATATGTACACGCGGAGAATTCTAGAGTGCCTCCTTGGGTTTTGGCCTCGAGGGCAATAATAGTTGATTATAATGATGTATCCCAAAACTCACACTGTTTACTTTATATTCCTAGGAAGCCTATGGTCCATAAGCACCCTGGCTTCTATAAACATGTAGGCTTCCTTAAGCTTGTCAGAGCCTTTTTTTTTCTTTTCAAAATATCTATCACCAATTATGTAATATTTTATTTACTTTAAATGTATGTATCACACTAATTGTATGTATTACGCTATATGTAGGTATGCTTGTATAATTATATTTTTTTATAGTTTTAGGCAAAAATAAAATTATTTATTTTTGAAAATTGAAAATTCAGTTTTAGAAGTTTTTGAAATTCTCCTAACGCTTTGGAACGATTTCCGCAAAGCTCCTTACACTAAAATGCATGTATGCACTGCTCTTTGATCATATTAGCTTACTACACTGTATAATTAGGTTCTAAGTAACAGGGTAGCCCTGCAGTAATGTCATACCAAGATGGACACCCAGATATTTGTCTCGAAGGTCTAACTAGAATGAGAAGATCTGGGTACGAGATAAGCCCTGCACACTGGTCAGATGGCTGCATGAAATTTGTTGGAGTCAGAAAATGTTTGCACAATTAATGTCTGGGGCTGTAGTCAGAAGATCTAACAATGGCACACTCAGCTACAGGAGAAAAATTGGCAACGTTATTCAATTCCAGCCAACTCCAACAGTGCATGTGCCCCATCAATCCCCTATAGAGCTTCACACGGGTCAGCCCATCAGTCAACCCCAGGCATTTCACATTTGATGGCCGTGTGACTTTCCCCTCAATACTATCGCTTTGTTTCAATGACAAGTTCATCAGCAAAGACTATAAATTCTTGGTTCATCGAAAACTGGATATTGTCACTGCCACAGTGCTACATGTGTAAGAAATACAAATCTAGGGCTTATCCGAGATGTAGTTTGGCACGAATAAGCTTCTATTTGAATAAATTTAGACAATATAGGTAAGTCCAGGATTATAGCAATCAACGTCTTCAATAACTGCAGTGTGGGGCATTTAATTTTACCAGGTCATTTGTCCTGATCAACATGGGGCATTGTGTTCCAGAAAATATCCATACCTCCCCAATAGAATGTTTTTTGGTTTGCCTCCCCACCCCTCCAGAAATTCCAGTTTAGCTCTATACTTACCACCCCCTCCCCCTTCCCCCCCAGAATTTCCAATGACCTTTCATGGGTGGGTATGGATATTTTCTGGGACTGCAGATTAGATTTTGTCATTTCTAATGTTTTCAAATTTGCTAAGATCCATTGGGCCAGTTATAAAAAGACAGTTTAGATGGTGTTTAACAAAACCATATTCTAAGCCATTTTCAATTCTGCCAAGAATCGTATCTATAAGCATTGGTTGCTGCTGACTGAAGCAAGAACGCTTCCATCCCCGACTAGAAAACTATTTATCTACTTAAAATATGTAAATTAAACACTTATAAACAGATTTGGAGGCCGACTGATTGTCTTAAGCCACGGCCTAAGTTAGACTTTGTTTGAAAATAACTGGCCCATTGTTTCTATTATTAATACTATTTTACACCTCTGGCCCCAGTTGTTCAAAGGCCGGATAACTTTATCCAGTGGATAAGTCACTATCCGACAGTTTCAATCTGTGCAAAGATTTCAGTATTTCGTCATGTACAAGCGAATATGCACACTCTAACCACAGTTTAGTTTAGGAGTGTACGAAAACCTTGGACAACGTTTAAAGTGAAGTATATTTTAGACCCCGAATAGTGTCTTATCCAGCGAATAAAGTTATCCGGCCTTTGAACAACTGGGGCCTGGAAGACAACCTGGCAATTTATTTCTTCTCTCTTTTTCTTTTCTTTTCTTTTTTCTTTTTTTTTTTTTTTTTTTTTGGACTTTGCGCTAGGGGTTGGCAAGACAACTTTGTGCAGGAAGGTTTATGAAATTCTTAAAGACAGGGGAATCCAGACACAAGGATTCTACACCGAAGAAGCTCGTAATAGTCCCAAGGGGAATAGGGTGGGGTTTGATGTTGTCACCCTAGATGGGCAACGTGGACCACTGGCAAGAGTAAAAGGGTATGTGGTACGTCAGACACTGATTTGAATGAATATATTACAACAGAGCCCAAGTGTTAAAGTCAATCCACATCACACATGACCAGCAATCTTTGAAATTTTTGTTTTGAATGGAGTTTTGAAATTAACATGTCAGCTTTGATTACATCGCCCACAAGATTTCAGAGTTCCTTGTTTCCGAAGTATTTAAAATCTTTTTTTTCAGGTAATGGGTCTCTTTCAGAAAAATTTCCAGAGAAATGTTCAATGTTCCGTTCAAATGCTTCACAATTACAAAGAGGAATAATATTTGAATGGTTATTTTATTCTCAGAAATACTGGTCACATGCGACAGACACTGACTACAAGTAGCCACAGACAGATATTTCACGTGACAAATTGTCATCTAATATATTTGAAAGACTGAGATGTTGCAGTTGGAGGGTAATATCAGAGTCATTTAAGGATACTTCCTGGGTTCAGGGGTGTCCTTTGGAAAAAAAATCGTACGCGCGCAAGTTTTAATAAACCTCTAACAAACTATATATCATTATAAAGCTTAATAAATGTAGTTTCCTATAAAAAATATAATTGAGCGATCTTTTCCTTTTTTAAGTCCCAGGAGCCAGTAGAACCTCGAATCGACCGATGGTCGTTCCATTGAATTAATCGGTTATCGAACGCCGCGCGAAGAACGAAATCGCTGCACAGTGTTATTCACAAGGCATCAATCAACAAAAAGGTGTCAGGCTTTTTCGAAATTCTGATTGGTTATTTAGATATCCACGTCTAAAGTTTGAGTAGCAAAAAATATTTGAGTCGTGTTGCGTAAACAGTCGCCACGGGAAACATATTTTGAAAATCAAAATTCCCTGACACCTTTTTGTTTGTCATTATTCCTCGAATCTTCTGGCCAAATTTCACGACAATCCGTCAAAACTACATACCCTATTAAT
This sequence comes from Pavona decussata, assembly GCF_977016875.1. Classification (NCBI taxonomy): domain Eukaryota; kingdom Metazoa; phylum Cnidaria; class Anthozoa; order Scleractinia; family Agariciidae; genus Pavona; species Pavona decussata. The sequence goes on along the minus strand of NW_028145515.1, from coordinate 1,376,754 downwards.
TCGTTCAAAGTCGACATACTCTGCCAAGATTCAAGTGCGAGTTATCGCTCGATAAAGGTTTGCAGGAAAAACAAGGCTCCACAGGAGATTATGACACCTCATTAGGTGGCGAGCCAGACCCCATGGCGTCAACAACAATAGCACAGAATTTCGCGGAAAAAGTATCGCGTTGCAGACACGTTTTAGACTCCGCTGTTGTGATCGAGCGAGATGGGGAAAGTGGCGAAAGGAAAACGTAAAAACTAACCAAGAAAACGGGGAAAAACCAAGGCTAACGAAACCAGAAGCGCGTCAGCGAAGAGTTTGCCAAACTGTGCACTCCTCGGAGGAGTGCACTGATAACAGAGATGAAATCTATTGGGTAGGTTGTTCGTTTTGATTGCGTGTAATGTAATTTACGCTTCAAGCTAAAGCGATTATTCATTTTGTATCAAAGGAAATGTATAAGGAAAGAAAATCGCATTTTTCTGTTATTTAGGTACGATGGTGATTTCTTCGTAAGAAATATTCAAGATAGCGTGGAGCGGAGCAAAAAGCGAGAGAAAGGGCCACGCGGAACGCGCTATCTCCAGTATTTAATACACGTGGGCAGATACAATTCTGGTGAGTTCTATTTCATCGGTCTAATTCTTGCTGATTTTATTCCAATGTTTTATTACAAACGTGCAGTAAAACGTTATTTGGTTTTATCTCGCTGCAGAAGAAAGAAATCGGCCCAGAGGATGCAGAATATGATATTTGATATTTTCACAGGACGCTTGCAAAGTTACCCTGCAGGACTTTTGCACGGCAATCGACCTCTGTGTACTTGATTAACAGTGGATTAATTTGAAGGCCGCTGCTCCAGTTCCTCGTAATCACCTTCGACAGAACCTTCAACGTCGACTAGAGTTTCTTGGTCGAACCAAGAGCCTTTGTTGCTCTCTGCAAGATCGCGTTTTCGATCTTCGCTGAAACCTATCTTTCCCTTTTTCTTAGGCCCTGGCTTCTTCCGGGATTTTATCCACAGGCTCTTTTCGTTTTTTGATGACTTTTCCATGTGGGAAGCGCCGGCAAAGAATATAAAATTCGAAGTGAGAAATTTTCTGCAGGCGAGATGTAAACAAAATATGCTTATTTCTGAAATAAGAGCTCCCGGAAGAAGCGTTTGCCGCGAAAATTCCTCTGGGGCGTCTCGCACTAAGAAGATTATGACACCTTTTTTATTTATTTACTTTTAGATGGAAATACGTTTTCCAAAATATCTCGCGCGCTTTTTAATATTTTTCAATTTTTTTTTTCAGTAAATGTTAGATAAAATCCCCAAATTCTATTTGGTCGAAAAAAATGTTTTTTCCCTTTTTTACCCTATCGAACCCAGGAAGTACCCTTAAGTCTTATATCATGAGTGTCTATTTAGGGATGGTCAAACTGCAAGAGGGAGAGCATCTCCCTCAGTTGGTAATTACTTAGTGGATGTCAAGTCATTTGAAAACAGCTTGCACTTCCCACAATCAAGGTATCCTCTCATAGATCAACATCTTAACAGAAGTATTAAACTGTAGCTGGAAAATGGGTTGGAACAATGATTAAATGTACACTGTAAGGCATTTTGAATCAGAGCCTTTCATTGCCACCTTTACTTTATTATTATTACACTGTGTAGTAATTTTTTTAATTGTGCCAAAAAATAACGTTGAAGTTAACTTGATCATTTACAACCTTAACCAGGGTTCAAAGTTTATTTTTGACTTTGGGAGCACCTGTGCTACCAGGTGTAAATTTCTAGGCGCACTGCCGAAATTTTAGGCACGCAGCCAAAAATTTTAGAAGCACAACTTAAAATAGCACCAAAAAGAAAAATAAGAAGCTTCAGAGATTTTATCAGTGATCATTGATAATGGTGTCATGACGACACCCAAACGTTGTTCATTTCTTTTGCTTAATTTTCGCTTGCCGATCGTTTACCAGCATGGTAATGTTTTATTTCAATCGCGTGTTTGTTTCTTTCAGTCTCTTACTGTACGTTTGCGATAGCAATAATACTGTTTCCTTTTTTAGAATATTACAAGTTATGGTACGTTAACTGAAATAAAATTCATTGTTTCACAGGAAATACGTAACACTTTTGCTTGCCTTGAAGAAAAAAAGTCTCTTAACCCAGATTTTTTAGACATTCTTGACTCTTTGATATCAGCAAAGCGAACTAAATTGCTCGAGAAGCACGTGTTTCACAAGGTTGCCTTCACTCGTACGTGTCAGCGGTGCGGTCACAAAACCGAGAAGAGTCTGGGGTGGGTTGAAACACGGACAAGAAATGGACTTGGGAAAACAACCAACAAACACACACTGATGCAAGAAAAACGGTGTAACTTTATTATGTGGAACCTAATTGCGTTACATCCACATTTGAATTTATAATTTCAAGCTTCTGTTTCGTGTTTAATCAGGCAGAGTACACAATAACTGTCAGGTGAGGATTCAGGCGCACTGAACTTGGGCGTTTTTAGGCGCGTGAGTCCCGGGGCGTGAGTGCGATCACATATGATTTTTTAGGCGCAAAATAAAAAATCTAGTCGCATATGCGACCAGCTGGTCGTTAACATTAAGCCCTACCTTTAATTAAAGGGATTTTTTTTGTCAAAGTTAGCACAATCTGATCAGTACAGATTCCAAAACAGTCGCCGAATTTTTGAGTTCTTATTGGATTTCATTTTAAAAATTACAATAATTAATTATCATTACCTTTATACAGGATATAGAAGGTGGTAACACAGTGGTTATAGTTGATGAAGTAGGAAAAATGGAGCTGTTTAGTCAAAGCTTTGTTAATTCAGTTTGTGAACTGCTGTTATCCCTGGTGAAAATCTTTTGAGGATCTTTAAAGATCCTCAAAGATCTTCATGAAGATCTTCGAGGATCCTTATGAAGATCTTTAAGGATCCTCAAACAATCTTGCAAAGATCTTTAAGGATCCTCAAAAATCCTTGCCAAGATCCTTAAGGATCCTCAACTTTCTTGCCAAGATCTTTGAAGATCTTGGCCAAGATCTTTGAGGATCCTCAAAGATCCTTGCGGATCCTTGCAGATCTTGCCAAGATCTTGTCAAGATCTTTAAGGATCCTTTGCAGATCTTGCCAGGATCTTTGAGGATCTGCGAAGATCCTTTGCAGAACTTGCCAAGATCTTTGAGGATCTTCCATTATGTTGCCAAAGATCTGAAAAGGATTTTCAAGGATCCTTTGCGGACCTTTTCAAAATCTTTGAGGATCTTCAATAACCTTGCCAAAGATCTTCAAGGATCCTACAGGATCCTTTGCAGCTCTTGCCAAGATCTTTGAAGATCTTCACTAATCTTGCTAAAGATCTTCAAGGATCTTGAATGAACCTTTTCAAGATCTTGTACTACTTTGAACTTTCCAAAATCACAAGAGCATTTGTGACTGAAATTTCCGGTGAGTCTCAGAATAAGCTGTTAAGAATGTACATGTAGTATGTAGATGAAAAAGAACATCAGCATGTCATAAAAGGGATAATTTTATTGAACAATCCCTAACTTATTTTAGTTAAGATTCAGGAATTTGTTTGTATATAAATGTAGGTCTACAGTGCTAAATCAATACAAAGTAACTTGTGTAAATAAAATCAGAAATAGAAACATAACTTTTAATTAATATGTATCGTGAAGACGTGAAAGAATAGTATTCAGCAGATGGATATTTTACCTCAACCATAATGGACAAAATTTTGACTACAACATGAAGCCTGGGTGATCACGATCCTAATGTTAATGTACAAGAAACTGTAATAATTTTTATTCTAAAATTTGGTTTGACAATTTCCTGTGAAAAAGTTAGTACAAGAAAATAAAATAACAGAAAAACAATAACTTATAGCAAGCTCTGATTATGTACAAAAGTTCTAATGACAAGGCTACACAGTGCAACAAATTTCAACAGATGTTGTTCACAACATTAGTGCAAGTCAAAATCCCTGTCTAAATTATCAGCCTTTAACAAAACTTAAAAGTTACTGCCTTGTCTGCACAACTTTAACACATTTATAGTGGCTCAGTTTTTCCCTCATGATGACCCACAAAATGTGGAATAACTTTATTCTAGATAATGAATAATGTAACAAAACAGTGCAATCACAACATCAGCAAATGTTGTGCTACTATAAAAATTTGATAGGCATAATAATTGTGCAAGCACAACGCTAAAAGACAAAAAAGTACCAATTTGCTTGTAATTTACATGATCAAAACAATTTGACCCTCTAATTTTCTATCAAACTATCAGACATCAAGTAATGAATTCAAGGCACAAACTTACAAAATTTTATTTTTTTCATTTTTCCTGAGTAGCATATATAGTAGTAGAAGTCACAATTCATAACCTTATTAAATCAGTTGAAAATAGGCTCCCCTGCTTACAAGTGACTTAGCTTATTGAGCAGGATTTGGTGACTTCACACACTCTGAAGCTGCAGTCTTGAGTATTGGCCTTGACAACAACATTGAGTTGAAGATCTACAGCAAAAAGAGAAAAAATCATGCACTTTAGTCAGTTCTTCTGTGTGATTACAGTGTTCACATTCGTTTTTAACTCATGGTGCTATTTTATTGTACATGTGGGCATTATAATACTCCACAAACTGACCTTCAACTTCAATCAAATCACAGGCAAATTAAAGTAACGTTATACTCGACCGGATAAGTCACCACACAAATAAAGCTTGCAATTGATTCTCAGTACAACTACAATCATTTGATTGTTCATTTTAACTAGCGCTAAAACTGCAAACTTACCCCTTCAAAACGTTTGTAAATGTTTTATTTTAAAAATAAATAGGAAATGGCTACCTCGACAACCGAGATCAGATGAATTTGTAGCTAAATTCAAAGAAGCACATCCCGGGGTAGTCAATCGATAATATCGATAATCGATAGCATTCGATAACAATCGATAAAAATCGATTAATTTTTTCGAAATTCGATAAAAATCGATAAAAGATTTCGTTGTGAGTAAACGATAATTATCGATTTTTGAATCAGGGCTATCGATTTTATCGATAAATATCGAATTTATCGAAACTGAATTATCGTTCCAATTTTCGAAACGGAAACACCGAAAGATATTAAAGAACTCGCAGAGACACTGATAACAACTTTCCTGATCGTTAAACGATAAAAATTGCTTCATCTTTTCTACAAACGTTTAGTATTACTCAGGGTGTATTGTATTTGAAATTCGATATAGATCCCTGGTTGATTATTCCATGCACTGTTTTATTTATTTGCTAATGTAACACAATCGCACGCTCGTTGCTCTTTCACCCAGTCTTTAAGGGACAGATTTTCGTGATTTTTTGAGTAAATAGTTTATGTTTGTAATCGAACCCGGTAAATCGAACAATAAAATCAGGAAGAAAATCATAATGCAGTCTCTTTAGTCTCTTGTACAGTGCTTGACAACAAATCATTTCATTTCCGCTTTTGAAATCTACATTTAAAGAGTCACAATCAAACGCTCCCTCAACAGAAACAGGATAATTTTTATCGATTCAATAAAGATCGATGAATCCGATAAAATCGATAACATTAACACTTCGTCGGCGTGTGAGTATCGAATTTTATCGATTGACCGATAAAATCGATATCGTTTAAGTTCAATTTATCGATAGATATCGATTTATCGAATGATTTTCCGATATCAATTTTTATCGATTCACTACTCCGGGAGCACATGCATTCGTTTCGTTGAATTGTGCATCATACATTTTCAAGCCAGTCTTTTATCAAAATCATTGATATTAAAGCCTACCTGTTTCTAAAAAGTAGTTGTCCACGTTTTGGTGCTTAAAGCCATCATTTTCTAGCTTAAAAGAAGAAAAAACCGAGGAATTGTGCCTTGTTTTCTTGAGTCCTGCTAAAATCCAAAAGAAACGGTCTTTCTGCGAGCCTGCAGTGTATAGCTGCTGACCAAATTTGGCTTTGTTAGTGCCCAGTCTTTCAAGTCTGATGGAAATCCAAGATGGCTGCCGCTCTTGGCCCGGTGGTTTCCTTGTTTCCTTTATAAAAGAAGAATTGTGCAAGAAAGCGACAGGGTAATCATTTGATGAAGACTGTGAGCAAACTTTTAGCTATTGGAAATCACTTTTTATTTATAAGAATGAATTGCTGAGTCTGAGTATCACTAAGACACTATCATGCTGCATGACAAGCACTGATCAGACAATAAGCTGAGTAAACTTATTTATTTGTCTATTGAATTATATCCTTTGGTGGGAAGCCATATCAAGCAGGAATCTTGGTGCAACATATCACAAATTTAAATCGCCAAAACGAAATTCCATATTCCATGTACCCATTTCTCTGAGACATCCAAGCAATAGTTCTAAGCAAAAAACCAACAGTATTGATGACATTGCATTATTGCAACTTTCAGAGTTTTAGTGAACAGTCTGTACTTTCCAACACCTTTAAGGTATAATTATTTACTCTGGAAGCTCAAACTCAGTAGAAACAGAAATTTTGATATTTCTTATTTTGATATGTGACAAATGTTTTTGTTACTAAAGCGGGCAGATCTACCAACATTGTATGCCCGATGTGACTTTCTTTCGAACAAACTTTTTTAACTCTATATCTTCATCAAGAAACCACAAACGCTCAAATTTGCTGCCTCCACCTGCCCTTTCATCCCACAAGCTTAGGAGCAATAATCGTTTTATAATTCCGGTGTGCAAGACCAATCGTTAAAAGAACTCTTTTATTATTAGTCATTAGTAGTAGTATGTAGTTTTTTAAATAATGTCCTTTTTCCTCTCGCAGAGTTCTATGCATTCTTCTTTATTATATGTTACCTGTAATTATTAAATTTTTTCTACATTTTGTATATATTATGTTTTTCAGTTTCATACAATTTAATTATTTGTACACGCAATTCAGTTTTTAGACTGTGAAGTGTATTTGAATAAACGGTCTTATTGATTAATAAAATAAATTACCAAATGCTTACACTGTAATTGCAAGTGTAATGGCCTTTTATTTTCCATCACCGTTTTTTTCTATTTATCATAGGGGTCTTGCAAACATCCTCATTAAATCCTTGAAGCTCATCAAGGATCCTGGCAAAGGTCTTTGCAAGATCCTTACTATCAAGGATCCTTTTAAGATCCGTCAAAGATATTCAGCTTAATTTAAAAATCCTTTAGGATCCCTAAGGATCCTGACAAAGATCTTTGCAAGATCTTCGAAGGATCCTTATTAAATTGTTGAAGATTTTGGCAAAGATCTCTGGCAAGATCTTTAAAAGGATCTTTTAAAGATTCTTCAAAGATCCTCATTAAATCCTTGAGGATCCTGGCAAAGATCTTTGCAGGATCTTCAAAAGGATCTTTCTAAGATTCTTTAAAGATCCTCATTAAATCCTTGAGGATCCTGGCAAAGATCTTTGCAAGATCTTCAAAAGGATCTTTGTAAGATTCTTCAAAGATCCTCATTAAATCCTTGAGGATCCTGAAGGATCCTTGCAAAGATCTTTGCAAGATCTTTAAAAGGATCTTTGTAAGATTCTTCAAAGATCCTCATCAAATCTTTGAGGATCTTGAAGGATCCTTGCAAAGATCTTTGCAGGAATCTTTGCAAGGATCTTACAAAGATCCTTGCAAGATCCTTACCAATTCCTTGAGGATCTTTGCAGATAGTATAACAAGATCTTGCAAATGCAGGATCTTTGAAGATCTTTGGAGGATCTTCAAAGATCCTTTTAGGATCCTTTGAGGATCTTTATCTTTAAAGATCTTTGGCAGGTCTTTGAAGATCTTTAAAGATCCTTGAAGTCCTGTGAGGTTTTTCACCAGGGATCCTCACAAGCTACAGTGTTAGCTACTGTACCTGTTACAAAACAGAGACCCATCCCATTTGTGGATGAACTGAAAAAGCGTGAAGACGTTACACTGATTGAGGTGAGTATCAGTTATTCTTTACTAAAGTCATAATCTTGGTCAGGTAGCATGGCACATGTAGCAAGTTGTGTTTAATTGTACAATATTGTAGTTGCGAGTTCTTTCAAACTTCCAAGAGTATAATTCATTTTTTGTTTCTGCATGTTCTTCATTTTTAATATAACCAACGGAAATTTTTGTAAAAACACTGTGCTGCAGAACGTGTCATTGCTACAGGATTGAACAAAAACTTGGGAAACATTTTTTCTCAAACTTGCATTGTTTTCAGGTCACAAGAAATACACGAGATGAGTTAGTTGGAGAAGTTGTGTGCCTGCTTGAAAACTGCATGGCGAATAAGTGATTAATGTGGTAAAGACTTGCCCACATTGCACACACCGTTCATACACTGGAAAGTAGCGGACCAAACCGCAATTGAAGACCCCCTGGGAAATAAGTGAAAATAGGACTATAAAGACAAGGCCGTCAACACCAGGTATTCACTGGGCAATCGCTGAACAGGCCACAGTTGAAGACTGCCAGAAAATAAGTGAATCTTGAGATAAAGCCATGGCTGTATAGTAATACAATGTTCTGTACGTCTCTTGTATGAGCAATGATGATGATGATGATGATGATGATGACTACAGAAGCATTGGGTCAGTACTCATGAAACTCATGGCCTACATTGTGCAGTTCCAGAAAATATCCATACTCCCCCCACGGAAGGTTTTTTGTTTTGCACTACCTTCACCCCTAGGAAATTCTAGTTTAGCTTCATACTTTGCTTGTAAAATTTTGACTTTTAAGACCCCCCTCCCCCTAGGAATATCTGATGACCTTCCATGGGGTGGGTATGGATTTTTTCTGGAACTGCACATTGTAAAAAAGGCTTGTTTTTGGTGCTTAGAACTATTCAGTACCAAGAACTGTGAATGGTGATGGCACTTACTTTATATGGATGACGTATTTATGTTTTGGCATGTGGTTGGTTCACTGTTGCCAGATGATTTGGACATGTGTTCAAAAGAATAGAGGGCCAAACGGAGAATTGCCATTTTTTTTCCCCTCAGTATCTGGGCTTAAATATCTGCCATTAATAAACAGGGAACTCAAGTGACTGGACTCATGATCGAGATCATATGAAGAACCCAAAAATATAAGGTGAACTACAAGTCTAGTTGATAACACATTTCAAACTATAAAATAAACTCAAATCAAAAAGCAGTTAATTATCATACTTTTGTTTATTAAAATTCAAAACAACTACAGAAGTTATAACAACAATAATTCATTCTTTAAAAAAAATCACTGGTTCCATTGCAATTCTACAGAATTAAAATGTTCTTAGTTTTAAAGATCCTCAAAGGACAATCTCTAAATGGATTGACAAATTATATTATATAAGTCCAATTTACAGAGACAAAACTTAGAAGCAATACTTTTGAGCTAATGCATGTCAGAATCAAAAAATGCTATAAATTTAAACTTTTTTATTACCAGAGCCATTTATAACCTTAATTATTCATGAAATCCGGTTGAAACATTTGTGTGCATGGTAACCTGGCCCTTTAGAAGAAACAAGGCTGTAGTTGAATCTGTCAGATACAAACCTTAAATTAAATGCTTTTTATATGAAAGTCATGTTGCCCTAATTTCCATTATATACATGAAAAGCACTGAGATTTGTTTTAAAACAAAGTCAACCCTTGCTTCTACTCGACGGCACTTAAGGACACAACTATAAAATGGACAATTTAAATGTAGCATATTTATCTTGTTTAAGCTTTTTAAAGCTATTAGAAGTAAAAGATTGAATAGTCATTTGTTTGGTTGCCTATTTGTTTACCATTGGGAAGTTTTCTCTTAAAAGGTAATGTCAACTATACTGAAGTAAACAGCTGTTCCTTACAGTATGAGTAAAAAATTTTTTCAGCCTTGTACTGAAAAAATTTTAAAACTTCTCTTGCATCACACAAAGTGTCTTTCAAAAACATTTCTGGTAAGATTAGTTCAAAACATAAATTAAGTCACTTAATTAAACCTTAACTCATCACAATATGAAACTGATAAAAACTGCTTTCATATTCTAAAAAAAAATTCCAAATAATTTTAAAACCTATTCAACGGTAATGATCGCCTAGAAATTTCACAATAATTAGGCTTGTGTCCTGAATAATATTGTTATAGTTCGAAGATTGCAATTCCAACCCCCTTTTTGGACGCCATCAGCTAGGCTAAAATGAAATCGGGTGAGCAAAATTATCAGTGTAGGATTTTAACCAAATCCATCATCACACGATTTCTGTTTCTTTTAAATTTAATCAGTTGTATTTTTCTACTAATAAAAGTGACAGATACATGAACTCCTGAATTACGGTACAACAGTTCTTTTAACCGACTCCCAACACAACAAAATTATTACTTTCCTGAGTCATGCTGCAGATGACAGTTTTCATTCAAACATTTGAATGCGATGGTTATTGTAATCCGACACAACAATTCTACCATTACTTAAAACAGTGACAGATGTTGGATGATTAAATTCTCCTAAATTACTGCCTTCTGTTCCAAACTTACCAACAAACCTGCCATTCAATTCAAACACTTGTATTCTATTATTACCCTGATCACACACCATCAGGTGTTTGGATTTAGTCACTGCTAAACAACGGGGAGAATTAAATTCACCATCCCCTCCCCCACGCTTTCCAAATTTATATTGGTATTCACCCTCGGCACTAAACACTTTAATACAGTGTTCATGTCGGTCTGACACCATGAGATATTCATCACACTGAACACAGTGACAAGGAAAACTAAAAGAGTCAGACCTACCTATCTTCCTTACAAAATTTCCACTGGTTGAAAATATCTTAATCAGTTTGTTACCTGAATCAGCGACAATAATATTACCAGTGGCATCCAATGATAAGCCCCAAGGATTAGAGAGCTGACTATCACGGTTTCCTTTCCCACCAAATATACCCATGTACCTACCCTCCCCACTGAAAAACTGGATTCTATGGTTATCCTTGTCTACTACGAAAATATTTCTGTTACTATCAAAGCATATTCCGAAAGGGTAGATAAATTCTCCCTGATTGTAACCATTGCGACCGAAGGATCTTAAGTAATTCCCACCACTGTCAAAGATTTGCACCCTGTGGTTACAACAGTCAGTTACTGCTATCTCATCCGTGTCACTCACTGCCACCCCCCAAGGACGGCTAAACATTCCTACAGACGAACCTTTCTTTCCAAAAGATAAAACAGGTTTAAACTGAAATGGTTTTACTAACATAGCCCGCGAGCAAGCTCCCTGCTCCGGTGAAAAATAGCGAGAGGCACTCAGCGAAGGAGAGTGTCCAACGCTATTTTTTCTCCGAGCAGAAAAAATCCCGGAGCTGACAGCCTGCTCGCGGGCTTTTACTAGCAAATCATAGGGACTACCAGGAACATGTTCCTCGTTTACCTTAATAATAATTGAATATCTGCCTTGTTCTTTGAGAGAATAGCTGATCTTATACTGTCCATTCTTGTCATCACTGATTCGCACTTCTGTCCCGCACTCTCGCCCTCGTTGGTCTCGGATCTCAACCCTGACACAGTCACGTTTATTGTAACACTGTCTTCCCTCTGCGGTTGTTGTTGTTAAAGTGAATTGCGTTTCACGTCCAGCAAATGTTTCATTTAGTCCTTTTCCTTCAGCTATTGATTGGCTTGCTTTCGTTTGATGCAGTTTCTCCAAGATACCAATTTCTTCGCTGTTGACAGTGTCTAACAACTTTTGATTTTGCACGAAAACGAAAACTGGAAGACTTCCAGGGTCATAAACAACTGGCTCGCATTGAAAATGAATTCCCTCAAAGATTGTTTGTGGTGAGGTATTTAGTCCCACAAACTCAATGTTGTTACTTCGCATTAACAGTTTGTCAGCTTTTTCTAGCGATGATTCAATCATTTTTATTTCATTCTCGATCTTGTTCTTTTGTGTTGTTAGACTTTCAAACAACTTCTTCGTCTGGCTTTCCACCGATGCGAAAATATTTTGTTTCCTTGCTTCAATGACCGCAAATAAGTCATCTGCAAATTTCTGAACATTTCTTTTCAGGTCTTCGCCTTGTTGTATCAGTTTAGCGTAATCTTCATCGAGTTGCTTAACTACGTTCTTCTTTGCTTGTAAGTTCTGTCTCTGTGTTTCCGCAATATTCTTCATTTCAGTCTTTCGTCTTTCAGCTTCGTCTTCTATATGCTCTAAAGCGTGACCAGAATGTTTTAGATTGATGCAGGCTTGGCAGACGGCCAGTTTGCAATTCTTACAGAAGAACTTCACCTCCTCTTTCTCGTGTCGTGGTTCTGAACAAAACGAGGGCCGCTTGAGTACATCCTCGTAGTCTTTTTCTTGGAATTCTTTCACCGCCAGAACGCGGTGATCTCTGTTTGTTCGCATCATGTTGTGCCCAATAAGGCACTGCTCACAATAAAACATGCAACACTGAAAGCAGTACGAAGCTTCAGAGCTTTTCTTGTCGCAGTTTCCACAAGTTACTTGAGTTGTGTTGCATTCTTTAACGGCCCGCACATCAATCATGCCGTTCAGATAAAAGCTGGTCGGAAGATCCTTGAGATCGCCGCTTGCAGGCACTCTGCAAAGGGTTTGGCATTTGGGACATTTGACTGCGTTTCCACCGCCGCTTGTCTCATACCAATGATTTAAACACTCGAAACAAAAACTGTGCAGACAGGATAGCTGTTTGGGATCCGTAAATATGCCTGAACACACTGGACAAGACACTTCTTCGCGAAGATTATAAAACACCGTTCGGATATCCATGTTGTCTTCAACGAGCAAGGGAGGGTATCGATCAAACACAATTAAGTCTTATTTATGCGACTTTCTATGTTCAGCTTTTCTCGGAATTAGAGAGCAACGAGCCAATCATAGAACGCTGATCTGAGAGGTTTTTTATCCTTCTTGGTCTGAGATTTCTAGGAATCTGCCCCTGGGCATAACATGTCAATCTTGAAAACGACAACGATTGTTTTCTCAGAAACTTAAATCAGATTAGATTCGAACTTAACCAATCACAAAACTTAAGTTTAGGATTGTGTTAATGTGACTGTGTTTGACAAGTTTAACATCTGTGACTGTGAAAAACGTGTCAGAAATGTTCGAATCAGGTGATTTCTTAGTAGAATAACGCGATGTCTAGGGTATGTCACGCGATCAGTCTCCTGGCGCATTACAGCTTTTTGGGGTTTGGTTAATTACTTTAATATACACTGAATTTTTCGTGCCAAGATTGTATTCAGGATTAGTAGGTCAATCTCTTGGAGATTTTTTGACATACACAACTACGAAACAGTTTTAACGTATTCAGTTAAATACCTGGACAAAGTCAAGCAATTGGTGATGAGAGATACGCGTCAGGTGATACTTCTTTTGTTCGAAACAGGTGACTTGTTAAAGTCACGCGATTGAACAGTTAAGTCACGCCCATTCTCAGTTATGTCACGCGATCTGTATCACTTCACGCGATTCAGTGTTTTCGATCGGTTTACCGAACTAAATTTAGTAGTCGTCGTTTTTCTAGTCGATAAACAACTCGCTAAACATTTAGTGCCGCAATCCCAAGTAGTATAAAAAACGTGAATTTCTAAAAGGTGGCTGCATAAATGGAATGTGGTTTAGCGTTGTGTGCACTCTTATCGACAACGATATTCGTCATCGCAGTGGTCAAAATGTTCCACAACAAATTTTGACCACTGTGATGGCGAATATCGTTGTCAATGAGAGTGCAGACAACGCTAAACCACATCCGATTTGTCTTTTACCACAATATCAAAGTCAAAGAAAATTTTTACACTAACTGTCAAAATATCCGCGCGCTTATTGACGCAAGCATCGTTGTCTAGACCGTTATCGACAACGGAAAATTACCCAATCAGATTGCGAGATTAGAACCAATTGTGGTAAAAAAAATTTTAGAAGGAAAGTAAAAGGTTGGTCAAAGACGAATAAACTCCAATGAAGGGGAATAGAGGCGCTCTTGTTCTTTTAGTCAATTGGAGTTTTCAAATGGGGATAAGAAAAGCAAATGAATTTATAAAACGCGTGATTCATTGTTGTTGCTAAGACGTAACAATAAACAAGCAAAGCTCTAAACTGTGACTTTGTTTATTCAAAGTTTAAAAATCGACGCAGACACTATCGACTCGTTTGACAAACATGTTTTAACATATTTCTACAGATAAAAACTTTTCTATTCAGTTACTAGTAAGACAATGCCTGAATCAGTTGGCAACCAGTTGATTATACAAACATGGACTATTGGCTCACCGTAAAAACTGATTGACTTGCACACTCAGTCTACTCCGCTAATTATGAACGCAAATTCTCAGCTTGCCAAAAACACGCAATTTTCTAGCCCCTAAAGGAACATTAATATTTCAACTCCTGATGCAAAATTGTGGTTTACCTTGACACTATGGAAATTTGTAACAGTTTCAAGATCATTCTGAGATGTTAAACGATGGAATAGGAACTTTGTACAGAATTTTTCCCTCCCCCTTCCTCGCGCAAAACTTAATTTAACAGGCATATTGGTCTTCAAAATCAATACCGAACCTCTAATTTTAATTTAGGGCGATTTTCATTTGAGTGTCGTAAAACCCAAACCAAAGTAATTACTCTGGCCAATCAAAACAGACGCAAAAAACGCAATGAACCAATCCGAAATCGAAGCAAATACATGCAACCGACGCCAAGCGCGGGAAAACGCGTGGGAGCGAGGCGCGATTGGTTTTCTTTTTTAAGTTTATCTTTGTTTGAGAACGTGGCGCGTGTTTTGCTGGCCAATCACAGAGCGAAGTAAAGCCGACGCGAAATTACTTTCGACACTCAATTGAAATCTGCTCGAAGATAAATCATTATAATGACCTTTTTCACGAAATAGAACCACACTATTTCTTTCTGCACTTGTACTATATTCTCACTGCATACTCATTACCTCATCGCAAAAGGTTAAGTTATGGAAAGAGTCCGCGACTTATGAGGCAATAGGCATGCAACGAGGATATAATCAATCTGAGTTTGTCAACCGCCACCAGGAGAGGTAGGTGGGTCGCAAAGTTGACTGCTGTCCCGGAGTACCGATGGAGTGACCAAGTTTATAGGTTAAGCGATCAAATTTATACACCAGAAGCGCAAAGCATTACCACCACAACCAGCATGCGCGATCACGGGCGAATCCGAAGAGATCACTTAAATTTATGCTATGAGCCAATTAATTATGCAGTGAGAATAGAAGAAAGGTCCTCGCAGTTGGTATGCCACTAAAATACATGTTTCATATATTTACATTCACTAATATTTCCATTATTATCGGCAGATAAACCACACGGATTATAAAGCTGTCCTTCGCGGTTTCCTTTCCCATGAAACATATTCAAGACCCTGCCCTCCCTGTTTAAAATCTGCACGAAATGGTTACCACTATCTCTTACGAAAATGGTTTTATTCCTCTGGAAGGTTATTCCATAAGGATAAGTAAATTTGTCTTGCTTTCTACCCTTTTGACCGAGGGATCTTAAGTAATTTCCGCTACTGTCAAAGATTTGAACCCTGCTGTTCCAACAGTCAGTTACTGCTATCTCATCCGTGTCACTCACCGCCACCCCCCAAGGACGGTTAAAGTGCCACTACGATCAAAATTTTGCATCCCTTTTTTTCTTCAGCTTTGGAAAGTAGAAGTGGTAAATATTTACCACGCCAAATTTTACGTTAAAATTCCAACGGGAAGACCAGTTATTTTAAACGCAAAGTTCAGCTTCGCTGTACCGCCATTACTCCAACGACAAATGGCCGTGAATTACATAGAGAGCTGGATCTAGTTGAACCGACAGGAATATGACGTCATACGCGCACAACAACATGGCCTGCTTTCGAATGTTCGATCTCGCTGAAAGAAGCCACTTCTTTTTGTTTTAGTGGCTCAAGGGCCGTCTTTACAACGCACACGTATTGTGGGCACCCGAAAGAAACCTAATGGTGGTTGTTTGAACATTTATGGTTCTGAAATACGTCAAAACGGGGTAATTTCTTCAGACAAATCGTCTTTTTGTACATCGCACCGAAGTACTAAAGACATATCCTCTCGACGACTTCGACAGCTGCTTCGAGGGAAACTCAAACGCAAGGACTGCCATACAATGCTACTGCCTCGATGCTTACTTTTCCAGGGTAAAGCAAGGGACTAAGTGAAGCGATTATGCCGACGATTACTGATCAGAAATTATGAACTGTTTTCGTGAATGCGTACAATGAAAGCAAGTGGCGCGGAGTGGTGGTGTGTATGTTTTTTTTATAGCTTATTGTAATGCTTTGTTTGTCTAGTGTTCATTTCGTCTACTTCCTATAAGTGTCATGCTTTGGTAAAATAAAAGTGCATAGATACTCCATTTTATTCATAATAATAATTGCTTGTGGTATAATATTGACAATCAACTGCCTCGAGTTTTTCGAATGCTCTCTTCGTACAAAGCACCCAACACATTTCTGAAAGACTTGTATGCCGACTGTAGAATACACACACGGCAAGGCGAGATTTTCGATCTGCATTAAATGAGCAATTGTAATTAAACTGATTGTGACATTGACATGAAAAATTCATCCCTATATATTGAAACAATCACATGATATGTGAAAGTACAGGTCAGAAGAAATTTGCAGGCAACTTTCCAGCTGATGTGGACCTGCTGACACTCCAACTTGCCAAATTCTCTAAATAATGTAACCATTACTGATTACTGTGAGTCAAGAAGGCCTTGTGGCAATCCTATTTGGTCTGTGTTATTAACTAATTATAATACTATTATTGAGCAATTTTTTTAAACATCACTTGTAAATATGCTTTGACTGTACCTTTGTGCAGAGTTGCAGAGAATATTATGCATGAAAGTTATCTTCTGGGACAAGTCAAGATAATGTCTACAATTTAAACCATATTAGTTTGTACCAAAGAGAACAAATGAACCAAACTGACAAAATTATGAGACCGTATTTTGTCCAATACCCTATTGATAGATAGATAGATAGATAGATAGTTTAATAATCAATACATGGCAGCCCGAAGGCTGAATTGCGTATTTACAATTAATAAAATCGATAAAAAGTACGTATAAAGCTAGGTACAATAAATAAAGGTATAAAAAATATGATAAAAAGGGAAACTAAGAATCTATATATATACATTATCAATACAGGATCTAATAATAAAACTATTTCTAAAACGATCTGTCTTGCATTTGGGTACGGTAAAACGCCTGTTGCACCTTAGAGTATAACGTGACGGTCCACTAAATGGTATTAAACAGTTCAGACGGTGTTCTGGGTCCTTAATAATGGTGTCAAAAGCATTAGTGCATAGCCCCGTGATGAAATCTGCAATGGGGACAATGTTCACCAGTTCGATGGCCTCCTGGTAGGGTAGTCCTGAGCATATTATAGACATGGCCCGCTTTTCGACACGCACCAACTCGTCTTTTAGGTACTTTGGCAGGGCGTAAAAAAAGACAGGCGCTGCGTACGTAAGAACAGAGCGTATACAAGCAGTGTAAAAGGTGGACATGTCCTGCCGAGGAACTCTTGACCTCTTTAACTGCACTAAGAAATACAGACGCTTTGACGCTTTCTTTATGACGTCACTAATATGTTCGTTCCACGTAAGGTTGCTCGATATGGTCAAACCCAGTAGTTTAGCACTAGTCACCCTCTCTAGTTCTTTGCCATCTACTACGATAGACGCAAACTGGGGCTCATCTTTTGCAAAAGATATCCTGAGCTCCTTACACTTGTCGCTATTGAGTTTGACTCTGTTCTGCGTAGACCACTCGGCAACCTTGTCCGCAATCTCCTGGGCATGACTTCGGTTGCCCTTGGCAACGACTTCTGATGCGGTCGTATCGTCGACATATTTCCATACATTAGCTAAATTATCAACATCTAAATCATTTATGAGTACAAGGAATAGCCACGGGCCTAGTTTTGTTCCCTGAGGAACCCCAGAGGGCACTGAACCCCACTCGGAGTAACAGCCCTCGGATAGTTTGATCCTTTGGGAACGATTAGAAAGGAAATCTATGATCCAATTGATAATTCTTGTGGGAAGATTTAACCTACACAATTTCTCTACAAGTATTCCATGATCTATAAAGTCAAACGCTTTTTTATAATCAAAGAGAATAGTTCTAACTGTAGCGCCGTTGCCATCAGTTTCCTTGGACCAGTTGTGAAGCATGTGTATCAGTGCCTGAGTAGTTGAGGAATTGGGAACAGCTCCATATTGGCGTGGATCGAGCACATCTAGAACTGCAGGTTTTACGTAATCGTGAACCACGCACTCTTCTGCGACCTTCGACAGACATGGAGTAAGGGAGATAGGCCTGAGCTGTTTCTTCAGGTCTTCAACCGGCTTCACCTTAGGTAGAGGAGATACGTCCGCGAACGTCCTATTCTAAAGAGTGTGGAAAACTACCACCAGTGCTTGGTAAATTTCATCTTTGTGTTTGAATTATTAAAAATTCTTGTATTTGTGCCTTCTTTTGTTTTCTTTGGAAAGTCTGTTATATGGACAGCCAATTTTATAGCATTTTTTGTACAACATAATAAATTTTTAACAAAAGTATCGCACTGTTTTGGTATATACCAGAGACAATACCAAGGCGTCAACAAGGTCACCTAAGCACACCATGGTAAATAGGACTACCCATGGTAAATAATGCCGTAGTAAATCTCACTTAGCTTTTAGTTTAGATCTGTCAACGACATTTCCTGAACCTTAAAATATTGGGATCTGTATTATTAGGGTTAGTTTAGGGAAGCATGAAGGCATTTTTCACAGTTACAGAAGATACCTTGTCCAGAAGAATGGGCCAGGATCTTACACTAAGGTTTACATTGTACATAATGTGCAAATTTATAAATGGAAGGGAGAGGAGGAGAACTACCAGCAAATTTTTGCAATATTGAGCATTGATACCATATCAATATGACAAGTAGGTACTGGTAATGCATGCAGACTGTGTGTGTGTGTTTTTTTTAAAAGTTGCTGTCATACCCATATCATCAAGAACCACAATGCTGCAGGCATGGTGAGAGTAGACAGCAAGACTGGCCTCTGACTTCAAGGGTAAACTTATCTTTATACAGGGAAGGTTTTTGGCCAGTGGGATCATGGCATGCATTCTTGTGCTCTGAGTATTCTCATTGTTCAAAATGGTTATCAGAGAGGGCCACAGCAAAAGGCGTACTTTTAAATTTGATCCTAGAAACTGCCAACATAGCTGATAGGAGAGTCTTCCAAAAAAATCTCCTGGATATAGGTCAAGCACATTAATATAAACAGTGAAGGGATTATGGAAATAATTATTGTTAACTGATGGCCAATTGTTTTGTTGGCTTGTTCATAGTGAGGGAGATTTGAGTGTTATGTCATAACAGCAACAACAAAAACGAAACAAAAAAGCCCACTCCCCACCACCCCCCCCCCAAAAAAAAAAAAAATAATAATAACAATAAAATGAAATAAAGTAAAAAATATGTGGTATTATTGGCATAAAAAATGGCTTTGCTATTTAAAGCTGGCCCTGTTCTTGGTTCTGTTTTTTTTTTCTGAAGGCCAAAGTAAAAACCCACAGATATCAACATCCAACATAAGAAAGCCAGGGCTATTTGACAGAAGGAAAAAGCTACACAGAATAGAAAAACAACAAACACATGGTATAAGTAGAAAAGCATGAAAATGTTTGTGGGGTCATGTAAGATAAAAATTACAAGATAGAAAAAAATTAAAATGAAGTTCATGTCGCTGAACAAAAACAAAAAATAAGCTGAGGTTAAAGTACTTTGGCTCTTAATTTAACACACCAAAGAAAAAAGAAATTAAATCTCATTTCTGGTAGAATCTCCAAGAATAATTAAGGTATATCTGTGGGAAGGATGGTCATTCTTTCATAACTATAATATTTCAATTTTATGTCTGTGAACAGTGTGTGATTTTGTGGGAAAATACACAATACTGTTACAGCACAGTGTTATGCTGGCTCTTCACACTCAACATGTAAAATGATTACAATTATAGTGTCAGTTTTAAATGAGATCAAGAGGCTGGTTTGCTTGTTTCACTCAGATTCACACATCCTCATTGATCAAGGAACAAACATTATTGAAATAACAAAAATGGGTGAGATATGATGCAAGCCTACTAGGGTTTCCTCCTTAGCTATCCTCCTAAACTTTCTTATTAATCTTTAGTTTTCCAGCTGCATTTAAGGGCTTTATTTATTGTTGAATGTTACTTGGACTGTGGCTTTAAAATATTAGGCCCCTCATGATTACTTCATTTACTCCTTGAAAGTTGTTGTAGAATGAGGAAGGGATCTAACCAGGTAATACCTGGTAGATTACAGCCCTGTAGTATTGTAATTAATTGCAAATATTCTGTAGATTACAGCTATAGCTACCCACATTTCAACTGAAGTTAATTATACATCATTTTAGTTTTGTCAAAGCTTTATTGAACTATAAAAAACGAGTTTAATAGTTCTTTTTTTCCTTGACTCATTATGCAGCTTTGATTGATACTTGCGAACACCATACACGCCACCAACATAACATCAACATGTACTGGTCTGGAGTTATCCATCCTATTCAATAATTTGTTGCTCAAGTGTTTCTGCGAATAGTGATTAGGTTCTGTTTACTAATCCCAAATAGAAAACATACCCAGAATATTAAATAACCATATGTCTTCCTCCAATACAGTTGCTGAGTAAATGCTGGAGTGAATTCGTTTCTTCTTCGGCTTTACATGAAAATCCCAGGCTTGAATGACCTGTTCGCGTGTCTTCGAAGCGTATTCTTTGCAGTCATACGACTCCAAATCCACCGCCAAGGAAATTATAATCCAAGATATTCGGTAAAATTGTCCTTTAGATCGCTTTTCACCAAACTGGATGGCGAATCTTACAAATAGTCTTGCCCATTCACTTACTTTAGGACTTACGATTACTGAGGTTTACTGAGTTCTTGCAAGGAACGCACGATGTTCGATGCGCGTATGACGTCACACAAAGATCTCATACAAGCAACCGCATTTTAGAATCACCACGGGCGTCACTTTGCCGTCGAAGTAATGGCGGACGGGTTTTGGCCGGTTTTCGGCCACTTATTCCCAGGATCAGTAAGCTTGTATAAAGCTAATTAATAGCTATTTTTGCAATTACGACCTCATTAAATAGATTGGAACACGAAAAGGGCGAAAATAGAAGTAAAAATTTTCGTCGTAGTGGCACTTTAAACATTCCAACGACTGAACCTCCCTTTGCAAAAGTTAAAACAGGTTTGTACTCCAAACTTTCGAAAAACCCGATGTCTTCACTTTTGACAACGTTTAATACGCGATCTTGTTAGTTTCAAGCAGGCGAATCCGCCCGAGAGAAAGGCCCTTTCTTTCCTCAGGCAAACCAGGCCTGGTTCCCTTCGCTTCCCGGCTCGTAACTCACACCTTTGTCGATCGCGCGAAACGAATAAGGGCGCCTGCGTAGTGGCTTCCAATATCTATAACTGTTTGATCATTTAGAGCAAACTCGTGGTATAAATGCGTTGTGATCAGTGCGGGGCGACGATTTCACGAGGGAGATGTTGGCCAGCGAAGTTTCCCGATTTCGCGAGTGAAATCTTCGCTCCGTCCCCACCACCTACCCCTGGGTCTCCGACGATGACGTCCCTCTCGTCCCACCGCTAGCCACCGACACTGAGGTGAATAGTTGTTTTAGTATATACTAAAACAGTGAGATAATATACACAACAAAAAGATGATTTTAATTCATTTATTCCTGATACGATTGCAATATTTTCGGGCGGAAATCCCGCGCGCAAAGGACTGAAACAACAAGGCGCCCCAAAAAGTCACATGATACATCAGGTGATCAAACGGGCGAGAAATTTACAACGGGAAAACTACACGTGAAGGAAAGTGCTTCGTTGTTAATTTGGATGATTTCTTCGCTTGTCACGGATGCAAACCGGGACGCGAAACTCGCGAGTTGCTCGGAGGTAAATAGCAAAGGATATTCGGAGTTTGACTAGCCAATCAGAGCGCACCTTCAACGCTATCCACTGTTTTAGTATATACTAATAAGAATTAACTATCATTACCTTACAGGATGCCGAAGGTGGTAACACAGTGGTTATAGTTGATGAACTAGGAAAAATGGTTCTGCTTTAATTTTAAGTAGTTAAAGTTAAAGCTTTGTTAATTTAGTTGGTAGAATGGTAAAACAAAAAAGGCATATATATTCCTTCGACCACTCCTAGAAATCCAAGACAACATGGTTTTACTTTCCTGAGTGGTTGCAATTAACAGTTTTCATTTAAACATTTGAATGCGATGGTTATTAAACTCTGACACCCCAAGGGCAGTTAAGCATTCCTACAGACGGACCTTTCTTAATTCCAAAAAATAACACAGGTTTGAAATGAAATAGTTTTATTAACATAGCTTGCTCCGGTGAAAAAAAGCAGGGAGCCGACGTTCTTGCTTGTTTCCGGCTTCCAGTTGTCAGGGTCAATGAAGGAGCATAGATAAATAGAAAGACTCAACAACATTTCGTTATTTCCAGACTGATCTTTTCGCCTGTAAGCAGGAAGCCGACGTTCTTGCTTGTTTCGGGCGGGCGTCGCAGCAGTGAGAGGGAAAGTTTTTCCCTTGCGCCAGGCTCCCTTAACTCGCCGGCTCGCAACTCACATGTTCTCCGTTCGCACGAAACAAACAAGAGCACTTGCTCATTGGTTACTGATATATTTATACTTGCTATAATTAGAACAAACTCGTGGCAATGCGTTATGGTAAGTCTACCACGCAGGAGCTAGAATTTTAGCATCGCGTTTACGTGAGACGGCAAATGTCACCTTGCCGTTTCATGTTTCACGTAAAATAGCGTGAACCTTTTGACTTAAGCTCTTACTTTTTTAATTTTGCGAATTTCGATGAAGCTGTTTTGTGACTCACTGTGGTCAATTCATGAAGAAAAGTGCAGTAAGGAGTGAGATATGAGGGATTTTAAAACATGAAACTTAATTTGCCCAAGTATGACATGCCGGAAAAATTATTGGGGTAATTTTTTTCAACAATTAACTACTTATATAGGCCTTAGGTTCGACTCCTGATAGAAGCACTCGGATTTCCTTTTTTCGAGTATGCCTGCATGCGTCATTCATTGAATTACACATCATATTCATTTATTCACCAGGCTTAAAATATTCTATCACATTTATTACTATAACGCATATGCGACACATTGACATTCCAATCCTAGCAGTAGGCAGGATGTTTGTCTTATGAACCTAGTTTAAAAGCCTTAGTTTCCACGAGTCTACTGTAGCTCAGTGGTAGAGCATCCGAACTAGTAATCGGAAGGTCTTAGGTTCGACTCCTGATAGAAGCACTTGAAGCATTGCAGAGTATTTTCCGAGTATTGCTGCGTCATTCATTGAATAATACATCATTTTCATTCACTTATATGTATAAGAAAAAAGGAAGAAATACTTTAATACGTAGTTCTCACGTAGACCGGACAAGCACGAAATAGCTTGTTTTCGCGTAGAAACGGCACCAGCAACCGGCAAATGCGAAAAGTGGCGGGAAAATCGTGGTCACGTGAACATTTTTGCCGTTCGCGTTTCACACTGACGTACACGCGATGATAAATCTCTCTTGCGCAACAGAAGCCTATGAATTTTGGGATAGCGGTTGAATCATATGAATAGGGAGCTTAAGCAACGACGACGGCGGAAAACAATAGGTTTAATGAGCAAAAACAATCGCCCTGCACGTGCGTTTTACATTTTGGTACATTTCTTTGCCGTCCTCTGCAAAACGACAACATGAAATGACCACATTTAAGGTTTTGTGGAGAACGTGAACACACGAAGGTGAATCTTTCGTTTTCTTTCTTAACTTGTACGCCACTCCTACCAATTTGGTTCCTGGATAGTTCGCCATTTTTGTAAAAGTCGAGCGAGTTGAAATAATCGCGAAGTAGCACAAATGAAAAAAAGATATATTTTCAGGTGACGTTTCGTTGCCGTTGCCGTCGTCGTTGAATAATTGGATCAGTGTCACAACCGAAGTCACGAGCGGAATACATACAATACTTTACGGGCCACCAGTTTTCAGTGTACGTTAAGTGCACCGCTTTCTTCCTAAAAAAGCTTCATCTAGGTTTTCACCGAACTTTTGAACCAAAAAAACGAGTCGGTTCTTTTGTGGGAATAGGCTCGTACGGTCTCAAAATGGCAAGTTCCGTTCTGTTCCGAATTTTCTCACACATTAATAAGAGCCTCTTTATATGATCTCTGTCAACTGGATTGGCTCGGTGTTAGAGATCTCGCCTCACTGCTACTTAGCTTTGTAAAATTTTTGATGTGTTCATAAGAAGGCGGGCTATACCGGTTACCGGCTGAAAAATTCCCCATATCATATCCCCCGGCTGAAAAATTCCCCATATCAATGCTCCAGCGCAGTTACCAGGACGAAGAAAAAATGCGCTATTAAAGCCTTGATTTCAGTACTGATAAACAATTTAGTACCAAGAACTACAAATGGAGATGGCAAACTTAATAGGAACGATGTATGGTCGGGCCTGTGGTTGCTTCACAGCTGCAGGATGATTTCGACAAACATTCAATGGAAAAGAATTGAAGAATGGTATCTTTTTCACCTCGTTATAACCATAGTTAATTGAGGGACTGGTTAGGAAACTTTCCCATGAAAACAATGGTTCTGCAATTTATGTTGGAAGGACCGCGACCCTGCACAATCCTTTGTTGAAACGTTCACACCACAGTTGAATAACTTAAAGGGAACCTCCACTCTCACAACAAATTAACGGGTAAGCGTTAGAAATAGTGTCTAAATTCTAAATGTTTGTCTAAAACGTTGAAATGACATTCAAGTGTGTTAAAAATTAGATGTGATTATCGACAACTTTTGCTTTTAAATTTCCTGGGGGCAACCATTTTGAATTTTATGACGTGTAATGGTTGCCGCTATTGTTATTCAGCACAAGTTCTTTTGTGTAAAACAATTGAACAACATTATTACGTCATAAAATTCAAGATGGCGGCGCGCGGGAAATTTAAAAGCGAAAATAGCCGATACTCAAATTATGGTTTTTTTTTTTCGACACTGAAAAATTATTTTCATGTTTTCCAATGAAATTTCAAAGATAATAATTTACATACAAAAATTTCTGCAATCTGATTGGTGGAGAGCATATCAATTTATCCCAAATGTAGTGCAGAAATGTGAAATT
Organism: Pavona decussata; assembly: GCF_977016875.1. Taxonomy (NCBI): domain Eukaryota; kingdom Metazoa; phylum Cnidaria; class Anthozoa; order Scleractinia; family Agariciidae; genus Pavona; species Pavona decussata. The sequence continues at coordinate 1,351,446 of NW_028145515.1, read as the reverse complement.
GAGTGCAGAAAGTTGAAATTAGTGCAAAAAAGGTGAAATTAAAATGATTGACAGGTATGCAAATTTGCAAAACGTCTATCTCGAAACAAAATGGCGAACAGGTTTGAAGAGAGTAACAGCATTTTAATTGAAAGTTTAAACGAAAATGCAAAGAAACTCAACAAAGCACAAACACACTGGGTAAGACTTTGGAGGTCTTGGACAGCACAAAAGGGCTACGACCAAAATATTGAAAACTATGAACCAGAGGCACTCAACAAAATTCTCGAGGATTTTCACGCAACAGTACGTAAAAAAGACGGGAAAGACTATACGAGCATGACAGTCTTCGCACTGCAATTAATTAGACCAAGAGTAAAAAAGTTCGAAGCAAGTTCTTGAAGGTAAAGCTCGGCTACTGCGATAACAAGGTAAGCTAAAGTCAAGCGGCCGAACATGTACAAGTGTCGGAAGTCTGACAAACACTGAAAAAGCTGCGAAAAAGCAAAAGGCTTTGAAGCACAAGTCCTGGTATAAACGGTTTGTTGGCTCCTGACTCAATATTTTGGCTTAGAGCATCTGTTGAAGATTTCCATGTCGGCTTGGACGAACAAACGTTGAATTCATTTAGAACCAGACTAAAACACGCCAGTCGGGACTGTCTGCAAAGCCCCGGCTCCTGTCAGTTCGAAAACATGCTGAGGACGGTGATTGAGTTCAGACTTCTTTTAATATTGACTTAAAAGTTCGCTTTGTGATTTGAAAACTTGCTCTTTTTAGAGAGATGGTATTTTTAGTATGTGAACACGAATGTCAATCAAGGTTGTCATTTTTGAAACCAATCAAATACATGTAGGCGGAGCATTAGCTGACAGACAAGGAATGAACAAAAGCTTATTTGAAATTTTTGAATGTATATTATTAACAAGTAATCACATGATTTTTCTCGTGCAATTTGGAATAAATGAGCTCTCGTAAAATTTTAAAAGACCACAAATTGCACTCGCCCTGCGGGCTCGTGCAATTTTGTTAGCCTTTTAAAATTTTACTCGTGCTCATTTATTCCAAATTGCACTCGGAATCATGTGATTACCTATACAAATTGTATTTTAAATAATGTAACTTTAACATGTTTCGAGAGTGGAGGTTTCCTTTAACAAAAACGTTTCGATTGGTCAGTTGCTCCAGCACATTCCAAATTCTATTGTTGATTATGTAGGGTCAAGGCCAAAAAGACAAACAAAAACATATAACAAAGAAGTTTGTCAGGTTTCACAACCATTGCCTTTAACTAACTATAATATAACTCAGCTTAAATTTCCCATATGAATAATAAACAAAATTGGCCCCGCTAACAGGTCAGACGGGCTTCTGGGCTCAAATGAAGAGGCCCTAATTCGTTCTGAATGACAGAAAAATCAGCAGTATAAGAGTTGAAGAGACATTTCCAACCACAAAATAAACTTAAATTAACCAGTAATTATCATTCTTTTATTTATTAAAATAAATTCAAAACAAGCACAGAAACTATTCAATCACATTCTTTTCACAAAAATCACCAGTTCCATTGATGCAAATTTACAGAATTAAAATATTTTAGTTTTAAAGATCCTCAAAAACCAATCTATAAACGAATTGACAATATATAATTCTAACTTATAAAGACTAAGAGGCGTTACTTATGAGATAATGTACAATAGATCTCAGCATAAAAAAATGCCGTCAATTTAAACTTATTTTCATTCCCTGAGTCATGAAATCCTGTTAGACTTGTTTGCGTATCCTGGTAACCTTGCCCTTCATAGAAAAGAGGCTGGAATTGACACTGTTACGATACAAACCTTACTGATTTTTATATGAAAATCACGTTATTCTTATGGTAACTAGTTTGCATATACACATGAAAAGTACTGCGGTTTTATCGAGAAAAAGTCAACTCCTCGCTTCTACTCAAAGATCAGGCCACTAAGGAAACAACTATAAAATGGACAATTGATGTAACATATTTATCTAATTTAAGCTTAAAGGCTCTTAGAAATAAAAAGATTGAATCATACATTTGTTTGTTTGACTATTGTTTATCATCGGGTCGTTTTTCTCGCAAAAGGTTTTAAACAGCGCAGTACAATAAAGTCATTGAAGAAAGCTAAATATTCAGCTATTACTTACAGTATGAGTAAAAGTGTCTTCGAGCCTTCTACTGAAAAAATTAACTTATTTGCAATGGAAATGCACCCAAGCCTCTTTTAAAACATTACTGGTAAGAACTTCAAAACATAAACTAACACTTAATTAAACCTTAACTTATCGAAATATGAAACAAATTAAAACAGACGTCATTCTCAACAAAATTCCTAATAATTTTAATCTCATTCTACACTAATGATCATTCAGAAATTTCACAACAATCAGGCTTGTGTCACTAGTAACATAGTTATAGTTAAAAAATCACAATTTCAGCTGCCATCAAAGGCCTGCCAACCTCCTTTCTGAATGCCACGTAAGGCTAAAATGAAAACATGCGGGCAAAACTCTCCAATTTTAACCAAATTGCATCAAACAATTGCTAACTTCTATTAATTTTATCTGTTCTAGAGTTTTTTCTCTTTATTTTACAAACATGATTTACACTCCTGAATTACAGTAAAACAGTACCTTTTACCACTCCCAAGACAACACGAGTTCGTTCTTCTTCAGTGGCTGCATATGTAACAGTTTTCATTCAAACATTTGAATGCGGTCGTTATTGAACTCTGACACAACAATTCTATCATTACTTAAATCAGCTACACACGTTGGACTATAAATTTCTCCTTTGTTACTACCTTCTGTTCCAAACTTGCCAACAAACTTGCCACATGCATTCAATTCAAAAACTTGTATTCTGTCATTATCCCGATGACACACCATCAGGTGTTTGGATTTAGTCACTGCTAAACAACGGGGAGAATTAAACTCACCATCCCCTCCCCCCTGCTGTCCAAATTTATATTGGTATTTACCCTCGGTACTGAACACTTTAATACAGTGTTCATCTCGGTCTGACACTATGAGATATTCATCACACTGAACACAGTGAACAGGAAGACTAAAAGAACCAGGCCCACCTATCTTTCTTACAAACTCACCAGCTGTTGAAAAGATCTTAATCAGTTTGTTACCGGTATCAGCAACTACAATATTTCCATTGGCATCTAATGATAAACCCCAAGGATTAGAGAGCTGACTATCAAGGCTTCCTTGCCCACCAAACATACCCATGTACCTACCCTGCCCACTGAAAATCTGGATTCTATGGTTATGATTGTCTGCTATGAAAATATTTCCGTTATTATCAAAGCATATTCCACGAGGAAAGCTAAATTCTCCCAGATTGGAACCATTGCAACCAAAGGATCTTAAGTAATTCCCACTACTGTCAAAGATTTGCACCCTGTGGTTCCAACAGTCAGTTACTGCTATCTCATCCGTGTTACTCACTGCCACCCCCCAAGGACCGTTTAACATTCCTATAGACGAACCTTTCTTTCCAAAAGATAGAACAGGTTTGAACTGTAATGGTTTTACTAACATAGCCTGCGAGCAAGCTCCCTGCTCTGGTGAAAAATAGCGAGAGGCACTCGGCGAAGGAGAGTGTCCAACGCTAGTTTTTCCCCGAGCGGAAAGATTCCCGGAGCTGACAGCCTGCTCGCGGGTTTTTACTAGCAAATCATAAGGACTGCCACGAACATGTTCCCCGTTTACCTTAATAATAATTGAATATCTGCCTCTTTCTTTGAGAGAATAGCTGATCTTATACTGTCCATTCTTGTTATCACTGATTCGCACTTCTGTCCCGCACTCTCGCCCTCGTTGCTCTTGGATCTCCACCGTCACACGGTCACGTTTATTGTAACACTGTCTTCCTTCTACAGTTTTTGTTGTCAAAGTGAATTGCGTTTCACGTCCAGCAAATGTTTCATTCAGTCCTTTGCCTTCAGCTATTGATTGACTTGCTTTCGTTTGACGCAGTATCTTTAAGATACCAATTTCTTCGCTTTTAACAGTGTCTAACAAGTTTTGATTTTGAACGAAAACGAAAACTGGAAGACTTCCAGGGTCATGGACAACTGGCTCGTCTTGAACATGAATTCCCTCAAAGATTGTTTCTGGTGAGGTATTTAGTCCCACAACCTCAATGTTGTTTCTTCGCACTAACAGTTTGTCAGCTTTTCCTAGCGATGATTCAATCAGCTTTATTTCATTCTCGATCTTGTTCTTTTGTGTTGTTAAACTTTCAAGCAACTTCTTTGTCTGGCTTTTCACCGCTGCGAAAATATTTTGTTTCCTTGCTTCAATGATCGCGAATAAGTCATCTGCAAATTTCTGGACATTTCTTTTCAGGTCTTTGCCTTGTTGTATCAGTTTAGCGTAATCTTCGTCGAGTTGCTTAACAGCGTTCTTCTTTGCTAGTAAGATCTGTCTCTGTGTTTCCGCAATATTCTTCATTTCAGTCTTTCGTCTTTCAGCTTCGTCTTCTACGTGCTTTAACGTATGACTAGAATGTTTTAGAGTTACACACGCTTGGCAGACGGCCAGTTTACAATTCTCGCAGAAGAACTCAAGCTCTTTTCTCTCGTGCCGTGGTTCTGAACAAAACGCGGGCCGCTTGAGTACATCCTCGTAGTCTTTGTCTTGGAACTCTTTCACCGCCAGAACGCGGTGATCTCTGTTTGTTCGCATCATGTTGTGTCCAATTAGGCACTGTTCACAATAAAACATGCAACACTGGAAACAGTACGAAGCCTCTGAGCTTTTCTTGTCGCAGTTTCCACACGTGACTTGGGTTGTGTTGCATTCTTTAATGGCCAGAACATCAATCATGCCGTTCAGGTAAAAGCTGGTCGGAAGATCCTTGAGATCGCCGCTTGCAGGAAGTTTGCAAAGGGTTTGGCACTTGGGACATTTGACTGCGTTTCCACCGCCGCTTGTCTCATACCAATGATTTAAACACTCCAAACAGAAACTGTGCAGACAGGATAGCTGTTTGGGATCCGTAAATATGCCTGAACACACTGGACAAGACACTTCTTCGCGAAGATTATAAAAGAGCGTTCGGATATCCATGTTGCCTTCAACAATCAAGGGAGGAAATCGTACACAATAGAGCCTTGTTCGTGCGGCTTTCTATAGCTATTTTCAGCTTTTCTCGGAATTAGAGAGCAACAAGCCAATCATAGAACGCTGATTTGAGATGTTGTTTGTCCTTCTGCCCCTGGCGAGCTTTATTACGTGGGATGCCTGTGCAGCCCACGTTATAAAACAAGATGCCTGCTACACTGGCATTACGCGTGATGCTGGGGCTGATTCATTTATTCCAACTGTATGCTTTGCCGATTGATAAGACTATCCTTGCTAGTGGAATAGTTTAAGTCACGGCGATCGCGTTACGTTGTTTCCTTTGTGTTACGCGACTCAGACTATCACCGGAAATTTTAGCCTCCCACGCAGACGTTCTTAGGGCAGGAACGCGTGACGAACCCCCAAGAACGTCTGCGTGAGAGGCTACGGAAAATTTGTGATATTCCATTACGATAACGTAAGCTTCTCAATGACCTCTTTTCAGTCTCGCGTCGTGGTCTAAGACTGTCAAACAAAGCACGATTCCTTCGCCAGGAACTCACCAATTTCCACCGTTTTGATTGATTGTTTTATTTACCCATATTTGAAATCATTTACAATGTGAAATGTGACAAAACAAGATAACTATTTGGGAGGGAAACTGAAGAAACCCTTGCGGGCTTTTACAAGGCAGTTCCCCTATTACAATACATAACTTTAAAATTAATTTATAGGTATCGGTACATTACTTGTTAATGGTATTGTACGATATACGTTAACTATATGTAGCCAAGGCTTAATCTAATCATTATTTCAGTATTACCAGTAGCGAGTATAATAAAGTAAAATTGTCCAAAAGCGTTAAGCACCAGAAATCAAAAACTTTTTCATATTCTTATTGAAAATAAAAACACTATTTGATTGCTTAATAGGTGCAGGAATATTATTCCAAGTATTAATTACTTTGTTGCGAGTTGAATAAACACTATAATTTGTCCTATTAAAAGTTTTATGTAGCTTTCTTGAACTTCTTGTATGATAATTGTGAAGTTCTGCATTAATAATACAAAAATTATTAAAATAAGGTGGAAGAGCATTGTTGACCAGGTTGTAACTGAATGAAGAAATCAAGAGATCATTTATTTGGTGTATGTTTAGAATTTCTAACTTATTGAAAAGTGGAAGAGATGGTGTATTATAAGGAGAGAAAGTGATGATTCTTAAAATTTTCTTTTGCAGCTTAAATAAGTTTTCTAACCGTGTAGGAAAGTTATTATCCCAAACTATATTTCCATAGTGTAGGTTAGGGTTATTAAGTTTTACGTGTCGGGTGCTTCTTAGAAGTTATTCTTTCGATTTACCGCTTCAAAATGGTGAAATTTCCGTTTGAAAACGGCGCACTTGAGTCCAGAACATGTTAAAATAATATGGCGCGACTATTTAATCCGTCATTAATAAATATATCAAATGATGCATTGACGTCACACAGGTAGGGGTGAGTGGGTCCCCTCCCTCACGATATAAGCGACAAGAATGGATTTTGATTGGCCTGCCTTTGTTGAAGACAATCAGAACACTACATCCCGAGTAGGAGAGGGGAGAGTTTAATGAATAAATTAATGTACCGATTTGTAGCTACTACGAAGAAAAAAAAAAAAGAAATCGACCCGTTTTAAGACACGGTATGCCCCCTCAGGGCATCCCGCGTAAAAAAGAAATCGACCCGTTTTTAGACACGGTATGCCCCTTCAGGGCATCCCGCGTAACAAGATGCCTGCTATACTGGCATTACGCGTGATGCTGGGGCTGATTCATTTATTCCAACTGTATGCTTCGCCGATTGATAAAACTATCCTTGCTAATGGAATAGTTTGAGTCACGACGATCGCGTTACGTTATTTACCTTGTGTTACGCGACTCAGACTATTACCGGAAATGTGTGAAATTCCATTACGATAATGTAAGCTTTTCAATGACCTCTTTTTAGTCTCGCGTCGTGGTCTAAGACTGTCAAACAAAGCACTATTCCTTCGCCAGGAACTCACCAATTTCCACCGTTTTAAATGTCGGGTGCTTCTTAGAAGTTATTCTTTCGATTCACCGCTTCAAAATGGTGAAATTTCTGTTTGAAAACGGCACACTTGAGTCCAGAACACGTTAACAATATGGCGCGACAATTTAATCCGTCCTTAATAAATATATCAAATGATGCGTTGACGTCACACCGGTAGGGTTGAGTGGGTCCCCTCCCTCGCGATTAAAGCGACAAGAATGGATGTTGATTGGCCTGCTGTTGTTGAAGACAATCAGAACATTACATCCCGAGTAGGAGAGGGGAGAGTTTAATGAATAAATTAATGTACCGATTTGTGACTACGAGGAAGAAAAAAAAACAAGATGCCTGCTACACTGGCATTACGCGTGATGCTGGGGCTGATTCATTTATTCCAACTGTATGCTTTGCCGATTGATAAGACTATCCTTGCTAGTGGAATAGTTTAAGTCACGACGATCGCGTTACGTTGTTTCCTTTGTGTTACGCGACTCAGAGTATCACCGGAAATTTTAGCCTCCCACGCAGACGTTCTTAGGGCAGGAACGCGTGACGAACCCCCAAGAACGTCTGCGTGGGAGGCTACGGAAAATTTGTAAAATTCCATTACGATAACGTAAGCTTCTCAATGACCTCTTTTCAGTCTCGCGTCGTGGTCTAAGACTGTCAAACAAAGCACGATTCCTTCGCCAGGAACTCACCAATTTCCACCGTTTTACGTGTCGGGTGCTTCTTAGAAGTTATTCTTTCGATTTACCGCTTCAAAATGGTGAAATTTCCGTTTGAAAACGGCGCACTTGAGTCCAGAACATGTTAAAACAATATGGCGCGACTATTTAATCCTTCATTAATAAATATATCAAATGATGCATTGACGTCACACAGGTAGGGGTGAGTGGGTCCCCTCCCTCACGATATAAGCGACAAGAATGGATTTTGATTGGCCTGCCTTTGTTGGAGACAATCAGAACAATACATCCCGAGTAGGAGAGGGGAGAGTTTAATGAATAAATTAATGTACCGATTTGTAGCTACTACGAAGAAAAAAAAAAAGAAATCGACCCGTTTTAAGACACGGTATGCCCCCTCGGGGCATCCCGCGTAATGAGGGCCGTTTGTTCTTCTTTGTATCCACAAATGCGCATCTTTCAATTATTAACTCGTTTAAGATGTATCAAATTCAGTTTTCTCCTAGAGGGGAACTTTTTGTCTCCTATTGTCCTTATTGTCTTTAACAAAAACGGTCCAATCAGAATGCAATATCTTAGTGTAGGTCAGGAGGGATCGGAGGGGAGTTAATTACTATTGTGATTATTCAGGTCCTAGTGATCTCTCGGTGGAACTGAAAAGGCTTGACTTAAGTGGCGTGGCCATATTGTTTTAATGTTTTAGATTCCAATGTGCCGTTTTCAAAAAGAAAATTAACCCTTTTGAAGCGGTAAATCGAAAGAATAACTTCTAAGAAGCACTCGACAGTAAAAACGGTGGAAATCGGAGAGTTCAAGGCGAAGGAATCATGCTTCTGTTTGACAGTTGTAGAACCATCCAGAATATGCGGGGGAAAGGTCATTGGTATTAAGCTAAAACGCAGATCGCATCACTTTGTCGAATTGATGCTTAAACGCAACTGGAAATCCACTTTACAAAAAGATTAAAGATTTGATTGTCCATTTGTACTAAAAGTTTTCATTTAGGAAAGCTTTTTGCCTGTTTTCTTTCCGTTTTTTTTTTTTTTGGTGAAACGAAACCAATTTGTAATCTGACACTTTTATTTACATAACCAGAAACGTGAGTCAGGCCACGTTATTGTAATTGAAATTCCGGTATAACGATAAGACGCGTAACACAAGGGAAACAACATAACGCTATCTTTGTGACTCAAAATATTCCATTAGCTAGGATAGTCTGCGAAGCTTACAATTATAAGAATCAAGGGGCATCACACGTAAATGCCAGTATAGGCATCTTGTTTAACATGTCAACTGCATGAAATGCGAAACAATTGTTTGGTCACGATTAGATCAGATTCGAACTTAACCAATCACAAAGAGGCTGTCTTTGACAAGTTTGATATATAGTATCTGCGAATGTTCGGATCAGGTGATTTCTTATTAGAGTCACGCGATGTCTACAGTATGTCACGCGATCAGTCTCATTGCGCGTTACAGCGATTTTAGGTATTCTAAATTTCTAAATATAAATAAGTGAGACACTGAATGTTTAGCGCCAAAATTATATCAGGAACAATAGGTCAATCGGTGGGAGAATTTTGACATACACAGCTACGAAACAGTTTTAACGTACAATTCAGTTTTAAAATACTTGGACGAAGTCAAGCAATTGTTGCCAACCAACAAACTAGATGCATCTCTCTCTCTCTCTCTCTCTCTCTCTCTCTCTCTCTCTCTCTCTCTCTCTCTCTCTCTCTCTCTCTCTCTCTCTCTCTCTCTCTCTCTCTCTCTCTCTCTCTCTCTCTCTCTCTCTCTCTCTCTCTCTCTCTCTCTCTCTCTCTCTCTCTCTCTCTCTCTCTCTCTCTCTCTCTCTCTCTCTCTCTCTCTCTCTCTCTCTCTCTGTCTCTCTACATTCTCAAAATTTATGCAGACAGTCAGTTATCATACAATTTCCTGCTTCAACGGCTAAAAAAAGGGGGACGACCTCGAAACATAGACTCCAGACCCCTCGAAACCGCAGACCTCGAAAACACAGACCCATGGTCAGTATTACACGGTGTATTATGGTCACGCAATCACCACAGGTAAGGACTTTTTATTAATTTCGACAGAACCCGCTTCAGGTTTATAGAAGTTCCAACCGGAAAACAAGATCGCTAGATCTGGAATGAGCGCAAAAGTTAAATCTTAGCACAGAGATATTTATTGTCTCCCATTGAGCGTAGACCTAGAAAACGACATGTTCTAGCATCACGTACATTTGCAGCCAACTGAAACTGAAATGTGCTACTACCACAGGGAAACATCAAAGGTAATAAAGTCAAGTGCATGGAGTTTTTGGTATTCTTGTGTTAAAGGTAAACACTCAAGAAATGTGTGTCTAGACGGCCACGCGAAAATTGTAAAGAAATAACAAAGAGAATTTTTCCATCTCGCGCTTAACTTATCGACAACCAGAACACAAGATCGCTAGATCAGTAATCGATAGAAAAGTAAAATCTTATGGTGTGGGTGTTGTAAATCGCCGGCAATGTCAGTAACAAATAACACTCACACAATCATCATGAACATGAGAAATTGCCGCCGACATACACTATATTTTGTAAAGTTTTATTGAAAACAGTCAATAACTCAGCTAGATTTGTTTAAATTGGATTAATCATAAAAGGAACGTGTGTTCTGATGATCAGCTTGGGCAGTTTCTTATGTTTAAATGAACTGTAACTTTTATCAAAGACCCCTTAAAACTTAGGCCTCAAAACTATAAAAACACGTTAACTACCGGAGTATAATATAAATATAAACAACGTAAATTATATTATACCTTTTCGATTTGCGAGTAATCGGCGTTCTAAAGCGCCACTCGATTATTAGAACCCTCGAACCGACAAGCAATTAACAAATACTGAGTAGTACTAATACTCGAACTGACAAGCAATTAACAAATACTGAGTAGTACTAATACTCGAACTGACAAGCAATTAACAAATACTGAGTATCAGTAACGGTAACAGGTAAAAAGCTATCAAATCATCTACATGTATTTATATTTGTAAAATTCTTTCATCAAACACCCGCTTTTAATATATCTATAAAATGTCTTGTTATAATCGAAGTGGATTCTAATCATTTCAATGTGATAGAAAGTTCCTCCATTAGTCTTTTTAAAGCTATACCAAGTGCAGCGAATTCACTTCATCTTTATAAACTGGAGTCGTTGGACAATCCTGTTTTTACGTTTTCGTAACATTACATCGGGTACCAACGGAAAACAATGGGCTGATTTACACGGTGAATGTCACAAAAAAATTCAATGGTAACTTTCCTTCCAAACATCAATTTAACAAAAAAAAAAACGTAATTGACTGCTTTTGAATGTGTAAAACAATTACTTTGTATAACTTGGGTGTAAGCATGACCGGAGTACAACTTTTGACAAATGTTGTCAGTAGTCAACATTTCCCGTTGAGAGCCGTGATGCTTTCAATATTGGTTATACTGATTCCTACAGACCAATGCCGGTTACGTTTCTCTATTTTTGCATAATAATAAAAATAACACCTTTTTGCTAAACAGTATAAACAAATTGTACTTTGCTTGTTTTTAACACTTTCTCGGCCCATCATAAAATCGTCGCTTTGTGAATTATACTCTTTTTATGCCTTTAATCCTATCGAACATTATATCAAAAGATAATTTCTCAGCAGGAAAAAAAAACAAAGGCAAAACGACAAAAACATGGACACTGAAATAATCCTTTCGCGCTAGCGTATTTTGAGGCTTATCATAGTCTAACTCTCTTTTGAGAAGACCAAGGTGTGACTTTTGTAAGCGTAACTGCGCTTCTGCTGGAATCTGCAATAGGGAGGGATCGAAGTGAGGAGAACAGCGCTTCATACAGGTTTGCTTGACGCAGTAGAATTTGATGGTGTGTGTTACTGATGGACGTTTCTTCATTGGGGTCTGGACATAGCCACTTTTCCTCGTGCGAAAAAACAATATCAAAAGGGGATGTTATCTTTTGTCTTCGGGGAAACTCGATGCGGCATTGCTTACATTGCTCTGCGTTAGGCACATCGTCAAGGAAACAAAGGACGAAAGGCTTGTTGTTGTGGTGAATCGGCGTAAAGAGACGCTCATTGTACGGCTGACAAGTTTCTTGTGAGGTTTGCCTGTTTGGTCGTGATGGATTCTTGTGGCTGCTACCTTTCTTTCCATGCGCTTCTTTTGCAAGCAAACGTCTCGGTAGGCTTTGCCGCGCCAGAGAAGCGAGGTTGCTTGGTAAGAACGGGAGGTGGCAAAGAATATCAAAACAATTTTTCGTGCAGGAAAGTAATCTTTAGTCAGCTCTATTTGACAAGTTATCTAGCATTTCGAGGAAATATATACAGAAGTACGTCAGAGAAGACTTCTGTTGTTCGAGACTCACGATTTGTTTCAGTCACGCGATTGAACAGTTAAGTCACGCCAATCCTCAGATATGTCACGCGATCTGTGTCACTTCATGCGACTCAGTATTTTAATCGGTTTACCGAACTAAATTAATTAGTCCTCGTTTCTCTAGGGAATAAACAACTCGCTAAACATTTAGAGCCGCGTTATTTAGTCCATTAGTGTTTTCAAATAGGGATAAGGAAAGCAAATGAATTTAGAAAACGCGTGAGTCGTTGTTGGTGCTAAGAATAAAAACAAACCGAAGCAAATGTCTAAACTGTGACTTTGTTTATTCAAAATTTAACAATCGATGCAGACACTATCGACTCGTTTGACAAGCGTGTTTTAACATATTTTCAATGATGTAAAGTTTTCTATTCAGTTACTAGTAAAACAATGCCTCAATCAGTTGGCGAACAAGTTGATTATACAAACATGGACTTGGCTCATCGTCAAAACCGACTGATCTATCACCCAGTCCCTCGCGCAAAACTATCTAAAAGGCCTACTGGTCTTCAAAATTAAAACCGAACCTCTTTTTTTAGCTCGGTTTTCATTTGAGTGTCGTAAAACCGAAACCAAAGTAATTACTCTGGCCAATCAAAACAGACGCAAACAACGCAATGAACCAATCGATCAGAAATCGAAGCAAAATTACATGCAACCGACGCCAAGCGCGGGAAAACGCGTGGGAGCGAGGCACGATTGTTTTTGGTTTTGTGCCTCTTTGGTTATTGATAGTATTTTCTTTATCTATGCTCCTTCATTGACCCTGACAACTGGAAGCCGGAAACAATCAAGAACGTCGGCTCCCTGCTATTTTTTCACCGGAGCAGGTATGTTAGAAAAGCCATTTCAGTTCAAACCTGTTTTATCTTTTGGAAAGAAAAGTTTGTCTGTAGGAAAGCTTAACTGTCCTTGGGGGTGTCAGAGTTTAATAACCATCGCCTTTAAATGTTTGAATGAAAATTGTTAACTGCAGCCATTCAGGAAAGTAAAACTATGTTGACTCGGATTTCTAGGTGTGTTCGAAGGAATACATACGCTTTTTTGTTTTACCTCTCGACCAAAAACATTAACATGCAAAGCTTTAACTTTATTTGCTTAAAGCAGAACCATTTTTCCTACTTCATCAACTATAACCACTGTGTTGCAACCTTCGGCATCCTGTAAGATTGAGCATTCCGTTTATGTGGAACGGCAAACGTCTTCTTGCCGTCATGATCAGTTTACGTTTCACGTATAATGACTTTAGCCTTTACTTGTCTAATTTTGCGAGTTTCGATGAAGCTTAGACTTTCAAAAAAGTCCTTCGTCTTACTTTAATAGCTTCGTCGCTCGACCTCTTGCGACTTCATTGCTCGCGCGCGGTCTAAAAAAGCTCATAAAAAAGCTCGCTCTGCTCGCCAAACTCGCGAGGTCGACTTCTAGCAAGTCTAGATGAAGCCGTTCTGCCGCTCAATGCGGTGAATTCGTCAAGACAAAGAGTGAGTTATGAAGAATTTTTAAACGTGAAACGTCGTCACTTTCTTAAACTTTAAACCAAGATGGTTTTAGATTTTTTAAACTTTTCAACTTTGTCGCAATTTTTGTATAGTTCAATTGACAAAAAAGCCCTTGGGAATATTAAAAAAAAAAAACGCCATTGCCAGATCTTAAGACAGTCCAAATGTTCCAGCTCACAGACGCTCGCCCCTCCATCCTCGGAGACCCAGGGGTGGGGCTAACATTTCACGGAGCAAATCTTAACTGGCGAAGATTCCTGCTTTTCACGAGTGAAATCTTCGCCTTGTCCCGACTATCTCCCCCTAAATCTCCGAGGATGACGTTCTTCATGAGAACTCGGGAAATGTTTGCTGTCAAACTTTCCTTGTTTTCAGCTCACATTAATTACACGAGATAAGTTAATTGTAGAAGATGTGCGCGCGCTTGAAAACTGCGTGGAAAATTAGTGATTAATGTGGTCAAGGGAAGCCCACACGCACCGTTCATACACTGGAAAGTAGCAGACCAAACCGCAGTTGAAGACCCCCTGGGAAATAAGTGAAAATAGGACTAAAGACAACGCCGTAAACATCGTTTATTCACTGGACGGTAACTGACCAGCCGACGGATGGACCGGCTCTCCCAGAAAATAAGTGATTCTAATTGGATAAAGACCTGGTGGTAATACACTTAGGGAAAATATCCTTGTTTCACGACCTCTCTTGTATGAGCAAAAGACCGCAGTTTGTATTTATTTACCAACGCTCAATTCAAATGTCTCTGCAAAAGCGTGCATACACCACAGAATAATTGGATCAGTGTCACAACCGAGTTCATAACCTGCGAGCAAGCCGTCTCTAGGAGAGTTTGCTCGAAGGCTACCGAGTTTAAGGGTGGAATATATACAATACTTTACGGGCTACCAGTTTTCAGTGTACGTTAAGTGCACCACGTTCTTCCTAACAAAGCTTCTAGGTTTTCACCGAACTTTTGAACCAAAAAAATGAGTCGATTATTTTGTGGGCATACTGGCCCGTACGGTCTCTAGATGGCAAGTTCCGTTCTGTTCCGAATTTTCTCACACATTAATAAGAGCCTCTTTATATGATCTCTGTCAACTGGATTGGCTCGGTTTTAAGAGATCTCACCTCACAAAGGAATTGTAAAATCTTCGGTGTGTTAATGAGAAGGTGTGTTCATGAGAAAACTGAGCTGAAATTTCCCATTTGAACAGAAAACAAAATTCCCCCCACTACCGGGTTCAAATGGAGAGGCCCTAATTCTTTCTGAAAGACAAAAAAAATCAGTAAATAAATATAATAGTTGAAGAGACATTTCAAACCACAAAATAATCTCAAATCAACCAGCAATTATTAAACTTTTATTTATTAATAATCTAAAAACGATTACAGAAACTATTCAATCACATTCTTTTGACAAAAATCACCAGTTCCATTGATACAAATTTACAGAATTAAAATATTTTAGTTTACATATCCTCAGAAATCAATCTATAAAAGAATTGACAATTAATATACAACTCTAACTTATAAAGACAAAACTAAGAAGCGATACTTATGAGATAATTATATGTACAATAAATCTCAGCATAAAAAAATGCCGTGAAATTAAACTTTTCATTCCCAGAGCTATAAAGTCAGGAAATCCTGTGAGACTTGTTTGTGTATCCTGCTAACCTGGCTCTTCATAGAAACGAGGCTGGAGTTGACACAGTTAGGATACAAGCCTTACCGATTTTTTTATGAAAATCATGTTATTCTTAACTCATTCTTATGGTAACTAGTTTTCCTATACACATGAAAAGCATTGAAGTTTTTATAAAAAAAAAAGTCAACTCCTCGCTTCTATTCAAAGATCAGGGCACTAAAGGAAACAACTATGAAATAGGTAAATGATGTAATATATTTATATAATTTAAGCTTAAAGGCTCTTAGAAATAATAATAAGATTGAATCATACTTTTGTTTGTTTGACTTTTGTTTATCATCGGGTCGTTTTTCTCTCTAAAGGTTTCAATGAGTACAATAAAGTCATTTCAGCTATTATACTAACAATATGACTAAAAGTGTCTTCTAGTCTTCTACGACCGTTCTACTGAAAAATTAACTGTATTCGCAGTGCAAATGCACCCAAGTCTCCTTTAAAACATTTAACTGTTAACAAGTCCAAAACATAAATTAACAACAGTTACTACCTTACTTAATTATCACAATATGGCGAAACGCAAAAAAATTGAGTTCATTCTCAACAAAATTCCTAATGACTTTAATCCGTAACACAGTATTTAGATCATTCAAATGTCACTACAATCAGGCTTCTGTTCTCAATAACATAATTATTAAGTTAACGAATCCCAATTAATTTAGCCACTAAAGGCCAGTAAACCTTCCTTTTTGCAATACCATATACATTATTGTAATAGTGGGCAAAACCCAATATAGGCTTTTTGGCCAATTCATCACAAAATTTCTTTTTTATTCATTGATTTATTTAGCTTTTGCCTGTTTCTTTGTTTTGTTTTTGTTTTTTTCTGTTTTCCTTTCTTTTCTTTCTTTTTATGGGAAACGAAGTTACACTCCTGAATTTGCAGTACAACAGTAGACAAGTAAAAACAAAAAATATATATCATAACCGACTCTCAGACAACACGATTCTTACTTTCCTAAGTGGCTGTAGATAACAGTTTTCATTCAAACATTTGAATGCGATGGTTACAAAACTCTGACACAACAATTCTACCGTTACTTAAAACGGATACAGACTTTGGAGCTTTGAATTCTCTTAAGTTACTGCCTTCTGTTCCAAACTTGCCAACAAAATTGCCATTCAATTTAAACACTTGTATTCTATTATTACACTCATCACACACCATCAGGTGTTTGGATTTAGTGACTGCCAAACAACTGGGAAAATCAAACTCGCCATCCCCTCCCCCCTGATGTCCAAATTTATATTGGTATTTACCCTCGGTACTGAACACTTTAATACAGTGTTCACCACTATCTGACACTATGAGATATTCATCACACTGAACACAGTGAACAGGAAAACTAAAAGAGCCAGGCCCACCTATCTTCCTTACAAACTTACCATCTGTTGAAAAGATCTTGATCAGTTTGTTACCTGAATCAGCAACAATAATGTTACCATTAACATCCAATGATAGACCCCAAGGACGAGAGAGCTGACTATCAAGGTTTCCTTCCCCACCAAACATACCCATGTACCTACCCTCCCCACTGAAAATCTGGATTCTATGGTTACCACTGTCTGCTATGAAAATAATTCCGTTTTTCCCAAAGCAAATTCCACGAGGGTTTTCAAATTGTCCTCGATTGGAACCATGTCGACCGAAGGATCTTAACCAATTCCCACCACTGTCAAAGATTTGCACCCTAGGCTTATGGTTACTTAATTCAGTTACTGCTATCTCATCCGTGTCACTTACTGCCAACCCCCAAGGACGGCTAAACTTTCCTACACACGAACCCTTCTTTCCAAAAGATAAAACAGGTTTGGACGGAAATGGATTTTCCAACAAAGCATGCGAGCAAGCTCCCAGCTCCGGTGAAAAATAGCGAGAGGCACTCGGCGAAGGAGAGTGTCCAACGCTATATTTTTCCCCAACGGGAAGATTCCCGGAGATGATAGCCTGCTCGCGGGCTTTTACTAGCAAATCATAAGGACTATCACGAACATGTTCACCGTTTACCTTCATAATAATTGAATATCTCCCCTCTTCTTTGGGAAAAAAGCTGATCTTATACTGTCCATTCTTGTTGTCCCTTATTTGCACTTCTGTCCCGCACTCTCGCCCTCGTCGGTCTCGTATCTCCACCGTCACACGGTCACCTTTATTGAAGCACTGTCTTCCCTCTGAGGTTTTTGTTGTCAAAATGAATTCCGTTTCACGTCCAGCAAATGTTTCATTCAGTCCTTTGCCTTCAGCTATTGATTGGCTTGCTTTCGTTTGATGCAGTATCTCCAAGATACCAATTTCTTCGTTGTTGACAGTGTCCAACAACTTTTGATTTTGCACAAAAACTAAAACTGGAAGACGTCCAGGGTCATGGACAACTTGTTCGCCTTGAACAATTCCCTCGAAGATTGTTCCTGGCGAGATATTTAGTCCCACAACCTCAATGTTGTTACTTCGCATTAAAAGTTTGTCAGCTTTTTCTAGCGATGATTCAATCAGTTTTATTTCATTCTCGATTTTACTCTTTTGTGTTGTTAGACTTTCAAGCAACTTCTTTGTCTGGCTTTCCACCGCTGCGAAAATATTTTGTTTCCTTGCTTCAATGACCGCAAATAAGTCATCTGCAAATTTCTGGACATTTCTTTTCAGGTCTTCGCCTTGTTGCATCAGTTTAGCGTAATCTTCATCGAGTTGCTTAACTGTGTTCTTCTTTGCTAGTAAGTTCTGTCTCTGTGTTTCCACAATATTCTTCATTTCAGTCTTTCGTCTTTCAGCTTCGTCTTCTATGTGCTTTAAAGCGTGACCAGAATGTTGCAGAGTTACACACGTTTGGCAGACGGCCAGTTTACAATTCTCGCAGAAGAACCTTACCTCTTCTTTCTCGTGTCGTGGTTCTGAACAAAACACGGGCCGCTTAAGTACATCCTCGTAGTCTTTGTCTTGGAATTCTTTCACCGCCAGAACGCGGTGATCTTTGAACATTCGTATCATGTTGTGTCCAATTAGGCACTGTTCACAATAAAATATGCAACACTGAAAACAGTATGAAGCCTCAAAGCTTTTCTTGTCACAGTTTCCACACGTTACTTGAGTGTTGTTGCATTCTTTAATGGCCAGCACATCAATCATGCCGTTCAGATAAAAGCTGGTCGGAAGATCCTTGAGATCGCCGCTTGTAGGCACTCTGCAAAGGGTTTGGCATTTGGGACATTTGACTGTGTTTCCACCGCCGCTTGTCTCATACCAATGATTTAAACACTCTAAACAGAAACTATGCAGACAGGATAGCTGTTTGGGATCCGCAAATATGCCTGAACACACTGGACAAGACACTTCTTCGCGAAGATTATAAAACAGTGTTCGGATATCCATGTTGTCTTCAACGAACAAGCGAGGAAGTCGAACACAATGGAGTATCAAAGTACATTAGAATACATTTCGAATAATATTGTTCTTTTATCCTTTGAGGGGAGATTTAACGCTTCAATGAGCTAATGTATTCTATAAATTATCATTAAAACGGATCGAAGCATACCTTTGTCGAACGCAAATCCGTAAACAATGGACTCGTCACGCCATAATGCCGACAAAGAAAGTCTTGGGAAAAGCACATAACACAGCAAATCAATTCAATATTCTACACCAGTTGATTCTTACAATGACAAAGCATGAATAAAACGAAAAAAACTCACCGATATCATTCTTGAAGAAGGAAAAAAATCCAAGTAAAATGCAGTAATTTTAGGCGCGAAACACAACGACGCGTGTCGTGGCGAAGATGAACTGAGGGATTTTTCACGCTAAGCATCATGGGAATGCCCTGAAATCTTTCTTGGGAGTCTTGTTCTTGCGCCTTTCTCTTTTCAGCTTTTCTCGGAATTAGAGAGCAACAAGCCAATCTTAGAACGATGATATGAGAGGCTGTTTATCGTTCTTGGTTTGTGATTTCTAGGAATCTGCCCCTGGCGAGCCCAGTTTTAATAACATGTCAATCTTGAAAACGAAAAACAATTGTTTTCTCACAAACTATTCGAACTTTACCAATCACAAAACGTTAGTTTAAGAGTGTGTCAATGAGACTGTCTTTGACAAGTTTAATATCAGTGACTGTGAAAAACATGCACGAATGTTCGGATTTGTTTATTACTTGGGCCGTAAGGCGGATCGAGTTAAGGTTTCGGTAGCATTATCAAATTCTTTTTTCTTTTTTGGGTCGCGATGGGCCGAGAGATAAGACTTCGGGCCACGAGTTATTGATCTCGGTCTCGTTTTTTGTACTCGGCTGGTACGAGTTACGTTTTCTGTCGTGTTATTAAATTCTTTAAATTCTCGGTCGCATTCTTTGCTTTCGGGCCGTGAGGAGTGTTTACAATATGCGAGCCAGACGTGCGAGGCATGAACAAAACATGCGAGGCATGCGAGGCATGAACAACCCCAACATAAACTGCTAACCGTTAAGCTAACCGGGGAGCTATTTAAGCTAACCTATTAAAGTGCTCTTTAGGCTACCTGGAGTGCTCTTTAGCCTAACAAGAGTGTTTTTTAGGCTACCCTGAGTGCCTCAAGGCCGGTTAGTTTTGCTTAACCGAAAATTTGGCAACTAAATCAGTCTATGACCTCACTGGCCAAGATAGATAGAGATGTTTCACGTTTACTATAGCAAAACAATCAATGTACAAACGGTTTCTGTCTTCAAATGAAATGCGAATAACAAATGCTTTCCCCTGAATTTCAGTAAAAATATAAACAGCGAAACATTGAAAAACGTACAAGGATATAAACGTGCGCGTGATGCGTAACGTTACTCTAGATCCCGCAGGGGGGGGGGGGGGGGGGCTACTCAACAGATGCTTGAGTAGGGAGGTAGGGCCCGGGCGTTCAAACCCTGACCCTGTTTAAGACACAATTCTCCGATTTCCCTATCCCGTTTAAGACAGAATTCAAAATTTTCAGGCCCTTTCTAAGACATTTCACCCAAAATCACACCCTGTTGAAGATTAGAATGAAACAAGAATACACTAGTTTCTTACTGTACTTTAATGCATTGGCAATCACAATCTGTTTAAGCCATTAGGTCATGTAAGGATACCCTGTTTAAGACAGAAAGTGATGAAATAGATACCCCGTTCAAGACAAAACAACCTGAAAACCATACCCTATCGGAAATTACGATCCGTCATTGACCCGGCGTCACATACATATTAGGACCGTACAAATGGTTTCTGTCTCTAAACGAAAGGTGAAAACGTAAGGATTAAAGCCCGGGGATTATAAAAAGCATTCGCAAGACAAATGTCTTTTTCCCCTGTATTTCATTCTGACTGCAAGAAATGCAATTCTATCTGGTGGTTACTTACTTCCTCACTATATCTCTGTTTCTATCTATTTGGTAGCCTGCGAGCAAGCTCTCTTGGGGGTGGGGGGCGGGACGGGGAAAGAGGATCCACCCCCAAGAGAGCTTGCTCGCAGGCTATCTATTTGGGGGAATTGGCGATGCTGGAGGTTATTACTGTTAAAAGATTGTAGGCTTTACGCATCACACAGTCAAATATGGCCCGAGTATAAGCTGGAAACAGCTTCTTGTTTTTTATTAGATTCACGCGATGTCTAGAACATGTCACGCGGTCAGTCTCATTGCGCGTTTCAGTGTTTTAGGTAACATAAATTACTGATACACTGAATTTTCAGCACCAAAATTGTAATCAGGAAAATAGGTCAATCTCTAAGAGATTTTTGACATAGGCAGCCACGAAACAGTTTTAGCGTATTCAGTTTAATACTTGGACAAAGTCAAGCAATTGTTGCTAAGAGATGAAAACAGATAAACCAAACAACAAATTGAATGCATCGCTAATTTTCTCTCTTCACACTCTCAAAATTTATGCAGACCCTCAGTCAAGGCGGTTTACACAAGTAATCATTTTTAAATTTAAATCAAAATTTACTGGGACATAGTGTCTTACAAGTATCGAAATATTTCAATTTTACTCTCGGTTTGTAGACAGGTTACTGAAGGAATTAATGCAATGCACGCATGTCATGAACTTAAGAAGCTGCTTTGCAATCTTGCCTGTAGCAGTATTTCGCGGTGTTCATAAAAGTTTCGGTCTACTTGCTTGCCTCCTTTGAAAGAGAACAAAAAGTTCCTTTTTTTTTTTTTACAGTAATTGAGGGATATCAAATAAAGGTCACTGGAAACGAATTCATACCAGCGAGAAGATTGGAAAGCCGCAACATTTGGGTATCCATGCTTTCTTACACACAAAAAGTGTTCGTAGAAAATGACCTAAGGCCCTCGCTTAGCAAAGGTTGACGTGAACAAGAAGGTATGGAAATGCCAATTTGCGTGCAGTTTACGGATAACTACAAACAGAATTACCCGTAGACGCACTTCAAAGCGACAGAAACCAAAAAAGGCTTTGCCGCGCTTGAGAATGGCTTGGTAAGAACGGGAAGGTGGCAAAGAATTTCAAAACAATTTTTTTAAAATAATCATTTAAATCAGGTTTTCTTTTCTTTTTTGAACAGAAAAGTTATCTTTGGTAACAAATTCTTGACTTGTTACCTTTAAATTGCATTTTGAGGAGTACGCGTCAGGTGATACTTCTTTTCTTCTGGACACGCGATTTGTTTCAGTCACGCGATTGGACAGTTAAGTCACGCCAATCCGCAGTTATGTCACGCGATCTGTGTCACTTCACGCGATTCAGTATTTTTGATCGGTTTACCGAACTAAATTCATAAGTCGTTGTTCAACTCGCTAAACATTTAGTGCCGCGATCCCAAGTGCTATAAGCGACGTGAATTCCTAAAAAAAAAAGGCTGCGTAAAAATTTTCGAAGGAAAGTAAAAGCTTGATCAAAGACGATTAAACTCCAATGAAGGAGAATAGTAGTGGTCTTATTCAGTCAATTAGAGCTTCAAATAGAGATGAGAGTAGCAATTGAATTTATAAAACGCGTGATTCGTTGTTGTTGCTAAGACATAAAAATAAACAAGCAAATGTCTAAACTGAGACTTCGTTTATTCAAAATTTAAAAATCGACGCAGACACTATCTTACTCATTTGACAAACATATTTTAACATATTTTTACAGATATAAAGTTTTCTATTGAGTTACAATGACTGAATCAGTTGGCAACCAGTTGATTATACAAACATGGACTACTGGCTCATCGTAAAAACTGACTGACCTCTATCACCCAGTCTAATTATGAATACAGTCAACTTTCAGAAAACACGCAATTTTCTAGCCTCTAAAGGAACATTGATCTAAATAATATTCAACTCCTGATGGAAAATTGTGGTTTACCTTGACACTATAAAAATTTCTGACAGGTTTAATATATGATTCTGAGATGTTAAACGACGTGAATGGCAACTTTGTACAGAATTTTTCCCTCCCCTTCCCTCGCACAAAACTATTTAGTAGGCCAACTGGTCTTCAAAATCAATACCGAACCTCTTATTTTAAGGCGGTTTTCATTAGAGTGTCGTAAAACCCAAACCTAAGTAATTACTCTGGCCAATCAAAACAAACGCAAACAGCGCAATGAACCAATCAGAAATCGAAGCAAACACATGCAACCGACTCCAAGCGCGGGAAAACGCGTGGGAGCGAGGCACGATTGGTTTTGGTTTTGTTTTTCATTGGTTGAGAACGTGGCGCGTGTTTTGCCGGCCAATCACAGAGCGTAGGAAAGCAAAACCAAAACAAACGCGAAATAACTTTCGACATTCTGGCTCAATTGAAATCCGCTCGAAAATAAATCATTGTAACTAGCAGTAATCGAAGATTATAAAGTGCATTCTTTTGACAACTTAAATTGAACAAATTTGCACCTTTTCATGTTCGTTTCAATTTAAATATTTGTTGTTATTTTTTTAAATCTGGCTTTTCTGCATATTACCCAAAACTAGCATCTTATAGTTTTTATTTTGCAGTTATTTTGCTAGGAACAAACTGGTTTAAACATTTGATTCTGTGGATGAAATTTTAAGATGTAAAGGCCTGGTCAAAAGATACATGATAGTTGATGATAGTTGATGATAGTTGATGATAGTGAAAACTTTCATCAACTATTATCAACTATCAAGTGGGTGGTCAAACGGCTTGAAGAAACTCGTGATAGGCAACGATAGTTTGTCGTGAGCTTCTATTGTCAGGCACCTGCAGCTGCCATGTGTAAAACATCACAAACAAGCCATCGCCAAAGTTACAGAACTTTGCATGGATGAATTTTTTGCCACAAAGAGGGCGGCAGTCTGCTTCGTTTTCTTTCAGTTATTGGAAGAACTTACGGGAAATGAATTCTTGAGAGTGTTGGTGGAGAAAACAGCTGACCAAAAATTTATCATGCCAAACAGCAGGAAAAACTATCATTAACTATCATAAAGAATTATTTTGAACATGCTCAAAATGAATGATAGTTGACGATAGTCGCGCATGAAAGTTGGTGGTCAAATGACTGTGTGGGTTTTAACTATCACCCACTATCATCATCTATCATTGACTATCATGCACTGTTTGACCAGGGCTTAACATCCAAATGAAAACTCCCATGTAGTGCTGTCTGTCAGAAGTGCTCCCTCCCAGATTGAAACTGAAAAGGTCCAAACATTGCGAGAAATAATATTATTAATGGGAACCAAGCACAGCCTTTCAAAGGAACAGCTTGTGCCACTTTCATGCTTTTTTATCTTTTTACATGGGTTTAAACTAATGCAGTTTCAAGTAACTTCATCCATCATCAGGACTGTTAGTACTTGCTAACTCAAAGCCGCTCCTTTTATACTGAACATATTCCTTTGCTCCTTCCCTTCAAATGTAGTCATCTTAAAATTGAAAAGAATAAACATAACAATCCAACCCCAAGGGACTGGGAGGGGAAGGAGATCAAAGCGTTCCTGTCTGCTATTTAGCTCTGAAGCAAGGCAGCAGTTTACGTCAGCCATGTCGAAGCTCATCTCAGAAAGTCCTTTGCCACACAGAGAGCAAACCCCCGTCTTCTGTGCAGGCCCGTAGCGGGGGGAGGGGCAAGGGGGCTTGAGCCCCCCCTAGAATTTTAAGAAGTTAAAAAGCATTGTGCCCAAAACTATATAATTAAAACAAAAATGTTGAATTCTGACGCTGCAAGTGTTTTTTCACAACCTTTAATAGTCTGTTTACTACCTGTCAGTTTCCTTCGCTAACAGGCACTCCTATCTTGTGAATCGGAAATAAGAATTAAAATGGATTTAAATCAACCAATCGGAAGCCGTGAAAGCTGTCGAAATAAACTACTTGTTTTCTAAGACATCAGCTCATTTTAAGCAATACAAATGTCCTTAGTTTATAACAATTTAGTGTTCCCGCGTTGTCACACAGAAA
This sequence comes from Pavona decussata, assembly GCF_977016875.1. Taxonomy (NCBI): domain Eukaryota; kingdom Metazoa; phylum Cnidaria; class Anthozoa; order Scleractinia; family Agariciidae; genus Pavona; species Pavona decussata. Next base: position 1,326,633 of record NW_028145515.1, on the reverse strand, counting down.
AAGCCACACAAATGTCCTCAAGATCAGAGGAAAAACAATTCTCCTGCAGTCGGATTCTTACTGCCCGATTCTAAATTTAAAAAGAGGAAGAAAAATTTGTCGTCGTTTGTCTACGTCCTCCTTCAAACGTGAAATTAGGAAACTTCACGTACTAGTCCACGTTAAAGAAAAGGCAAAAACATGTACCTAAGAGTGTGATCCAGGTGCAAAGTTATTTTTTTTTAATTACTAAATCTACCGGGTTTTTTGATGTTCTTGTTGCATCTTAAACTCCCAAATCACTCTGTTTTTGAGTGACGGGGGGAGGGGGGGGGGGTAGTTTTTTGTGTCACCATTTTGCTAAGCCCCCTCAGTTGTTTTAGCCTTGCTACGGGTCTGTGCACTTCCTAAGAGGTAACAAAGGTTTTCCCACTCTTAATTGCAATCGGTTTCTAAACATGTACTTTGGCGGGGAAAATTATTTAACGGGCGTGGGGTAGGGGATACAATGTACTCTTTAGTTATCCTGCATCCAGAAGGGGCTCTTTTTATCATCAGTAACACGCAACACTGATTGGAGTGATCGAGTATTTTGAACGAACTCGTTGTACTGTGTAGACAATATTATTACATGATGTCTTAACTTATAGCAGTTTCAGTTGCCGGTGAGTTCTTTGAAACCTACGACAGTGTATCGAAGAGAGACCGAATTTCTCCTTTCAATTTTTTCTTAGCTGTTACTTACAGTATCAGTAAAATTGTTTTCCAGCGGTGTACAGTCGAAGCTCTCGTAAGCGGACACCCTCGGAAAGCGAAAAAAGTGTTCGTAACTGGAGCTGGCCGCTTCCGAGAATGGTTCTCGTAAGCGGCCATCTAAAAGATGTAGGGGATAGATGGCCGCTTACGGGAGCTTGCCCAGCTAACAATAAATACAGTACCGTATTGAAAATACAAAAAAATACCGCCGTACTAAATGACATTTTTTTATTTATTTATTTTTTTTGCGCCCTTTACTTTACAACCCTGCGATATCATGACGATAACTGAACAGTATTACAGTGTATACTGCAGTACTAGGACTTTCCCTTAATATATATATAAAAAAATAAATTACAATTGCAACCAACAGAGGTTGTAAATAGGATTTTCTTTGGAGTGTCCGCTTACGGGAGCTTAAAAACAAAGAAAAAATCCAAGTCGTTATATCTGAAAGTGTCCGCGGCCGCTTACGGGAATGCCCGCTTACGAGAATGTAAAAATACAGAATTTGTATGGGAGTTAAAAGGGGGTTTCAAACAAGGCGGCCGTAAGTATAGCTGTCCGCTTACGAGAGTGTCCGTTAAGAGAGCTTCGACTATACTGAAAAAAAAATTCACTTTTCTTGCGTCACTTAAATGCACTCAAGTGTCTTTTAAAACATTACTGGTAAGAAGTTCAAGATATAAATTAACACTTTAGTAATTAAACCTTAACTTATTACAATATGAAACTCATAAAAAATGGCCACAATGTTGTAAATAGTGGGCAGAACAGGGAGAAGCAGAGAGCCGACGTTCTCGCTTGTTTCGGGCGGGCGGCACAGCTCCGTGAGAGGGAAAGTTTTTCTCTTGCGCCAGGCTCCCGTCGCTCGCTGGCTCACAACTCACATGTTCTCCGTTCGCACGAAACAAACAAGAGCACTTGTTCAATGGCTATTGATATATTTATACTTGCCATAATTAGAGGACACTCGTGGCAATGCGATATGGTAAGTCAATCTCGCAAGAGCTCGAGATTTGAGGTTTAGCATCGTGTTTACGTGAAACGGCAAACGTCACCTTCCCGTTTCACGTTTTACGTAAAATAACGTGAACCTGTTGACTTTAGCCCTTACTTGTCTAATTTTGCGAGTTTCGAAGAAGCTGTTTTGTGACTCACCGTCAAATATGGTTAATTAATGAAGGAAAGTGCGAAAAGTAGTGAGTTAGGAAGGATTTTTAAACATGAACTTAGTTTGCCCTAGTATGATATGATATGATATGATATGATATGATATGATATGATATGATATGATATGATATGATATGATATGATATGATATGATATGATATGATAGCAGTTTATTGTGAAAATACGCTTAGCTTTTGTGAGACCAGCAAGCTAGGCTCACCAGCTAGTTTACAGGTATTTCACACTAAATGATTAAATATAGCTAACACATATTAAAAAACATCAAATGGCATACTAGGTTAAGTTTAAATTTCTAATACAAATTAATCATCATACGTAAAACAAAAATTACAATAAAGAAATAAATGGATATAAAAAAAACTACAATAATTCGTATTGTGTGAAAAGCTCACTCGATCATAGTAGACCTGCCAAATCTAGTGTTCTGAAACTGTTTTTAAAATAACATGCCGGAAAAATTATTGGGGTACCTGTTTTCAACAATTAACTACTTGTATGTATAAGAAAAAAAGGAAGAAATACTTACATAGTTCTCACGAAGACGGCAAACACGAGATAGCTTGTTTTTGCGTAGAACGGCTCTCGTACCTGAGAGTCCTCTCGCTTTTTGGTCAGCGGGTGGTCGCCAGTAGAGACTCTGCAATACTGGAATTTTATTAAATTGTTTTGATTGGCTGACCCGTAACGGCTCGTAACGGTTTCCATTCCTGCGGTAATAAAATTCCAGTACCCCAGAGTCTCTACTGGCGACCACCCGCTGACCAAAAAGCCAGAGGACTCTGGGCACGAGCAAACGGGGAAAAATAGCGGGAAAATTGTAGTCAGGTGATCCGTACACGCGATGCTAAATCTTGCTAACGCAACAGAAGACTATGAAGTTTAGGACAGCGTTTCAATCATATGAATAATAAAGAGAAACCGCAAGGGCTCTGTTGACGATAATTCCGTGCGCTTGGCTCCGGTTTCCCGGGAGTCACGGGGAGTACAATGTACTGTACGCTTATCCTAACAGTAGCACTTAAATCCAAGTATTAGAACGTGGAGATAAAATCCTCTTGGAAATATTTTGAAGAAAAACGTCAGTGCCAGATCTTAAAACAGTCCAAATGTTCTAGCTCACAGACGCTCGCCCCTCCATCCTCGGAGACCCAGGGGTGGGGCTAACATTTCACGGGGCAAATCTTGACTGGCGAAGTCAGTTCCCGCTTTTCGCGAGTGAAAAATCTTCGCCTTGTCCCGACTAACTACCTCGGGGTCTCCGAGAATGACGTCTTCTCGGGAACTTGGGAAATGAAAAGCCCCGTGGGGACGAGCCAATAAAGTATGTATGTATGTTTGCTCTCAAACTTGCCTTGTTTTCGGGTCACAAAAATTTCAAGAGATAAGTTAGTTGTAGAAGATGTGTACATGCTTGAAAACTGCATGGAAAATAAGTGATTAACCCTTTCACTCCCATGGGAAATGTCATATTTTTGTAAAACGGCAACTGTGAACCCCTACACCAACTGTAATACACCAATTAAAAGGTTTTATCTGGGGCATTGTATAAATCATTCCAGCTAAGACAAAGGAAGTAACAGAAGAGAATGAAAAGTGTTTAAAACGAGAAAATATAAACCTTAAAATACATCTCACTTCTCGTGTACACTGGGTATAGCCCTAAACTATAGCTTAATTTGCAGATCTCAGCACATAGTTTCTTGTCAAATGGTGACTTGGTCTTAAAAGTGTAAGAGGAAAAAGTTGCAAAAAATGGAGGGGTGGTTAATCATGTCTTATGCAGGAGGGGGGTAAGATTTTATGCTTCCATTGTGCAGATCTCTCCAAGATCTGTTTGGTGTCCAAATTTGATACAAATTGACCCAATATTGGGCACATAATGACTTTTTGTGCCATATGGCACTCTTGGGAGTGAGAGGGTTAATGTGATAAAGGCAAGCCCACACGCACCGTTCATACACTGGAAAGTAGCGGACCAAAGCGCAGTTGTAGACCCCCTGGGAAATAACTGAGAATGGGACTAAAGACAAGGCCGTAAACATCGTTTATTTACTGGGTAGTAACTGACCAGCCCACGGATTAACCGGTTCTACCAGAAAACAAGTGATTCTAATTGGATAAAGACATGGTGGTAATACACTTAGGAAAAAATAATATCCTTGTTTCATCGCATCTCCTGAATGTATGTATTTATTTACCAACGTTCACTTCAAATGTCTCTGTAAAAGCGTGCATCTACCACAAAATAATTGGATCAGTGTCACAACCGATTTCACGGGTGGAATATATACAATACTTTACGGGCCACCAGTTTTCAGAGTACGTTAAGTGCACCGCGTTCTTCCTAACAAAGCCTCTAGGTTTTCACCAAACTTTTGAAACAAAAAAATGAGTCGGTTATTTTGTGGGCATAGGCCCGTACGCTCAGGTAAATTAAGGCATGGGCCCCCAATTAATCACTCAAAAAGTGAGGGGGGGTGATCTATCTCAGAACACTTTGGCAGTAGAAGGTTGAAACTTTGCTTGATACATATATTGACAAGTTGAGTCAATTTGCTGTTTTTTAGTTATGTAAATGTTGTCACGTGACTTTGCACGGTCACAATTTACTAAAAATAATAAAAGCAAAAATAGCAACACTTTTCGTTGTGAGATATTTAACCTGATTGGTACAAGTCAACTTGAAATAAATGCATCTACAAAACTGTGCCTGGAACCTGTTAAATTTTAAAATAATTTTTAAAATACACGGATTTTTCGATTAGTACCCAGTCCCCAAAGGCAATTATCCCCCTACTTTAGGTCTTTGCTAAGAAAAATCTTAAGAAGGCCAAGCACAGAAGTGATGTATTGCACGCCCTTAACATTATTAAAATGATAAATAAATTAAGGACACAAGAAAAAGTGTTGCCATCTTAGAATAACGCTTTTTCAGCCGATGGAATGGCCACAACGGGAAAGGAAACTCCAGCATTCCGTAATAATAACACGCTTTATTGAAAGAACGACAAACGAATACTGCCTCCAAAAGATGCGGCAAAGAAACTGCTAAGCAGCGTAGCAATGAAGTGAGGCGGTGAAGTGAGGCAAAGCGGTTAAAACTAGAACAAAACAAGCAAACAAAACGTTACAAAATGAACTAGCGCAGATACATGGCGCGAAGGAAAAACCGACACTTACATTTGTTGCGGAGCTGGGCAAACCAAAGTAACTGGAAAAAACCGACTCTCCTGAATCATATAGCGGACGAACAAACTTGTAGGTTGACAAACTGCTCTCGCGGTGAAAAGATATACTAACACTAAAACGGCCAAAATTCTATATAAACTGCCAAAACTTGTGAACAAAAATGTGAATAAATAACACTAAATTACGCAACTACAAATACCGCACGCACGAGATATAGACAAGAACATTCCTACACAAAATAACACAATAACCTAAATGACTACGCCTTTAGTTTCTACACCATCTTAGAATAAAGCTTTTTCAGCCGATGGAAGTCACGTGACCTAATTTGCATAAATTAAAAGTACCAAATTGCCGCAAATCAATAGTGTATGTATCTGTCAAAGTTTCATCTGTCTACATCAAAAGCGTTTAGAGATAGACAACCCCCACACTTTTTTAGAACACAATTTTGGGCCCATGCCTTAATTCACGCGAGCGGTCTTAAAATGGCAAGTTCCGTTCTGTTCCGAATTTTCTCACACATTAATAAGAGCCTCTTTATATGACCTCTGTCAACTGGATTGACTCGGTTTAAGAGATCTCGCCTCACTGCTACTTCCTTTGTAAAATGTTCGGTGTGTTCATGAGAAGGCGGGCTATCCCGGTTAAGGAGCTGAAACATTTCTCATACTAATATTCCAGAGCAGTTACCGGACGAAGAAAAAATGTCCTGTTAAAGTCTTGATTTCAGTACTGATAAACAATTCAATACCAAGAACGGCAAATATATGGCAAAACTTAATACAAACTTCTGGCCAGCCGATTGATAAAGAGAAATTTTATGTGCCAATCTGAACAGAGGACCATAAAGAATTAAACATTTTCAAGCGCCACCTTTATGATTTTACTGGCCTCGTGGATATTGCGCTGAGCAAAGGCTTGGGGAAAAGCCTCGACATTTCAATCGCGCGAGTGCATAGGGCGGTCGGTGGTGGTATTGACACAAGATGCACGCGTACAGCGTGGAGGCAGCGTGGTCGAGTGGTTAGGGCGCCGGACTTGAAATCCGGTGGTCCCGGGTTCAAGTCCCGCTCTGACCGCTAGCTGGAGTTGTTTCTCGGTAGCCCCGAGTTCAACTCCTCGGACGCGCTTGTAAATAGCCAGCTGGGATTTTTAACCATGTTATTTACAATTTATATTATTTCTTTACCAGGTTTAATGCTCGGCCCCACTAGCACTTGTGCTATAAACACTGCCGAGGGTAAATAAAGGTTATTATTATTATTATTATTATTATTATTATTATTATTATTATTATTATTATTATTATTATTATTATTATTATTGTTATACAGCTAGGACGACCCATCACGCTGTCATATCGTGCTCTTTCGTCATACTGAGGTATGAATAGCCTTTTCCTTTTCCTTTTTCCTTAAAACATGTGTAAATTCAAAATATCAATCGAAAAGGCCAATCCGTACATCCAATTTTACGATTAGCTTTTGGCAGGAATGATTTTAAATGCTTTTTTTGGGAAAGAAAAAACGGGATTCGGGATAGCGGTGAAAAAATTGCGGGATTCGAGATTCTCGTAAGAAAAGGGAAGGGAATGCGGGGACTCGCCTTCCAGACCCTGTTCATAGGAACGATGTATGTTCGGGCCTGTGGTTGTTTCACATGCTGCCGGATGATTTCGAGAAAAATTCAAAAGAAAGAGAAGGTCAAAGTGAACAATCGCATCTTTTTTACCTCAGTATAACTGAGCTGAAATTTCCCATATGAAATGAGAACAAAATTGGCCCCGCTTAAGCGAAACAGGCCAGCCGGGCTTCTGGAACTCAAATGAAGAGGCCCTAATTCTTTTTGAAAGACAAAAAAATACGTATTATAATAGTTGAAGAGACATTTCAAACCACAAAATAAACTCAAATCAACCAGCAATTATCATACTTTTGTTTATTAAAATAATCTCAAAACAAGTACAGAAACTATTCACGCACATTCTTTTCACAAAAATCACCAGTTCCATTTATTCAAATTTACAGAATTAAAATATTTTAGGGGTTTTAAGATCCTCAAAAATCAATCTACAAACGAATTGACAATATATAATTCTAACTTATAAAGACAAAACCAAAGTCGATACTTTTAAGATAGTGTACAAGAAAAATCAACACAAAAAAGTGCCGTGAATTTAAACTTTTCATTTCCAGAGCTATGAAGTCATGAAATCCTGTTAAGCCGCCGTTACACGTTGAAACTTTTAGCTGAAACTTATGTGCAACGGCGAACGAGACCAGTTTCACGAAGTGGTGTTACACGGTGAAACTCTTGTTCTGCTTTTCGTGAAACTTGTCTCGCAACGAAAGTTCGAAAAAGTTTCACAGAACCGACCATGTTACACGGTGCAACGCCTGCTCAAACTTGTTTCGCAGCGCCGTTGCACAGAAGTTTCAGCTAAAAGTTTCAACGTGTAACGGTGGCTTTAGACTTGTTTGTGTATCCTGGTCAATTCAATTCAATTCAATTTTATTTTTCACACGTACAACGAGATTCAATACAATACATTAAAAACAATAAACATTTATATTACAAAGGAGGATTAAAAAGAATTAGGATGGTAACCTGGCCTTTCGTAGAAACGAGGCTGGAGTTGAATCTGTTACGATACAAACCTTACTGATTTTTATATGAAAATAATGTTATTCTTATGGTAACTAGTTTGCATATACACATGAAAAGGATTGACCTTTCATTGAGACAGTCAACTCCTCGCTTCTACTCAAAGATCAGGCCACTAAGTAACAACTATAAAATGGACTATTGAAGTAACATATTTATCTAATTTAAGCTTAAAGGCTGTTTGAAATAAAATGATAGAATCATACATTTGTGTTTTTGACTATTGTTTATCATCGGGTCGTTTTTCTCTCAAAAGATTTTAAACGGCGCAGTACAATAAAGTCTTTGAAGAAAGCTATATTCAGCTATTACTTACAGTATAAGTAAAAGTGTCTTCGAGCCTTCTACTGAAAAAATTAACTTATTTGCAATGCAAATGCACCCAAGTCTCTTTTAAAACATTACTGGTAAGAACTTCAAAACATAAACTAACACTTGATTAAACCTTAACTTATCAAAATATGAAACAAATAAAAATAGACTTTATTCTCAACAAAATTCCTAATAATTTTAATCTCATTCTACACTAATGATCGTTCAGAAATTTCACAACAATCAGGCTTGTGTCGCTAGTGACATAGTTATAGTCAAAAAAATAACAATTTCAGCTGCCACCAAAGGCCTGCCAGCATCCTTTCTAAATGCCACGTAAGGCTAAAATGAGAACATGCGGGCAAACTTCTCCATATTTAACCAAACTGACATCACTCAAACAATTGCTAACTTCTATTAATTTTATCTGTTCTAGAGTTTTTTTCTCTTTATTTTACAAAGATAATTTCACACCTGAATTAGAGTACAACAGTACCCTTTGCCACTCCCAAGACAACACGAATTCTTCCTTCTTCAGTGGCTGCATATGTAACAGTTTTCATTCAAACATTTGAATGCGGTCGTTATTGAACTCTGACACAACAATTCTACCATTAATTAAATCAGCTACACACGTTGGACTATAAATTTCTCCTTTGTTACTGCGTTCTGTTCCAAACTTGCCAACAAACTTGCCACATGCATTCAATTCAAAAACTTGTATTCTGTCATTATCCCGATCACACACCATCAGGTGTTTGGATTTAGTCACTGCTAAACAACGGGGAGAATTAAACTCCCCATCCCCTCCCCCCTGCTGTCCAAATTTATATTGGTATTTACCCTCGGTACTGAACACTTTAATACAGTGTTCATCTCGGTCTGACACTATGAGATATTCATCACACTGAACACAGTGAACAGGAAGACTAAAAGAACCAGGCCCACCTATCTTTCTTACAAACTCACCAGCTGTTGAAAAGATCTTAATCAGTTTGTTACCGGTATCAGCAACTACAATATTTCCATTGGCATCTAATGATAAACCCCAAGGATTAGAGAGCTGACTATCAAGGCTTCCTTGCCCACCAAACATACCCATGTACCTACCCTGCCCACTGAAAATCTGGATTCTATGGTTATGCTTGTCTGCTATGAAAATATTTCCGTTATTATCAAAGCATATTCCACGAGGGAAGCTAAATTCTCCCAGATTGGAACCATTGCAACCAAAGGATCTTAAGTAATTCCCACCACTGTCAAAGATTTGCACCCTGTGGTTCCAACAGTCAGTTACTGCTATCTCATCCGTGTCACTCACTGCCACCCCCCAAGGACCGTTTAACATTCCTATAGACGAACCTTTCTTTCCAAAAGATAGAACAGGTTTGAACTGTAATGGTTTTACTAACATAGCCTGCGAGCAAGCTCCCTGCTCCGGTGAAAAATAGCGAGAGGCACTCGGCGAAGGAGAGTGTCCAACGCTAGTTTTTCCCCGAGCGGATAGATTCCCGGAGCTGACAGCCTGCTCGCGGGTTTTTACTAGCAAATCATAAGGACTGCCACGAACATGTTCCCCGTTTACCTTAATAATAATTGAATATCTGCCTCTTTCTTTGAGAGAATAGCTGATCTTTATACTGTCCATTCTTGTTATCACTGATTCGCACTTCTGTCCCGCACTCTCGCCCTCGTTGGTCTTGGATCTCCACCGTCACACGGTCACGTTTATTGTAACACTGTCTTCCTTCTACAGTTTTTGTTGTCAAAGTGAATTGCGTTTCACGTCCAGCAAATGTTTCATTCAGTCCTTTGCCTTCAGCTATTGATTGACTTGCTTTCGTTTGACGCAGTATCTTTAAGATACCAATTTCTTCGCTTTTAACAGTGTCTAACAAGTTTTGATTTTGTACGAAAACGAAAACTGGAAGACTTCCAGGGTCATGGACAACTGGCTCGTCTTGAACATGAATTCCCTCAAAGATTGTTTCTGGTGAGGTATTTAGTCCCACAACCTCAATGTTGTTTCTTCGCATTAACAGTTTGTCAGCTTTTTCTAGCGATGATTCAATCAGCTTTATTTCATTCTCGATCTTGTTCTTTTGTGTTGTTAAACTTTCAAGCAACTTCTTTGTCTGGCTTTTCACCGCTGCGAAAATATTTTGTTTCCTTGCTTCAATGATCGCGAATAAGTCATCTGCAAATTTCTGGACATTTCTTTTCAGGTCTTTGCCTTGTTGTATCAGTTTAGCATAATCTTCGTCGAGTTGCTTAACAGCGTTCTTCTTTGCTAGTAAGATCTGTCTCTGTGTTTCCGCAATATTCTTCATTTCAGTCTTTCGTCTTTCAGCTTCGTCTTCTATGTGCTTTAACGTATGACTAGAATGTTTTAGAATTACACACGCTTGGCAGACGGCCAGTTTACAATTCTCGCAGAAGAACTCAAGCTCTTTTCTCTCGTGCCGTGGTTCTGAACAAAACGCGGGCCGCTTGAGTACATCCTCGTAGTCTTTGTCTTGGAACTCTTTCACCGCCAGAACGCGGTGATCTCTGTTTGTTCGCATCATGTTGTGTCCAATTAGGCACTGTTGACAATAAAACATGCAACACTGGAAACAGTACGAAGCCTCAGAGCTTTTCTTGTCGCAGTTTCCACACGTGACTTGGGTTGTGTTGCATTCTTTAATGGCCAGGACATCAATCATGCCGTTCAGATAAAAGCTGGTCGGAAGATCCTTGAGATCACCGCTTGCAGGCACTCTGCAAAGGGTTTGGCACTTGGGGCATTTGACTGCGTTTCCACCGCCGCTTGTCTCATACCAATGATTTAAACACTCGAAACAGAAACTGTGCAGACAGGATAGCTGTTTGGGATCCGTAAATATGCCTGAACACACAGGACAAGACACTTCTTCGCGAAGATTATAAAACAGCGTTCGGATATCCATGTTGTCTTCAACGAGCAAGGGAGGGTATCGATCAAACACAATTAAGTCTTATTTATGAGACTTTCTATTTTCAGCTTTTCTCGGAATTAGAGAGCAACGAGCCAATCATAGAACGCTGATCTGAGAGGTTTTTTATCCTTCTTGGTCTGTGATTTCTAGGAATCTGCCCCTGGCGAGCCCAGTTTTAATAACATGCCAATCTTGAAAACGACAACGATTGTTTTCTCAGAAACTTAAATCAGCTTAGATTCGAACTTAACCAATCACAAAACTTAAGTTTAGGAGTGTGTTAATGTGACTGTCTTTGACAAGTTTAACATCTGTGACTGTGAAAAACATGTCAGAATTGTTCGAATCAGGTGATTTCTTAGTAGAATAACGCGATGTCTAGGGTGTGTCACGCGATCAGTCTCCTGGCGCGTTACAGCTTTTTTGGGTTTGCTAAATTGCTTAATATACACTGAATTTTTCGTGCCAAGATTGTATTCAGGATTAGTAGGTCAATCTCTTGGAGATTTTTTGACATACACAACTACGAAACAGTTTTAACGTATTCAGTTAAATACCTGGACAAAGTCAAGCAATTGGTGATGAGAGATACGCGTCAGGTGATACTTCTTTTGTTCGAAACAGGTGACTTGTTTAAGTCACGCGATAGAACAGTTAAGTCACGCCCATTCTCAGTTATGTCAAGCGATCTGTATCACTTCACGCGATTCAGTGTTTTCGATCGGTTTACCGAAGTAAATTAATTAGTCGTCGTTTTTCTAGTCGATAAACAACTCGCTAAACATTTAGTGCCGCAATCCCAAGTAGTATAAAAAACCTGAATTTCTAAAAGGTGGCTGCATAAATCGAATGTGGTTTAGCGTTGTGTGCACTCTTATCGACAACGATATTCGTCATCGCAGTGGTCAAAATGTTCCACAACAAATTTTGACCACTGTCAAAGAAAATTTTTACAGTAACTGTCAAAATTTCCGCGCGCTTATTGACGCAAGCAACGTTGTCTAGACTCTTATCGACAACGGAAAATTAGCCAATCAGATTGCGAGATTAGAAACAATTGTGGGAAAAAAAATTTTCGAAGGAAAGTAAAAACGAATAAACTACAATGAAGGGGAATAGAAGCGGTCTTGCTCTTTTAGTCAATTGGAGTTTTCAAATAGGGATAAGAAAAGCAAATGAATTTATAAAACGCGTGATTCATTGTTGTTGCTAAGACGTAACAATAAACAAGCAAAGCTCTAAACTGTGACTTTGTTTATCAAAGTTTAAAAATCGACGCAGACACTATCGACTCGTTTGACAAACATGTTTTAACATATTTCTACAGATAAAAAATTTTCTATTCAGTTACTAGTAAGACAATGCCTGAATCAGTTGGCAACCAATTGATTATACAAACATGGACTATTGGCTCACCGTAAAAACTGATTGACTTGCACACTCAGTCTACTCCGTTAATTATGAACGCAAATTCTCAGCTTGCCAAAAACACGCAATTTTCTAGCCCCTAAAGGAACATTAATATTTCAACTCCTGATGCAAAATTGTGGTTTACCTTGACTAGGGCAAACTCACTCATTCCTAACCGCACTTTCCTTCATGAATTCACCACACTTGACGGTGACTCACAAAACAGCTTCTTCGAAACTCGCAAAATTAGACAAGTAAGGGCTAAAGTCAAAAGGTTCACGCTATTTTACGTAAAACGTGAAACGTGAAATGGCAAGGAGGGGGGGGGGAGGACGTTTGCTCTTGCGTTGTTGACTTACCATGACGCATTGCCACGAGTTTGCTCTAATAGACCATATTCGTATTCTCCGTATTGAACTGGATCGAGCTTGCAATGGAGGCTCTTGCGGGCGAATATATTAGAAACGTATTTGCATGTGAAAAGATTTCCCCGCATAAGCCTCGTGTGCAAGCTAGTTCCAGTTCAATACCGAGAATACGAATACGGTCTATTATGGCAAGTATAAATATATCAGTAACCAATGAGCAAGTGTTCTTGTTTGTTTCGTGCGAACGGAGAACATGTGAGTTGCGAGCCGGCGAGCGAAGGGAGCCTGGCGCAAGGGAAAATCTTTCCCTCTCACGGCTGCGCCGCCCGCCCGAAACAAGCAAGAACGTCGGCTCCCTGCTTACAGGCGAAAATATCAGTCTGGAAATAACAAAATGGTGTTTTTTTTACCTATGCTCCTTCATTGACACTGACAACTGGAAGCCGGAAAACATGCAAGAACGTCGGCTCCCTGCTATTTTTTTACCGGAGCAAGCTTTGTTGCCCCTGAGTCGGCTCCGAGGATGGAGGAGCGAGCGTCTGTGAGCTAGAATATTAGGACTGTTTTAAGATCTGGTGCCGCTATTTTTCTTCCTAAAGTTTTCAAGAGCTTTTAACGTTTAAATACTTGGATTTAAAAGCTCTTCTGTGACGATTAAAAGAGCCACTTCTGGACGCAGGATAACTGAAAAGCACATTTTACCCCCTACCCCACCCTTCTCCTCCACCACCAAGCAACAAGTTCAGAATCCGGTAACAAGGGTGAGAAAACCTTTGTTACCCCTTCGAGAGTGCGTGATCACAACGCATTTATACCACGAGTTTGCTGTAAATGATCAAACAATTATAAATATCGAAAGCCATCACCCACACGCCGTAATTCGTTTCGCACGAACGGCAAAGGCGTGAGTTACGAGCCGGCAAGCGAAGGGAATCGGGCCTGGTTTGCTTGAGGAAAGAAAGAGCCTTTTCCTTGCGCTGATTCGCCGCCCACCCGAAACTAACAAGATCGCATATTAAACGTTGTCAAAGATGAAGAAATCGGGTTTTTCGAAACTTTGGAGTACAAACCTGTTTTAACTTTTTCAAAAGGAGGTTCAGTCGTTGGAATTTTTCAGCGTCCTTGAGGGGTGGTAGTGAGTGACACGGATGAGATACTGCACGCGGTAACTGGCTGTTAGCCTGTTCCAGGCTCCTAGAGAGACGTGCGAAGGAAAGGGCGAGGGGACGAAAACGAGGGGGGCTGGGCCCCCCTCGTTTTCATCCCCTCACCCTCTCCTTCGCTGGTCTCTCTAGGAGCCTCGAAGAGGCTACTGGCTGTTGGAACAGCAGGGTGCAAATCTTTGACAGTAGCGGAAATTACTTAAGATCCTTCGTTCAAAAGGGGGAGAAAGCAACGCAAATTTACTTATCCTTATGGAATAACCTTCCAGAGGAATAAGAACATTTTTGTAGCAGATGGTGCTAACCATCTCGTGCAGATTTTAAACAGGGAGGGCAGTTTCTTGTACATGTTTGGTTGGAAAGGAAAACGCGACAGTCAGCTCTATAATCAGTGCGGTTTGTCTGTAGATAATAATGGAAATATTAGGGAATGTAAATATATGAAACATGTATATATTTCAGTTGCGTGCTAACTGCCAGGATCTTTCTTCTATAATCACTGCATAATTAATTGACTCATAGCATAAATTTAAGTGATCTCTTCGCATTCCCCCGTGATCGCGCATGCTGGTTGTGGTGGTAATGCTTTGCGCTCCTGGTGTATAAATTTGATCACTTAACCTATAAACGTGGTCACTCCATCGGTATTCCAGGATTGCGATCCACCTATCTCCCCTGGTGGCGGTTGACAAACTAAGATTGATTATATCCTCGTTGCATGCCTATTGCTTCATAAGTCGCGGACTTCCCATAACTTAACCCGATGCGATGATGTAATGAGTATGCAGTGAGGATATAGTACAAGTGCATAAAGAAATAGTGTGGTTCTATTTCGTGAAAAAGTCATTATAATAATTTGTCTTCGAGCAGATTTCAATTAAGTGTCGAAGGTAATTTTGCGTTGGCTTTGCTTCAATCTGTGATTGGCCTGCAAAGCACGCACCACGCTCTCAAACAAAGATAAACAAAACCAAAACCAATTGTGCCTCGCTCCCACGCGTTTTCCTGCGCTTGGCGTCGGTTGCATGTATTTGCTTCGATTTCTGATTGGTTCATTGCGTTGTTTGCGTCTGTTTTGATTGGCCAGAGTAATTACTTTGGTTTGGGTTTCACGACACTCAAATGAAAACCGCCGTAAAATAAAATAAGGGGTTCAGTATTGATTTTGAAGACCAGTACAACCGTCACATAGTTGTGCGCGAGGAAGGGGGAGGGAAAAATTCTGTACAAAGTTCCTATTCCATCGTTTAACATCTCAGAATGATATTGAAACTGTTACAAATGTCCATAGTGTATGACATGCTGGAAAAATTATTGGGGTACTTGTTTTCAACAATTAACTCTACTTATATAGCAATTATGCAACGTATACAACAAATGAATTAGGTTCGACTCCTGATAGGAGCACTCAGATTTCCTTTTTCCGAGTATGCCTGCGTCATTCATTGAATAACACATAATAATATAATAATAATAATAATAATAATAATAATAATAATAATAATAATAATAATAATAATAATATTTATCCAGGGAGCCCACTCGCCTTGGCGGTTTTCAGTGGGGCCTTGCAAATTAAAAATGAAATAAAAAATAAAATTACCTAAAAATTATTTCACAAGATCAAACGAATTTAAAAATGGCTAAAAAATCATCATTTACAAACTTTGAAGCTTTGCCTTAAAAAGGGACAATGATTTGATGTTTTTAAAGTCATTGTCTAAGCTGTTCCAGTCCTTAGAGGCTTGATAAATATAAGTTTGCTTGCCCCAATTGGTACGCACGCGAGGAAGGTGTAAATCATTACTTCTACGAGTTAGATAAGAATGAACACTACTATTGCGTCTGACGTCAAATTTAAAATCAATTTCCCCCAACAGATATTTTTGGATCATAATACAGCGATGGAAGTGTCGTCTCTTTAAGAGGGGCTTCAGGTCCAGACGATCTACTGCCTCGGTTGATGAACTTCTTGGTTGTAAATTAAGCAGGACCTTGGCTGCCTTGTTTTGAAGAACTTGCTGCTGACCCATAAGCGTGTTGTTATTTTTATCACCCCTGACACTGTATCTCCATAGTCAAATAATGGGATGATTAAGCAATTGTATAGTGTTAGCTTAGTATGTAGAGGCAGAAGATCATTTTTATTATTCACCAGACTTCAAAAATTCTATCACATTTATTACCGTTGCGCATATGCCACACGTTGACATTCCAATCCTAGCAGTATGCAGGATGTTTATACTATGTCCCTACGAGTCTCCTGTAGCTCAGTGGTAGAACATCCGAACTAGCAATCGGAAGTTCTTAGGTTCGACTCCTGATAGGAGCACTCGAAGTATTGCAGAGTATTTTTCGACTATTGCTGCGTCATTCATTGAATAATACATCATTTTCATTTACTTATATGTATAAGAAAAAAGGAAGAAATACTTACATAGTTCTCAGGTAGACCGGGCAAGCACGAAATAGCCTGTATTCGCATAGAAACGGCAACCAGCAACCGGCAAACGCGAAATACGGCGAAAATATCGTGGTCACGTGATCATTTTTGCCGTACGATGATAAATCTCTCCTGCGCAACAGAAGCTAATTAATTTTGAGACAGCGGTTAAATAATATGAATAACTAAGAGAAACTACAAGGGCTCTGGGGACGAAAATTCCGCGCGCTTGGCTACGGTTTCCCCGGAGTCACGCCGAGTACAATGTGATGTACCCTTATCCTACGCCCAGAAGGGCTCTTTTTATCTTTACAAAAAGCTTAGGGTAATTCTAAAGTTTACAATTTTAAACTAGCCGAAACAGTAAAAGTTAAATCCAAGTATTAGAACGTGGAGATAAAAACTCTTGGAAATATTTTGAAGAAAAACGTCAGTGCCAGATCTTATAACAGTCCAAATGTTCTAGCTCACAGACGCTCGTCCCTCCATCCTAGGAGATCCAGGGGTGGGGCTTACATTTCACGAGGCAAATCTTGACTGGCGAAGTTTCCCGCTTTTCGAGAGTGATCGAAATCTTCGCCTTGTCCCGACTATCTACCCCAGGGTCTCCGAAGATGACATCTTCTCGGAAACTCGGGAAATGTTTGCTCTCAAACTTGCATTGTTTTCAGGTCACAAGAACTACACGAGATAAGTAAGATGTAGAAGATGTGTACATGCTTGAAAACTGCGTGGAAAATAAGTGATTAATGTAATAAAGGCAAGCCCACACGCACCATTCATACACTGGAAAGTAGCGGACCAAACTGCAATTTAAGACACCTGGGAAATAAGGGAAAATGGGACTAAAGACAACGCCGCAAACGTCGTTTATTCACTGGAAAGTAACTGACCAGCCCACGAATAGCGTTTATCTTTACTCTTCTATCGTTAGCCTTCATCCATACGGGAACAGTTCGTAACGAATAAGACTCGGTGAGCGTTTCGGTATTACAGCTGGTCAGGGTCAATGCGGGCGCCCCCTCCCGTGGAGCTACTGGGCGTCTCCCATCGTCAACATAGGGCAACGTAGTGATCGGTCCGGTTTCTGCTAACACTTCACTTCCATGAAGAAGGCGGTGATGATTTCGAGAGCAACCAACGATTCCACGTATGCGGGCCTTTGTACAGTCTTTCCCCCTATGATCAGAGGCTAGGCAACGAAAACACAGCTTTCTTTCTTTAGCGATCTGCCAACGGTCATAGAACTGCTTACACAACCACACACCGTGATCAAAACTACAACAGAGAGAAGAGGGAGGCCTCGTGTTCCTTGGATCATTTCCCGTCGCAGTGGTATGAAAATTTCTTATCCTGCTCTGATCCTGGTCCTTTGGTTCTCTCGGTCTTGTGTCTTGGTCTTGTGTACTCGACTGGTTTCGATTCGATCACGTTCGCCATTTCCGCCGCTACTACTCGGAATCTGACCTCGTCTTTCAGCCAGTCTCTGACAGCTATACGACTGATTTTTCTCTTGCGCGTTCGTTTAACCAGCGGCTGTAATTCTCTAGCTGACGTTCAGGCAACTTCTTTAGCGGCAAGCTAAGAAGGGTTCCATCTTCTAGCTCTCCGTCTCTTCCTTCCGCCTGTAATTTTACCACCGTAATTCTAACAAGGTCGGCAAACCTCTCCAGGGTGTGAATATCGTTACTTCTTATAAATGGCATCTGTTCTAGTTTATCCATGTAGGCTCGCAGAAGCCGTCGCACATCACCATACTTCGTGTTTAATATCTCTTTGGCCTCCTCGTATTCGGGAGCGGTGACTCCGAGAACGCGGATGGCTTCCGAGGCGTTCCCTGTGAGGCATTGTCGGAGCCTTGCCATTTTCAAATTTGCTGGCTCCGGTTGACTCGTCCACTAGACTTCTGAAGAGGGCCCAGAAATCTTCAAATTTTCGTTTGTCACCATTGAACGTAGGGATCTTTAACGGCTTCAAAAGTAGGTTTCGGTCGTCGTGATTGCCATGACTCGCGTTTTGCTGATACTGTCGGAATGGTTGCTAGCAGCGATCCGACGCGTTCTCGCTTGATGGCCTGTTTATGTTCACCGTTTTGTCCGCGAGGACTTTTATCGCATCTTGTCCTGCCTCAATTGTTTTTTGTACTTCTTTTTCGATTGTTTCGAACTATTCAAAAGCATTTTTTTGGCCCAGAATCGTCTCTCACTTCGACATAGAACGCGGACAGTTCCTCTAAATTTGCATTTTCTAGGGCTGCCCACAGCTGCTCAATCGCACTTTCGATGACGGTTACTTCGGATTCCTTTACGCATAGCCTTTCCAGCACGTGTCGCAGTTTCGTAATTTTCGTTTTTGCGGTACGTTTTCGACTCTTTAATTGTATCAAGAGAATGTCCATTTCCTTCTTTTTGTCGACTCCACTCAGTTTAGTTTCTTCGTTTTTCTCGGTAAATTCGGTAATATCGGTATCATCGGTATCGGATGCCATAACGCACAACTCAAAACTCAATTCACAAACGAAACCTCAAAACAAACACTAGTTCCTACCTTTCTCCCGTCGTGGTTGCCAGAAAATGTTCTCAAGCCGTTGTGGAAAACTCTTCCTAAAAAAGGATGATAATCGGCTAAAAAACCCTCAAAACGAAACCAGCTGGCACTAAACTCTACGAAAAAAATCTCCCAAAAAACGTCTCAACTCAAAACCTCATGCATACGCGATGATAGTACGCGTAACTTACTTACGAAAATCTAAATGCTTACGATAACTCAAATGTCTCTATGCGTGCGCGCGCTTTATTCGCACGCACGCCAGTTCGTTCTCTGTTTTCTTAACAAGCCTCTTTATATGATCTGTGTTAAGTGGATTGGCTCGGTTTAAGAGGTCTCGCTTCACTGCTACTTCCTCTGTAAATTTTCGGTGCGTTAATGAGAAGGCGGGCTATCCCGGTTACCGAGCTGAAAATTTTCTCATATCAATTCAATGCTCCAGTGCATGGCAAAACTTGATTTATAACATAGCGCGCGTGCATCCTAATCTAATTTATATTGGCGTCATCATGGTAAATTTCTCAACATGCATCCATCCGATGACGTGTGCAAGTCAGATGGGGGAAGCGAGTGCGCGCTGTTATAAAAAACTTTTTACGGAGAGACAACACCATAAAAATGTATATTTATAAGAGCTTGTCGAAGTTTAATGAAACGTTAAGATTAAACCGATGTGAGAAACCACTTTCACCATTTTTTTGTACAGAGAATGTTGTAATCACTAAGGAACAAAACCAGTTTTCCAGAAATCATTTACTTTATTTTCACTATGTTACAAAATAATTGGTTCATGCTTTTAGCTGTGCGTATATCGAGTTATTGATGCACTTGGGGAGATTAGAGAGCACTCAAGAAGCTAGAGTTGCTGTAGGCTACGCCTCGAGCATTTCTTACGTTTCTCTCGTGCTCTCCAAACTTTCTCGATATACGCACGCTAAGCATGAACAATATATAATTCTAACTTATGGGAGAATGTACAACAAAACTCAGCATAAAATATGCCGTGAATTTCAACTTATTTTCATTCCCAGAGCTATGAACTGAGTCATAAAATCCTGGTAGACTTGTTTGTGTATACTGGTAACCTGGCCCTTCATAGAAACGAGGCTGGAGTTGACACTGTCGCGATTCAAACCTTACTGATTTTTATATGAAAATAATTCTATTCTTATGGTAACTGGTTTGCATATACACATGAAAAGCACTGAGGTTTTGTCGAGGCAAAGTCAATTCCTTTCTTCTACTCAAAGATCAGGTCACTAAGGAAACAACTCTAAAATGGACAATTGATGTAACATTTTTATCTAATTTAAGCTTAAAGACCTTTAGAAATAAAAAGATTGAATCATACATTTGTTTTTTTGTTTGACTATTGTTAATCATCGGGTCGTTTTTCTCTCAAAAGGTTTCAACGCAGTACAATGAAAAAAGTTATATTCAGCTATTACTTGCAGTATGAGTAAAGGTGTCCTCTAGCCTTCTACTAAAAACAGCCGTAACTTTATTTGCAATGCAAATGCACCCAAGTCTCTTTTAAAACATTACTGTTAAGAAGTTCAAAACTAAATTAAGAACAGTAATTACTACGTTACTTATCACAATATGGTGAAATGTATGAAAATTGAGTTCATTCTCAAAAAAGTTCTTCATGATTTTAATTCCATTAAACAGCTATCAGATCATTCAAATGTCACTCAGTCAGGTTTCTGTTCTCAATAATACAATTATAGTTAACGAATCCCAATTAATTTAGACACTCAAAGCCTGTAAACCTTCCTTTTTTCAACACCATGCAAGGCTATACAATATTGTAATAGTCGGCAAAACCCAGTATAGGCTTTTTGGCCAATTCATCACACAATTTGTGTTTTATTCGTTCATTTATATATTTAGTTTTTGCCTGTCTCTTTGGTTTTCTTATTTTCTTCTCTTTTTGAAACTAAGTTACAATCCTAAATTGGCAGTACAACAGTAGAAAAAGAAAAAACAAAAAATATATATAACCGTCTCTCCGACAACACGGCCTCAGATGACCTCAGATGACAGTTTTCATTCAAACATTTGAATGCAATTGTTAGAGGAATCTGACACAACAACTCTACCATTAGTTAAAAAAGCTAAAGACATTAGAGCTTTAAACTCCTCGAAGTTACTGCCTTTTGTTCCAAACTTGCCAACAAACTTGCCATTCAATTCAAATACTTGAATTCTATCATCACCATAATCACACACCATCAGGTGTTTGGATTTAGTCACTGCCATACAACGGGGCCAGTTTAACTCACCATCCCCTCCCCCTTGGCGTCCAAATTTATATTGGTATTTACCCTCGGTACTGAACACTTTAATACAGTGTTCATATCTGTCTGTCACTATGAGATATTCATCACACTGAACACAGTGAACAGGAAAACTGAAAGAGCCAGGCTCACCTATCTTCCTTAGAAACTTACCATCGGCTGAAAAAATCTTAATCAGTCTGTCAGCTGCATCAGCAACAATAATATTACCTTTCGCATCCAATGACAAACCCCAAGGTTCAGTGAGTTGACTATCAGGGCTTCCTTCAACACCAAACATACCCATGTACTTACCATCCCCATTGAAAATCTGGATTCTATGGTTACCACTGTCTGCTACGAAAATATTTCTGTTATTATCAAAGCATATTCCATGTGGGAACCTAAATTCTCCCTGTTCACTACCACTACGACCGAAGGATCTTAAGTAAACCCCGCCACTGTCATAGATTTGCACCCTGTGGTTCCCTAAATCAGTTACTGCTATCTCATCCGTGTCACTCACTGCCACCCCCCAAGGAAGCTTAAACATTCCTGGAGACGAACCTCTCGTTCCAAAAGATAAAACAGGTTTGAACTGAAATGGCTCGCGGGCTTTTACTAGCAAATCATAAGGACTGCCACGAACATGTTCCCCATTTACCTTAATAATAATTGAATATCTGCCTTGTTCTTTGAGAGAATAGCTGATCTTATACTGTCCATTCTTGTCATCACTGATTCGCACTTCTGTCCCGCAGTCTAGCCCTCGTTCGTCTCGGATCTCCACCGTCACACGGTCACGTTTATTGTAACACTGTCTTCCCTCTGCGGTTTTTGTTGTCAAAGTGAATTCCGTTTCCAGTTGAGCAAATGTTTCATTCAGTCCTTCGCCTTCAGCGATTGATTGGCTTCCTTTCGTTTGTTGCAGTATCTCCAAGATACCAATTTCTTCGTTGGTGACAGTGTCTAACAGCTTTTGATTTTGCACGAAAACTAAAACTGGAAGAGTTCCAAGGTCATGGACAACTGGTTCGTCTTGAACAATTCCTTCAAAGATTGTTTCTGGTGAAGTATTTATTCCAACAACCTCAATGTTGTTACTTCGCATTAACAGTTTGTCAGCTTTTTCTAGCGATGATTCAATTAGTTTTATTTCATTCTCGATCTTGTTCTTTTGTGTTGTTAGACTTTCAAACAACTTTTTTGTCTGGCTTTCCACCGCTGCGAAAATATTTTGTTTCCTTGATTCAATGACCGCGAATAAGTCATCCGCAAATTTCTGAACATTTCTTTTCAGGTCTTCGCCTTGTTCTATCAGTTTAGCTTTATGTTCATCGAGTTGCTTAACTGTGTTCTTCTTTGCTAGTAAGTTCTGTCCCTGTGTTTCCATAATATTCTTCATTTCAGTCTTTCGTCTTTCAGCTTCGTCTTCTATGTGCTTTAAAGCGTGACCAGAATGCTGCAGAGTTACACACGCTTGGCAGACGGCCAGTTTACAATTCTCGCAGAAGAACCTTACCTCTTCTTTCTCGTGTCGTGGTTCTGAACAAAACGCGGGTCGCTTGAGTACATCCTCGTAGTCCGTGTCTTGAAACTCTTTCACCGCCAGAACGCGGTGATCTTTGAACAATCGTATCATGTTGTGTCCAATTAGGCACTGTTCACAATAAAATATGCAACACTGGAAACAGTACGAAGCTTCAGAGCTTTTCTTGTCGCAGTTTCCACACGTCACTTGAGTTGTGTTGCATTCTTTAATGGCCAGGACATCAATCATGCCGTTCAGATAAAAGCTGGTCGGAAGATCCTTGAGATCGCCGCTTTCAGGCACTCTGCACAGGGTTTGGCATTTGGGACATTTGACCGCGTTTCCACCGCCGCTTGTCTCATACCAATGACTTAAACACTCGAAACAGACACTGTGCAGACAGGATAGCTGTTTGGGATCCGTAAATATGCCTGAACACACTGGACAAGACACTTCTTCGCGAAGATTATTAAGCAGGGTTCGGATATCCATGTTGTCTTCAACGAACAATCGAGAAATTCGATCAAACACAGTGGAATCTTGTTTATGCGACTTCCTCTTTTCAGCTTTTCTCAGGATAAGGGAGCAACAAGACAATCATAGAACGCTGATCTGAGAAGTTGTTTTTCCTTCTTGGTTTGTGATTTTTAGGAATCCGCCACTGGGCAGCCCAGTTTTAGTAACATGTTAATCTTGAAAACGACAGCGATTGTTTTCTCACAAAAGTATTCGAACTTAACCAATCACAAAACGTTAGTTTAAGAGTGTGTTAATGAGACTGTTTTTGACAAGTTTAATATTGGTAAGTGCGAAAAAATGTACGAATGTGATATTTGATATTTTCCCATTAGATTTAAGCGATGTGTAGAATATGTCACGCGATAAGTCTCATTGCGCGGTTCAGCGCGCGTTATAGGTAATATAAATAACTGATATATACACTGTATTTTCAGCACCAAAATTGTAATCAGGAAAAGTAGATTTTCGACATACGCAGCTACGAAGCAGTTTAAACGTATTCACTTAAATACTTGAACAAAGTCAAGCATGCAATTGTTGCTAAGAGATGAAAACAGACAAACCAACCAACAAATTGAACGCATCGCTAATTTTCTCTGTTCGCACTCTCAAAATTTATGCAGACACTCAGTCAAGGCGGTTTGCACATGTAATTGACTGTGACATAGTGTCTTAAAGGTGTTGAAATATTTCAATTTTACTCTCCGTTTGTACAATTGTAGACAGATTAAGAAATTGATGCAATGCACGCATGTTATGAACTTGGGAAGCTATTTTGCAATCTTGCCTGTAGCAGTATGCGCGCTGTTCATTAAAGTTTCGCTCTACTGGTTAAAATAACACGTCGACACTATGCCTCCTTTGAAAGACAACAAAAAGTTGTTTTTGTTTTACAGTCATTCAAGGATATCAAATAAAGGTCACTGGAAACGAATTGACATACCAGCGAGAAGATTGGAAAGCTGCAACATTTGGATATCCATGTTGACTTCATAGAAAATGACCTAAGGCCCTCGCTTAGTAAACGTTGACGTGAATGATAAGGTATGGAAATGCCAATTTTCGTGCGGTTAATGGCTAACTACAAACAGAATTACCCGTAAACGCTCTTTTAAGCAACAGAAGCCAAAAAAACTAAAGGCTTTGCTGCGCTTGAGAGTGGCTTGGTAAGAACGGGAAGGTGGCAAAGAATTTCAAAACAATTTCTTGAAAATAATCATTTAAATCATGTTTTCTTCTTTTTTTGTACAGAAAAGTTATCTTTGGTCACCACTATTTGACAAGTTACCTTGCATTTTGAGGAGTACGTGTCAGGTGATACTTCTTTTGCTCTAGACACGCGATTTGTTTCAATCACGCAATTGGACAGTTAAGTCACGCCAATTTCCAGTTATGTCACTCGATTCAGTGTTTTTGATCGGTTAACCGAAATAAATTAATTAGTTGTCGTTTTTCTAACCGATAAACAACTCGCTAAACATTTAGTGCCGCAATCCCAAGTAGCATAAACGATGTGACTTTCTAAAAGACGGCTGCGTAAGAATTTTCGAAGGAAAGTAAAGGCTTGATCAAAGAATATTCAACTCCAATGAAGGAGAGTAGTAGCGGTCTTGTTCTTTTAAACAATTAGAGTTTTCAAATAGGGATGAGAATGGCAAATGAATTTATGAAACGCGTGATTCGTTGTTGTTGCTGAGACTTATAGAGACAATAAACAAGCAAAGCTCTAAACTGTGTCTTTGTTTATTCAAAGTTTAAAAATCGACGTAGACACTATTTACTTAACATACTTTTACAGATACGGAGTTTTCTATTCAGATACTAGCAAGGAAGACAATGTCTGAATCAGTTGGCAACCAGTTGATTATACAAACATGGACCATTGGCTCATTGTAAAAAAAACTGACTGACTTCTATCATCCAGTCTAATCCGCTAATTATGAACACGAATTCTCAGCTTGCCAAAAACACGCAATTTTCTAGCCCCTAAAGGAACATTAATGTATTCAACTCCTGATACAAAATTGTGGTTCAGCTTGACAGTATGGAAATTTGTAACAGTTTTGATATCATTCTGAGATGTTAAACGATGGAATAGCAACTTTGTACAGATTGTTACCCTCCCCCTCCTTCGCGCAAAACTATTTAACAGGCAAACTGGTCTTCAAAATCAATACCGAACCTCTAATTTTAGGGCGGTTTTTCTTTGAGTGCCGTAAAACCCAAACAAAAGTTATTACTCTGGCTAATCAAAACAAACGCAAACAACGCAGTGAACCAATCATAAATCGAAGCAAATAGATGCAACCGACGCCAAGCGCGGGAAAACGCGTGGGAGTGAGGCACGATTGATTTTGGTTTTGTTTCTCTTTGGTTGAGAACGTAGCGGGAGTTTTGCTGGCCAATCGCAGTTTAAGATAAAGCAAAACCAAAGTAAACGCGAAATTAATTTCCATACTCAATTGAAATCCGCTCAAAGAAAAATCATTATAACGACTTTATCACAAAATAGAACCACACTATTTCTTTATGCACTTTGTAACTGCGTAGTTAAGGGCACCTATTGCGGACTTCACAGATTTTTATTCAAATATTTGAATGCGATTGTTTCCACAATCCGATACAACAATTCTACCATTTCTGAGAATGGCTGCAGACCGCGGACCATTAAATTCGCCTAAACTGGTGCCTTCTGTTCCAAAATTACCGAGAAACTTTCCATTTAACTCAAAGAGTTGTATTTTTTGGTTATTTTTATCGCACACCATTAGAAGTCCTGACTTGGTTACTGATAAGAAACATGGAGAATTAAGCTCACCATCTCCTCCTCCCTGGGTTGCAAACTTGTACTGCAAATTCCCCTCTCGATCCATCACTTTAATACAATGCTCACTGTGGTCTGAGACTATGAGATATTCGTCACACTGAACACAGTGAACAGGAAAACTAAAAGAGCCAGGCCCACCTATCTTCCTTAAAAATTTACCATCAGGCGAAAATATCTTAATCATTTCGTCACCTGAATCAGCAACAATAATGTTTCCATTACTATCGACAGATAAACCGCACGGATTATAGAGCTGACTGTCGCGGTTTCCTTTCCCACCAAACATACCCACGAATATGCCCTCCCTGTTTAAAATCTGGACGCGGTTGTTACCACTGTCTGCTACGAAAATATATCTATTCCCGTGGAAGCTTATTCCATAAGGACAAGTAAATTTGCCTTGCTTTCTACCCTTTTGACCGAATGATCTTAAGTAATTTCCGCTACTGTCAAAGATTTGCACCCTGTGGTTCCAACAGTCAGTTACTGCTATCTCCTGATCGGAGTCACTCACCGCCACCCCCCAAGGACGGTTAAACATTCCAATAGATGAACCTTGATTTCCAAAAGTTAAAACAGGTTTGTACTCCAGAGTTTCCAAAAATCCAATTTGTTCACTTTGGACAACGTTTAACAGTGTTTTATTTCCCACTAATCGTGGTGCTAGAAGATCTTTGTGGCCACTCTCAGTTGGCTGGGTTTGAGTGCCGACTTGATCGAAGATTGTCTCCAATGAGTTTTTCAATTGGATTACATCAGCGTTTGTTCCTTGCGTGACAAGTTTATCAGCTTCTCCTAACATCGATTCTACCAGCTCTATTTCATTCTCCACCTTGGCCTTGGTCGTTGTTAGAGTTTCCAGTGTTTTGTTTGTTTGGGTTTCCACCAGAGTCAAAACACTTTGTCTCTTGGATTCAATGGCCTCCATCAAGGTTTGTACAAAGCTTTGAACATTTTCTTTCATTTTGTCACCATGTTGAACGACTTTAATGTAATCTTCATCGAGCTGTCTGACTAGGGTTTTCTTGTCTTGCAAGTTCAGTCTCTGTGTCTTAACAATGTTTTGGATTTCAGTCTTTTGCCTTTCTGCTTCGTCCTCTATGTGCGTGACAACGTGGCCAGCATGTTCCCGAGAGCAACAGGTTTGGCAAACTGCCACTTTACAATTCTTGCAGAAGTACTTCAGTTCTTCTTTTTCGTGTCGAGGTCTTGGACAAAATGCTGGTCGTGTTAATACATCGTCGTAGTCTTTGTCTTGGAATTCTTTGACATCCAGAACATGGTGTTCTCTGCAAGCTCGCATGATGTTGTGTGCAGTCACACAGTGCTCGCAATAAAATACGCAGCATTGGAAACAGTAAGAACAATCGAAGCTTTTCTTGTCGCAGTTTCCACAAGTTACTTGCGTGTTGTTGCATTCTTTAATGGCCAGTACATCAATCATGCCCTTCAGATAAAAGCTGGTCGGAAGATCCTTGAGATCGCCGCTTGTAGGCACTCTGCTAAGTGTTTGGCACTTGGGACATTTGATTGAGTCTCCACCACTGCCTGTCTCATGCCAATGTTTTAAACATTGTAAACAGAAACTGTGTAAACATGGAAGCTGTTTGGGATCTGCATGTATATCACTGCACACCGAACAGGACACTTCTTGGCGAAGATTTTTAGGAGACTTTTGTACATCCATGGTCTGAATTAGCATCGAATGATCCTTGCGGAAGTGGAAGGTCTCGTGAATTTATTATTTTTTTTGCCCTGTCATGATACAAAAATGTCAACCAATCATTAATCACTGTTTTAAGAGCGTCTTAATTTGTTTTGTCTTCCGTTGATATCCCCAAGAATTTGACCCAGACGCTTTCAGTTGTTAGTGTCGTGTCATTGACGTCAATGAAGGAGCATAGATTGAGAAAATATACTGTCGACAACGTTTTGTTACTTCAAGACTGTACCTGACGCTTAGTTCACTGAAATGTGACAAATGGACTAAAATTTGGCAGATAGCAAGGTGTTATCATTCTTAAAATTTTTAAGCATAATTAGTAGTGCTATAGATCGCGTGACATGCAACGTGATCGTTTTCGTGAAAAAAGCAAAGATTTGACAGGTAGGTGACGGTTTAAAGAGAAAACATGAAACAAAGACGCGTTTCTAATAAAGATTAAATATCTCCATCCCTTCACGTTTGGAATGATCGTCCATTGTTCTCCAGAAAAAAAATCGTCAGGAAAAAAGTCATTTCTTAGTCCGCAATTCAACCTTTGATTGTCAATTTCTTCAATTTAAAAACTTAAGGACAGTCATTCCAAACGTAGAATGTTCAATATTTTTAATCTGCTTCGGAAACACTCATTCAGTTATCTACAGAAAGAAAATTCGCCGCCGTAACGCCGATTTACGTAATTTTAATTTTTTGGTCACGTGATGTGTCACGTGATCAAAATTTTACGTAAAGGCAAAAGGAGACATCGAGTTTTATGTTCCGTGAAAATTTCATCCTGTTCTAGGCAGACAAACCGAAGATATAGGAGATCATTCATAATTTTTAAACACTCTTCAAACCCAGGCCTTAAAAAAACTGCTTGAGTAGTTGAAAGGACATTTCAAACTACAAAATAAACTCAAATCAACAAGCAATTATCATACGTTATTTTATTAAAATTCAAAACAACTACAGAAGTTGTAACAATAATAATTCTCTCTTTAAAAAAATGACTGGTTCTGGTTTGCAATTCTACACAATTAAAATGTTCTAGTTTTAAAGATCCTCGAAGGAGAATCTCTAATGAATTGACAATATAACATATATAGTCCAATTTACAGAGACAAAACTAAGAAGCAATAACTATGAGGTAATGTTAGTCAGAATAAAAAAAAAACGCTATTAATTTAAACTTTTCTTCCCTGAGCCATTTATAACCTTAATCATGAAATCCTGTTGAAACATTTGTGTGCATGGTAACCTGGCCCTTGAGAAGAAACAAGGCTGTAGTTGAATCTGTCAGATACAAACCTTAATGCTTTTGGTATGAAAATCATGTTGCCTTATTTTAACTAATTTCCATGTATGTATACATAAAGAGCACTGAGGTTTGTATCGAAACTAAGTCAACTCCTCGCTTCCACTCAAAGATCAACGCACTTCAAGGACACAATTAAGGCTATTAGAATTAAAAATATTAAATGCATTTATTTGTTTGACTATTTATTTCAACTACGTATAATGAAATAAGCTAAGCTGTCACGTCAGTATGAGTAAAATTATTTTCCAGTCTTCTACTAAAAAAATTAACTTTTCTTGCAATGCAAATGCACTTAATTAAGTGTCTTTTAAAACATTACTGATAAGAAGTTTAAAACATAAATTTAGCAGAAAAACTAACGCGGAGAGATTTCGACGTTTCGATGACATCCTGTCATCATTATCAAGAAAATGAAGAAAATTTACATAAGTAAGTAGACAAAACTAAACTGAAAAAAATAGTCTATTGTTCTAAGCCAGTGAATCATCAAGTGACCTCACACAAAGGAAAACCAAAGTCAAGTGAATAATTTGGCACGTATTGAGTCTGATTGGATGTTAAGACTTGGTCTGTACTTCTTAATCAGGAGCATCTCGTATACCAGACAGTCCATCTTTCCTTGGCATACGTGCCAAAACGTGCCAAATTATTCACTATTAATAATTAATTCACTATTAATAATTATTAATTCACTATTAATAATTATTAATTATTCAATACGTGCCAAATTATTCACTTGACTTTGGTTTTCCTTTGTGTGAGGTCACTTGATGATTCACTGGCTTAGAACAATAGACTATTTTTTTTTTTCAGTTTAGTTTTGTCTACTTACTTATGTAAATTTTCTTCATTTTCTTGATAATGATGACAGGATGTCATCGAAACGTCGAAATCTCTCCGCGTTAGTTTTTCTGCTAAATTTAATAACAAAAGTCAATCTTATACGTAAAACATAAATGAACACTTAATTAAACCTTAACTTATCACAATATGAAACTGATAAAACTTACTTCATTCTCAACAAAATTCCTAATAATTTTAATCCTATTACACAGTAATGATCATCCAGAAATTTCACAACAATTAGGCTTGTGCCCTCAATAATATTATTATAGTTTAAAGATTGCAATTCAGCCACAATTCAGACCTGCCAACCTCCTTTTTGAACGCCATGTAAGGCTAACATGAAAACACGTGGGCAAAATTCTCCGTGTAGGATGTTAACCAAATCCATCATCACACGATTTCTATTTTTTTTAAAATTTAAATTTAATCTTTTTACTAATTAAAGTTATTTAGTACACTCCTGAATTACAGTACAACAGTTAACTTTTAACCGACTCCCAAGACAACAAAATTATTACTTTCCTGATCGAGTGGCTACAAATGACAGCTAGTTTTCATTCAAACATTTCAATGCGATGGTTAATGTTATCTGACACAACAATTCTACCATTATTTAACACAGCGACGGATTTTGGATGATGAAATTCTCCTAAGTTTGTGCCTTCTGTTCCAAACTTGCCAACAAACTTGCCATTCAATTCAAACACTTGTATTCTATTATTACCCGTATCACACACCATCAGGTGTTTGGAGTTAGTCACTGCCATACAATGGGGAGAATTAAACTTACCATCCCCTTCCCCCTTCTTTCCAAATTTATATTGGTATTTACCCTCGGTACTGAACACTTTAATACGGTGTTCATCTCGGTCTGACACTATGAGATATTCATCACACTGAACACAGTGAACAGGAAAACTAAAAGAGCCAGGCCCACCTATCTTCCTTACAAACTTACCATCGGCTGAAAAGATCTTAATCAGTTTGTTACCTGAATCGGCAACAATAATATTACCATTGGCATCCAATGATAAACCCCAAGGATAAGAGAGCTGACTATCAAGGCTTCCTTCTCCACCAAACATACCCATGTACCTACCCTCCCCACTAAAAATCTGGATTCTATGGTTACTCTTGTCTGCTACGAAAATATTTCTGTTATTATCAAAGCAAATTCCAAAAGGATGCCTAAATTTTCCTTTGATGGTACCATTGCGACCAAAGGATCTTAAGTAATTCCCACCACTGTCAAAGATTTGCACCCTGTGGTTCATAGCATCGGTTACTGCTATCTCGTCCGTGTTACTCACTGCCACCCCAAAAGGATAGTTAAACATTCCTACAGACGGACCTCTGTTTCCAAAAGATAAAACAGGTTTGAACTGAAATGGTTTTAGTAACATAGCCAGCGAGCAAGCTCCCTGCTCCGGTGAAAAATGGCGAGCGGCACTCGGCGAAGGAGAGTGTCCAACGCTATTTTTTCCCCGAGCGTAAAGATTCCCGGAGCTGACAGCCTGCTCGAGGGCCTTTACTAGCAAATCATAAGGACTGCCAGGAACATGTTCCCCGTTTACCTTAATAATAATTGAATATCTGCCTTGTTCTTTGGGAGAATAGCTGATCTTATACTGTCCATTCTTGTTATCACTGATTCGCACTTCTGTCCCGCACTCTCGCCCTCGTTGGTCTCGGATCTCAACCGTCACACAGTCACGTTTATTGTAACACTGTCTTCCTTCTGCAGTTTTTGTTGTCAAAGTGAATTCCGTTTCACGTCCAGCAAAAGTTTCATTCAGTCCTTCGCCTTCAGCGATTGATTGGCTTCCTTTCGTTTGTTGCAGTATCTCCAAGATACCAATTTCTTCGTTGGTGACAGTGCCTAACAGCTTTTGATTTTGCACGAAAACTAAAACTGGAAGAGTTCCAAGGTCATGGACAACTGGTTCGTCTTGAACAATTCCATCAAAGATTGTTTCTGGTGAAGTATTTATTCCAACAACCTCAATGTTGTTACTTCGCATTAACAGTTTGTCAGCTTTTTCTAGCGATGATTCAATTAGTTTTATTTCATTCTCGATCTTGTTCTTTTGTGTTGTTAGACTTTCAAACAACTTTTTTGTCTGGCTTTCCACCGCTGCGAAAATATTTTGTTTCCTTGATTCAATGACCGCGAACAAGTCATCCGCAAATTTCTGAACATTTCTTTTCAGGTCTTCGCCTTGTTCTATCAGTCTAGCTTTATGTTCATCGAGTTGCTTAACTGTGTTCTTCTTTGCTAGTAAGTTCTGTCCCTGTGTTTCCATAATATTCTTCATTTCAGTCTTTCGTCTTTCAGCTTCGTCTTCTATGTGCTTTAAAGCGTGACCAGAATGCTGCAGAGTTACACACGCTTGGCAGACGGCCAGTTTACAATTCTCGCAGAAGAACCTTACCTCTTCTTTCTCGTGTCGTGGTTCTGAACAAAACGCGGGTCGCTTGAGTACATCCTCGTAGTCCGTGTCTTGAAACTCTTTCACCGCCAGAACGCGGTGATCTTTGAACAATCGTATCATGTTGTGTCCAATTAGGCACTGTTCACAATGAAATATGCAACACTGGAAACAGTACGAAGCTTCAGAGCTTTTCTTGTCGCAGTTTCCACACGTCACTTGAGTTGTGTTGCATTCTTTAATGGCCAGGACATCAATCATGCCGTTCAGATAAAAGCTGGTCGGAAGATCCTTGAGATCGCCGCTTTCAGGCACTCTGCACAGGGTTGTGCATTTGGGACATTTGACTGCGTTTCCACCGCCGCTTGTCTCATACCAATGACTTAAACACTCGAAACAGACACTGTGTAGACAGGATAGCTGTTTGGGATCCGTAAATATGCCTGAACACACTGGACAAGACACTTCTTCGCGAAGATTATTAAGCAGGGTTCGGATATCCATGTTGTCTTCAACGAACAATCGAGAAATTCGATCAAACACAGTGGAATCTTGTTTATGCGACTTCCTCTTTTCAGCTTTTCTCAGGATAAGAGAGCAACAAGACAATCATAGAACGCTGATCTGAGAAGTTGTTTTTCCTTCTTGGTTTGTGATTTTTAGGAATCCGCCACTGGGCAGCCCAGTTTTAGTAACATGTTAATCTTGAAAACGACAGCGATTGTTTTCTCACAAAAGTACTCGAACTTAACCAATCACAAAACGTTAGTTTAAGAGTGTGTTAATGAGACTGTTTTTGACAAGTTTAATATTGGTAAGTGCGAAAAAATGTACGAATGTGATATTTGATATTTTCCCATTAGATTTAAGCGATGTGTAGAATATGTCACGCGATCAGTCTCATTGCGCGGTTCAGCGCGCGTTATAGGTAATATAAATAACTGATATATACACTGTATTTTCAGCACCAAAATTGTAATCAGGAAAAGTAGATTTTCGACATACGCAGCTACGAAGCAGTTTAAACGTATTCACTTAAATACTTGAACAAAGTCAAGCATGCAATTGTTGCTAAGAGATGAAAACAGACAAACCAACCAACAAATTGAACGCATCGCTAATTTTCTCTGTTCGCACTCTCAAAATTTATGCAGACACTCAGTCAAGGCGGTTTGCACATGTAATTGACTGTGACATAGTGTCTTAAAGGTGTTGAAATATTTCAATTTTACTCTCCGTTTGTACAATTGTAGACAGATTAAGAAATTCATGCAATGCACGCATGTTATGAACTTGGGAAGCTATTTTGCAATCTTGCCTGTAGCAGTATACGCGCTGTTCATTAAAGTTTCGGTCTACTGGTTAAAATAACACGTCGACACTGTGCCTCCTTTGAAAGAGAACAAAAAGTTGTTTTTGTTTTACAGTCATTGAAGGATATCAAATAAAGGTCACTGGAAACGAATTCATACCAGCGAGAAGATTGGAAAGCTGCAACATTTGGATATCCATGTTCGTAGAAAATGACCTAAGGCCCTCGCTTAGTAAACGTTGACGTGAATTAGAAGGTATGGAAATGCCAATTTTCGTGCGGTTAATGGCTAACTACAAACAGAATTACCCGTAAACGCTCTTTTAAGCAACAGAAGCCAAAAAAAAAAAGGCTTTGCCGCGCTTGAGAGTGGCTTGGTAAGAACGGGAAGGTGGCAAAGAATTTCAAAACAATTTCTTGAAAATAATCATTTAAATCAGGTTTTCTTCTTTTTTTGTACAGAAAAGTTATCTTTGGTCACCACTATTTGACAAGTTACCTTGCATTTTGAGGAGTACGTGTCAGGTGATACTTCTTTTGCTCTAGACACGCGATTTGTTTCAATCACGCGATTGGACAGTTAAGTCACGCCAATTTCCAGTTATGTCACTCGATTCAGTGTTTTTGATCGGTTAACCGAAATAAATTAATTAGTTGTCGTTTTTCTAACCGATAAACAACTCGCTAAACATTTAGTGCCGCAATCCCAAGTAGCATAAACGATGTGACTTTCTAAAAGACGGCTGCGTAAAAATTTTCGAAGGAAAGTAAAGGCTTGATCAAAGACTATTAAACTCCAATGAAGGAGAATAGTAGCGGTCTTGTTCTTTTAGTCAATTAGAGTTTTTAAAGAGGGATGAGAAAAGCAAATGAATTTATAAAACGCGTGATTCGTTGTTGTTGCTGAGACTTGACAATAAACAAGCAAATGTCTTAACTGTGACTTTGTTTATTCAAAGTTTAAAAATCGACGCAGACACATCTACTTAACTTACTTTTACAGATATAAAGTTTTCTATTCAGATACTAGCTAGGAAGACAATGCCTGAATCAGTTGGCAACAATTCTATTATACAAACATGGACTATTGGCTCATCGTCAAAACTGACTGACTTCTTTCACCCGGTCTAGTTATAAATGCAAATTCTCAGCTTTCCGAAAACACGCAAATGTCTAGTCCCTAAAGGAACATTGACGTAGTTAACTCCTGATGCAAAATTGTGGTTTACCTTGACACTATGGAAATTTGTAACAGTTTTAACATCATTCTGAGATATTAAACGATGGAATAGCAACTTTGTACAGACTATTTCCCTCCCCCTCCCTCGCGCAAAACTATTTAACAGGCAAACTGGTCTTCAAAATCAATACCGAACCTCTAATTTTAGGGCAGTTTTTCTTTGAGTGCCGTAAAACCCAAACAAAAGTTATTACTCTGGCTAATCAAAACAAACGCAAAAAACGCAGTGAACCAATCATAAATCGAAGCAAATAGATGCAACCGACGCTAAGCGCGGGAAAACGCGTGGGAGCGAGGCACGATTGGTTTTGGTTTTGTTTCTCTTTAGTTGAGAACGTGGCGCGTGTTTTGTTGGCCAATCACAGTGTAAGGTAAAGCAAAACCAAAGTAAACGCGAAATTAATTTCCACACTCAATTGAAATCCGCTCAAAGAAAAATCATTATAACGACTTTATAATGGTAATTGAACTGAGTGGAGTGCAATTTGGTCTGAAATCATACGCGTGATTACAAAATCAAACGAGCGCGCAGCGCGAGTTTGATTTGAAATCACAAGTATGATTTCAGACCAAAATTGCACGACACGAAGTTCAATTACCACTTAATTACATCCATTTTGAAATCACAGAGTATCATTGTCAATATTAATGTTCTATTTGTGTTACTTCATTTCCATTTTGATGGGCTAAAGAAAGGATGCGATTTAGAGCAAAAAATGGTGCAATTTGGGAATAAATTGCACCATTTTGGACCAATCAGATTCCAAGGATCACCAGTGATTTCAAAATGGATGTAATTAATCACAAAATAGAACCACACTCTTTCTTTATGCACTAGTAACTGCGTAGTTAATTAAGGGTACCAGTCCCAAATTGCTTGCTTTTTCTTACGGACTGTACAGATTTTTATTCAAATATTTGAATGCGATTGTTTCCACAATCCGATACAACAATTCTACCATTTCTAAGAATGGCTGCAGACCGCGGGCCATTAAATTTGCCTAAATTGGTGCCTTCTGTTCCAAAATTACCGAGAAACTTTCCATTTAACTCGAAGACTTGTATTCTTTGGTTATTTTTATCGCACACCATTAGAAGTCCTGACTTGGTTACTGATAAGAAACATGGAGAATTAAGCTCACCATCTCCTCCCCCCTGGGTTCCAAACTTGTACTGCAAATTCCCCTCTCGATCCATCACTTTAATACAATGCTCACCGTGGTCTGATACTATGAGATATTCATCACACTGAACATAGTGAACAGGAAAACTAAAAGAGCCAGGCCCACCTATCTTCCTTACGAACTCTCCATCAGTTGAAAAGATCTTAATTAGTTTGTTACCTGAATCAGCAACAATAATGTTCCCATTACTATCGACAGATAAACCGCACGGATTATAGAGCTGACTGTCGCGGTTTCCTTTCCCACCAAACATACCCACGATTATGCCCTCCCTGTTTAAAATCTGGACGCGGTTGTTACCACTGTCTGCTACGAAAATATATCTATTCCTGTGGAAGGTGATTCCATAAGGACAAGTAAATTTGCCTTGCTTTCTACCCTTTTGACCGAATGATCTTAAGTAATTTCCGCTACTGTCAAAGATTTGAACCCTGTGGTTCCAACAGTCAGTTACTGCTATCTCATCCGAGTCACTCACCGCCACCCCCCAAGGACGGTTAAACATTCCAATAGCTGAACCTTGTTTTCCAAAAGTTAAAACAGGTTTGTACTCCAGAGTTTCCAAAAATCCAATTTGTTCACTTTGGACAACGTTTAACAGTGTTTTATTTCCCACTAATCGTGGTGCTAGAAGATCTTTGGGGCCACTCTTAGTTGGCTGGGTTTGAGTGCCGACTTGATCGAAGATTGTCTCCAATGAGTTTTTCAATTGGATTACATCAGCGTTTGTTCCTCGCGAGACAAGTTTATCAGCTTCTCTTAACATCGATTCTACCACTTCTATTTCATTCTCCACCTTGGTCTTTGTCGTTGTTAGAGTTTCCAGTGTTTTGTTTGTTTGGGTTTCCACCAGAGTCAAAACACTTTGTCTCTTGTATTCAATGGCCTCCATCAAGGTTTGTACAAAGCTTTGAACATTTTCTTTCATTTTGTCACCATGTTGAACGACTTTAATGTAATCTTCATCGAGCTGTCTGACTAGGGTTTTCTTGTCTTGCAAGTTCAGTCTCTGTGTCTTAACAATGTTTTGGATTTCAGTCATTTGCCTTTCTGTTTCGTCCTCTATGTGCGTGACAACGTGACCAGCATGTTCCAGAGAGCAACAGGTTTGGCAAACTGCCACTTTACAATTCTCGCAGAAGTACTTCAGTTCTTCTTTTTCGTGTCGAGGTCTTGGACATAAAGCTGGTCGTGTTAATACATCGTCGTAGTCTTTGTCTTGGAATTCTTTGACATCCAGAACATGGTGTTCTCTGCAAGCTCGCATGATGTTGTGTGCAGTCACACAGTGCTCGCAATAAAATACGCAGCATTGGAAACAGTAAGAACAATTGAAGCTTTTCTTGTCGCAGTTTCCACACGTTACTTGCGTGTTGTTGCATTCTTTTATGGCCAGTACATCAATCATGCCCTTCAGATAAAAGCTGGTCGGAAGATCCTTGAGATCGCCGCTTGTAGGCACTCTGCTAAGTGTTTGGCACGTCGGACATTTAATTGAGTCTCCACCACCGCCTGTCTCATGCCAATGTTTTAAGCATTGTAAACAGAAACTGTGTAAACATGGAAGCTGTTTGGGATCTGCATATATATTACTGCACACCAAACAGGACACTTCTTGGCGAAGATTTTTAGGAGACGTTTGTGCATCCATGGTCTATTGTGAACAAGCATCGAAAGATCTTTGCGGAAGTGGAAGGTCTCGTGAATTTATTCTTTTTTTGCCCTGTCATGATACAAAAATGCCAACCAATCATTAATCACTGTTTTAAGAGCATTTTAATTTGTTTTGTCTTCCTTTGATATCCCGAAGAATTTGACCCAGACGCTTTCAATTGTTAGTGTCATGTCATTGACGTCAATGAAGGAGCACAGATTGAGAAACGATGTTTTGTTACTTCAAGACTGTACCTGACGCTTAGTTCAATGACATGTGACAAATAAGAATTAGAAATATGATCATCTTTGAATAAGCGTGCAAATATGTTTAGTACGTACTTTCCGTTAGGAAGAGCGTTTTGATTTATTTTAGTGTCCACAATTCAGTAGGTTTCAAGCCAAGTACTCAGATATATTTTTTCGTTCGTTCGTTCCATGTGGAAGAAGTGTTCCGTCTTTTGAGATTAAAAAGGCTTCCCTGGCCTCACGGACTGGCTGCGGTAATGTTGTTTCTCTGTAGCGGTTTAGTGTATAGGTCAGTCCTGATGTAACCGTCCGTTTAGAAAAAGAAAAATTAACATCAAGGAAAGATGCGTTAACAGAAGTGTAAGCTAGTGAATTTAATAGAGGGGTGAATGTTAAGATAATCGATGAAGATTTTAAAGTTATCCAGACCTTCAGTCCAGATCATAAAAATATCATCAATATAACGAAACCAAGTGTGGAGATGAAATGGAGAATTTGCATTGGGTCTTTCCACCCTACTCATGTTATGGCATCTACCAGCACCCTTTCCAAGTTAGACTTGTTTACAAGTCGAGCTCAGAAAGCACGAAGCGCGAACGTGCTCCTTGCATGCGCGATCGTCAGAGCTCCAGCGAGCGAGCACGGGCCGCGAGCTAGCAAGGGTTCGACTTGTTTCCCCCGATGGAAATCGAATTAAGTGACGTCATTTTGGCGCGAACTTTTTACGATGCGAAGTTGTCAAACTGTCAACAATATTACTTTCGCGTGTCTTGTAATGGGTTCAAAAGGCGCCCTTTTTTGCATTCAATGAGGAGCGAACGAGGGACTTTGAGAAAGTCTATTTCCAAGTCAAATAAAGCCGTCAAGTGGGCGTACAGACCTTCTACTCTTTTATTGTCCTTTGTTCTGCTGGCCCTCGCTTCCTCACTTAAAATTGATATTGAACCTAACCCCGGACCTCATCCTATTATTACGCCCAGACAATCTACAACGGCTGCCTCAGACCCACCCACACCACATGCATATACAGGCCTTTTCAACGCCACAAAAAGAATTTAACTCACAGCTAACACAACACAAACATCACCTTCTGAACTATTCCTTTTACAAAGAAAGCAACTATCTCCCAACATCACTATACCCATGGCTACCGCCACTATACATGAAGTACTAATTCTATCGACGACGCAGGGCGCAGAGGACTCAAATTTGATGTAAATGCGAAAAATTCAATGCGAAATTGCGCGGCAAATTGAATTTGTTGATACAAGAACGTGATCGAACAAAGCGCCATGAGATCTTACTACCCGTCTTGCCGCATTTCACACTCTCCTGCTTGCCGCCACCTGAAGCTATTAATCACCGAATGCAAACACAAGATTAAGACACTTTCAGAGGAACTTCGCACCACTTGGAACTCTTGCGCAATTCCTGTACACCGGATGAATTTTTTGTTCTACTCAACCAAGCTGGATTAGTATGGCATTATCGCTTGAGTCTCTGCTAGCTTCTGCTTGCCAAACGACGTGCCAAAAAGACCTCTCCCTGCTCTCCCATCCGCCGTACGTATTATTGACGACAATACCGATAACAGCCTTGTTAACCCACAGGTCAACAGCATTACTAATAAAAACCACACGTCTTATTTAAACACAACATCACACCCACGCGTAAACGCTCTCGCCGCAAAACCAAACCCGCTAACATTCAACTTCCTGGTCTCACCACACTTTTGTTAACACCTCTCTAAGAAAACGAATATTTAACAATTATTCCATGAGCGCGCGTTGGATATGAGATGGTAAATAGCCAACGAGGCGCGAAGCGCCGAGTTGGCTATAACTAATCTCATATCCAACAAGCGCGAATGGAATAATTGTTTTATTAAATTCTCCGCGTTTGGATATTGCCGTTGAAGTTTACTGAATTTTTATATTTTACGGAAAAAATTTCTTTCAAATTAAAACGACTGGGTGTTGAGGTACTCCTTCGACCAAAGCGCGCGAATCGTAATGCTTACATGACACGCGCAGCTCTTTGCAAACGGAGTTGAATGAAAAATCGAAAGCGAAGAAAATCGGACGCAGTCGGACATCTAAAATTCAAGAAACGTTTAAATGTACGAATTATAACCTTGCTGAGACTAGCATTTAAGTACTTTTAAAGTTCCAGCTCATAGAGAAGCGTAATAGTTGTGCACATTTGAACAAATGTTTTGCTGTGTGGTGCAGAGCGAAGAAAGGGATCAGGGCAAGGACGGCTTTTTTTATGCTGAACTGAATTCGTCGCGGACGATTTAAAACCGGCTTCAGGCAAGTCCAAGTGTACCAGATACGACATCACTGAGACAAGCATTTAGTGCAAGTTTTTAAACTTCAAGCTTATTTGAGAAGCGTAAGAGCTGTGCACATTTCTGCAAATGTTTTGCTGAGTGGTGCCGAGCGACGGAAACGAACATTATGGCCGCCGCTCGTACGGATTTCACAGATAAACTTTTCCTGAAGTCGAAATGCGTAAAAACATAAAGGCAGGCATAAAGCTCTTCCTGAGAAATTTCTTCGATTGATTTTAACCTCTTACCGCCAGGATTTGCAAGGCATCCTGAAATTTTTGAAGGTAACCGGTTGTTATTGTTGTTGTTATGTGATCTAAAAAATCGTAAAATCTTGCAATTTTGAAGATTTTAAAGGAAACTTCAGAGATACGTACCATTAAATAGTGTCATACCGAACTTTGTGACTTTTATTGTTGTTATATTGAGATGGCATTGTTTGGTATTTCTTTCTTTTCTTTTTTTTCTACATTTTTCCGAAGAAACTTTCGCTTCCCGCCGAAAAAAAAAATAGCTTAGCGACACCTGGGGCATTCGTTTTCCATATAAGGTCAAACTACGGTATATTTAACAATTAGCATACCTCAGTGACCGACTATCGCGTAACGCGCAATCTGAATGGCTACACAGGTGCCGTCTATCGATCGATAGAAGGCAGTTTGTCAGAGCGCGCGCGATTTAGCATGCATCATTGCACAAATATATCAAAATTTATGAAATAAAAATATTTTTTTGCTTCATAGATCGATCACTGAGGTATGCTAAAACAATTAGACGGCTCGCTCTCGGTTTCTATCGCCTTTGATAGTTGGCTCGGGGCTTCGCCCCTCGCCAACTATCAACCGATAGAAACCTCCAGCTCGCCGTCTAATTGTTAATTATTCCACGAGCGCGTGTTGGATATGAGATGATAGATAGCCAACGAGGCGCGTAGCGCCGAGTTGGCTATAATCATCTCATATCCAACAAGCGCAAGTGGAAGAATTGTTTTATTAAAAACAATCAAGAAATATTGCTAGATCTTACTGATTTCGTTGTACAAGAACAACCAGCAGACAATTTAATGGTCGCCATTTCTCGGCCATGGTATAATTGCTCATATACCATGGCGGCTAAGCCAATCAAATCCCTCGAATTGCATTATACAATGATTCAGTTTTTAATAAATAAACAATAGCCTCCATTTGGCGCGAAAATATGCTCAGATATTTGTCCGCGGACATGATCTGTTCCAAGAAGCGAACAGTTTTCCGAGAGCGAAGCTCGAGGAAAACTGTGACCTTCGAGGAGCAGATGTCCTAGGACAAATATCTGAGCATATTTTTAAAGTCAAATGGAGGCTATTGTGTTTATTATCCTTCAAATATTTTTCGCAACATGCGGGAATCTCGCGGGAATCGGCAGGATCTCCCATTCTGTCATATGTCAATCACGTCAAAGTTTGTCAGTTGGCTTCCAAAATCTCCACGTCTCCACGTCAGATTTCGCTTCAGGTCGAAAGCGTTTGTTTGGGGAAAAGGTAAAACATTTGAAAGGAAAGTAAACTTGTTTAATTCTGTGAAAGATAAAAGCAAGATACAAGTGGCGGATAAGGTTACAGGGAATCTAAATACCTCTCGAGAACAAGCTAAAGATCACTGAAAGCGAAAAACTGTAAAGTATCGCATTCCGTAAAAAGTGTAAACTGCCGTCAACGAAACAGCCGGCGCTTTGTCGTTCTCTTCCTTTATCTCGTGTTCAATTGGAGCAGCACTTTATATCGAAAATACAATTGTGGAATTTGCTCAGCCGAAAACGACCTGTGAAGAAATCGAAGCTGAACCTGCAGTCGAATACGACGCCACCGGTTGTTTTTGCTGGATTCCATCAAAGCGCTTTCTTTACTAACTTAACATTGAATGGAGTCAGCAACGAAGTCGCTCACAATCACTGAGGATTAAACTTGTTGCTCGAGGGTAGGACAAGCTGCTTCTCTTCGTAGAGAATTTCGACATCTCGGGGTATCATGGCTGGTTTTTGTTTCGTGGACGAGATTTTATGTCTCGACCAGGTGAGCATTGATAGCATCATTTACCGGCTTGAACTCTGTCAGTAATGGTACTGAAATTTATGTTTTCGTTATTTTAATTTCTTATATCCAGGCCAGCACGAATTGCTCTCATTGAATTACAACTGTAATATTTGCCGTCGTGTGAGCGAGCTTCGAGCTTATTAATTAAACTCGTTTAATAGCTTGTTGATGGCTTTCTCATTTCGCCAGACTGAAAGAAAACCATAAATACTCTTAAATGAGATGGGCTAAAACTTTTCGCCTTTCATATTTTTCAGTTTTACCACATTTTTAATACAAGGACTGTTGAACAGAGTTCAAACCAAGAGAAAATGTCGCAAATACGAGCTTGAGTATTTCAACATTTCGTTTACGAACAGCTTACCGTCAAAAACGTTTAGAGCGTA
Source organism: Pavona decussata (assembly GCF_977016875.1). Lineage (NCBI taxonomy): Eukaryota > Metazoa > Cnidaria > Anthozoa > Scleractinia > Agariciidae > Pavona > Pavona decussata. The sequence goes on along the minus strand of NW_028145515.1, from coordinate 1,283,767 downwards.
ATGTTGTTTTCAGGTAGTGGTTTATCGACCAGCAGGTCATCTCTTCTTCTGTCACAAAAGCAAACCGTTTCTCCATCTTGACATTAATTTTAATTGCAAACTTGACGCTCCTTGAAGTTTTTGAAATTGGGGAATATCACTTGGGGAATATCCTCGGATATTCCCCAGTTTTAACTGGGGTATATTCGGTCACGTGAGAAGTTTAGACCAATCGCGCGCGAGCGAAAATATTGGATGGATTATAAGGGCTGATAACCGAGATTTAGTGAACCAATCAGAACGCTAGAAATGCAATATCCGAGGCTGAGAATTTACTAATTAGTTTTATCTATTCCCAGTATCAACTAAGCTGATAAGGCAATTCGACAACTGTAAACAGCGATATTCTAGTGCTAACGTCTCGCGCGTTAGCCCTATTTAGGAGCTAATCACGATAGAGGCCCTAGATGGAATTGGTTAAAGATACTTCTGCTTAAGTTTAGAGAAGAGAAAGTCCTCACTGTTTTCACTGAAGGAATTTCCAACAATTTTGAGAAAAAAAAAACCCCTCAGCTTCGCTCGTTTTTTCAACTCACTTCTCGATGTTTGGAAATCGGATGAAAAACGCTTCCTGTTGTTTGATATATTTCTTTAATGTGGGAGATCACATCCTCTCTCGTCGATATTCGCGAGATTTTGCGTATTTCCGGTAATCTTCGAACTGCTCACTTGAAAACTTGGAACAAATAGTGGCGGCATAAAGAAACGAGCTTGCTTAACGATGCGTACTTTAGTTACTGCGCATCTCGCGATACTCGGGTACCTATGGGTGGTGCCTACCAATACAAGGATATTTTTGCGCGCTTAAGAACTATTCAAAGAAAGTGCTCTTGGTATCCAAAAATAAAATTGGGAGTAACCATACATTTTTCAGAGATAACAAAGCTGCAATTTGACAAAAAAAAAAAAAAAAATGCCACGCATTGCTTTGTATTTTAACACTTTGTAAAATTATTGTTACTTAATTTTCTCTAAAAAAATGCGTGGTTTCCCCCCCCCCCCCCCCAATTTTCTTTTAGGATTTCAATAGCCCTTACTAAGATCTGCTTTTCCCAGAAAGTCATAAACTCCGCAAAAATACTTCTATATTGGTAGGCTTTCTTCCCATACAATTCGATACTGCTAACGTGACCACTTGGGAAAAATAGTGGCAGTGATAAAGAAACGAGCTTGCTTAAATAAGTTACATTAAAACAGTCTTTTAAAGACTCTGGCAACCTAAGGTATCAAAACATTTACCAACGCTGAACGCTTTCTTAACAAAGCAGTAACAGTGACTTAAGTTATGAACATTTTGAATGTTAATTGTAACTTGAAAAGTTTCCAAGATCCAGCCCCAGATCCAGCTTGCACGTGGCATTTCATTTGCGTGAATAAAATTTAAGTTAGGGACAAAAATCAAATCTGCAGTGTTGGACATTTATAAGCCACTCACCTCTCAAATTTAAGTGTATTACTCAGTTGTTGTTAGAGTGGGGTTAAATAGACCCTTCTCCAAAATGGCGGCAACAGATCTGAATAAGTTAAAATTGAACTGATTGAAAAACTGATACCAGCACTGGAAAGAGCACCTTGACTTTAGTAACCTTGCAAAGTTTCAGCATATTAGGTGTTATTATCAGCTTAGGGAATGTAAGAAGAAATTTGGCAAATTTACAGAAGTTTGTATGACTGGGGGTATACGTCATACCCCAGTCACACAAACGTCTGTAAATTTTCATTTTTCAACTTACATTTTCTCAGCTGATAATACACCTGATATGCTAAAACTTTGCAGGGCTACTAAAGTAAAAGTGCTCTTTCTAGTGCTGGTATACGTTTTAAACTTGAATTTTCGGCTGCCATTTTGGAGAGGGGTCTATTGAGTGACGCATAACCAAAGCCAATGTCACAGCCCTGACCAATCATAACAGACGGAAATAGCGCAATGAACCAATCAGAATTCGATGCAAACAAGTGCAACCAGCGGCAAGCGCGGCAAAACGCGTGAGATCAAGTCAGGGTTGGTTTTGGCTTGTCATTGGCTGAAAAATTGGCGCGAGTTTTACTAACCAATCACAGAACGTAACAGAGCAAAACCAAAGCAAAAAGCAATTACTTTGGACAACCAATGGAAAACCACTACAATGTCCTGATTTACTGCAATTTCTGGAACTTTTACAGGGTCTTGAAATATAACCGACGCGACGAAAACGCGCTGTAAACTGAGCCGCAAGTAAATAAATAACCGAATTCATTTTAACGCTTGAAAAAGCACATACAGTCGCACCATGACAACATGTACACAATGTGAGCCAGTACTGCTCCAAAACAGCAGGATGTCTCTTGGGAGTCGCGCCCGCAGGTATTTTCCACACACTGCCATTTTTCCATTGTATTTTGGATAACTTTCCCAAGGCTGGTACCTTCGGAATTCGACGATGTGGCTTCGCCACCCACGACCACCATTTAATCTCACCCACGGTTAACACTCTGTGTCCTGATTACCCGAAATGTCCCCATTTACACTGTCAGAACTTCCCCAAAACACCGTGCCCGACTTTCGGGATCCATTTTGCATTAAAAGTGCCTCATATACGGGGTTTGAAAAGTCCACTTTGCTCCGACGGAACTCGACTCTGGGAGGTTCTCTTTCTCGTACCACCTCCGATCCCAGACTGGCATCTGAGCGGTAAACTGATTCGTATACCGGGTTGGAGAATGTTGTAGCCTGACAAGAAGAAATCGCCTGGGTTAGTCTCACATCTTGCTTCTTGAAGGACGATACAGTTAAGTAATAAAACGGAACAACATATTGAAATACATCGTATAGATCACAGGCGAAAGACGAGAGAGAAGGCAGAGGGGACAAAAAGAACGATTTACGGGACAATAAGGGCAAATAGTGGGCTCCACTTCTCATGGTGAATGTTAAGTTTGTCTTTCTCTCTCGCAACAAAACGTCGAGTTCGGAATGTACTCTTAATACGCTCTAGGAGCATATTTAAGGACAGCACTTTAGTAATTAATTCGCCGAGATAACGAAGGTATTTGCTCCCCAGAATAAAGTGGTTAGTTAGATCAAACATTCTGTCATCGTTTATTTCTACACACTAGTTACCTTCTCTTCTTGTGACCAGTTGAAGTCAGGGTTGGTACTGCTGTCTTCGTAGTCCTCAAGCATTTCTTCGTAGAGAAACGATGGATTCCCGACCTGCACAGTCATACCACTGTACTCGGCTTTCTTCATGCTTCACAGGAAAACAGAAAACGTTTAGTGTATGAAGTTTAATTTCACTTAACTAAGGTTGGACAATCGATGTGCGATGGGAATGAGGAACATGGCTCCCCTAAAAACCACTGCCTGGGAGGAGGCTATGAAAATTTGGCCTGGAGGGGAGGGGGGGGGGGGTGTTTGTGACAAAATAGCACCGCCATCTTGGATTTCATGACCTCATACGGTTGCTCAATTGTTTCACACAAAAGAACTTCTGCTTACTGGCAACAGCGGCAACCGCATGACGCCATGAATCCAAAATGGCGGCGCCCGGGAGATTTAAAATCGAAAATAGGCGATAATCATATCTAATTTTTAGCACACCTGAATATCACTTCTACTTTTTAAACTAAATTTTACAATTTAGACACTATTTCCGACAATTTACCGTCAATTTGTTGTCCGAGTGTAAGTTCCCTTTAATTCCTGAATGCGGCACTGTGGTATTCCCGCATGCGCAGTTGAAAATACAATAGCGCATACAAAGTACACAAGCGCGTCAGAACATAGCGCGGGACATTTTGCTAAGTAAGCTAATGTTCCGACCGCAGAGAAAACTGAAATTTCAATGGATTTGTGTGGACCTTTATCATTTGCCAATCATTTTCAAGCGATCTCTCTGCAACCTCGAGGTAGTTCCGCTTAAAAAGTTAATTTCCCACTAAATCTAAGAATGAGTAATGAGAAATGTTATTATCTTGAGGGTTCTGTTCATGAGCACAGTCACAATAAAATCTAAAAGGGGCCCACTGGACTTTATTAAGCCCATTTCTAGAATAAACCCAACTATCAACTAAAGGTGGTCTCGAAAAATGAAATCCTAGAATAGAGTGTGATGATAGCTGTAAGTATAATGTTCATTATTATAGCAACGTTCACAATTCTGCACAAGACAGTTCGTAAATTAAATGCTAAAATATAACACTAAAATTAAAGGTGAAAATAAAAATGATGATAGATTATAAGCCTAGTAAATAGATGAAAAGTAACGTGTTATTCGGTCAATGACACAGGCATACCCGGAAAAAGAAAATCCGAGTTTTGTTAAGAGGAGTCGAACCTTTGACCTTCCGATTACTAGTTCGGATACTCTACCACTGAGCTACAGGAGACTCGTGGGAGCAAAGGCCATTAAACTATAGGTTCATGGGACAAACATCCTGTATACTGCTAGGATTTGAATGTGTTTGGCACATGGTATATTTTAAGCCTAGTAATTAGATGGCAATGATGTGTTCTATAGTCAGTAGGGAGCTTAATGCACTTGTCATCGGCTTCCCCGAGGGGGGGGACCCCGGGCTGATGTGGGGGAATACGGGGACTTTATGGGGACTTTGCAACAAATTTCTTCCCTTGTGGTGGGGGAAATGTGGGGACTTAGATTTTTGAATGCCCTACTCTCGGGGAAAATATGGGGACTTCGGTTATGTTCAACTGAGAGGAGATTGGGGACAATTTTTGTTCGCTCGATCGATGGCAAGATGGCAGAGGAGAACAAGAAGGTATGTTTTAAAATCCATTGTTTTTTGTCTATCAAACAGACCATCCGTCAAAAATTTGTACGTATTTGTAGGCATTGGCAACTTTAAAATTCCTCTGTGTATATATTATTGTTGATAGAGGTCACTGTTAAAGGTCAACAGGTCGTCTATATGTTAGTGATATAATAGAAGCGGTCTGTTAAATTGTTAAGGATAGAAAAAGTTGATTTTTTTTAAATATTCACAAGAATGTTAATTTCTGAAGCATCACAGCAACTGTTCAGAGTACTCAGGAAACTTAAGGACGTTGTGTTTAGAAGCAGCAATGAACCATCATGATAGTGTGTTTTCCCTTGTTCTTCATCAGTCCGGATAGATTGGAAACAGATTCTGGGGAATTCAGGACTGAATGAAAAGTTGAAATTTTCACCATACTGCGCATGTACAGTAAGAGGAGTGATTTATAGCAACTTATGGAGTATTCGAGAAAAAATAATTAAAGTTCAGTTTTCATCAGAATGTAAAGTCCGTGTGTTTGCCGACTGTTTAAAGAACCCAAATAAAGTTCTGAAGTGCATCTTCAAATCCAGTTGGGTTCGCCAAATACTGGGGACTTTGCAAGAAACAAATCCCGCACGGGTGGGGAAATACAAGAACTTTGAAATACACAATTAGCAAAGTCCCCATATCAGCCCGGGGTCCCCCCCCTCGGGGAAGCCGATGACAGGTGCATAAGCACAGACGTTCGTGAGGCACGGACGGCAACCGAAAGTCGAATGTTTCCTGTTTTTAGCGCGTTTTTGCTCCTCACAACGGATGGGAAAAGCTCTTGTTGCACGTCTGTGGCTTGTCGTTGAAAACGTGATGGCTTCAAAACGCTCCAAAATGGAAAACATTCGACTTCCGGTTGCCGTCCGTGGCTCACGAACGTCCGTGCTTAAGCTCCCTAGTGACAAAGGCTATGTCCCTGGCTGAAAAACATCATTCGCAAAATTGAAGGTGTTGGTACGCGCAGGTTTCTTCAAATGGACAGAAGTAAGCAATAAATAAACCTACCGTCCACGTCTGCGACAGTAAATCAGAATTACTACAGCGATCAACAACAATACAAACATCACCACAGGTACAATGACTTGCGGAGCCACTGCTAAGAAATAAAAACAAACAAAGAAGAAAATCGTCAGGCGCGGACATGCTATTGATGACTGTGCACGGTAATCAACCACGTCAATCAAAATTAAAAGAAAAAGCTACGCTTGTAAATTCTTTCGCTTTTCAAAGCGATGCTAAAATAGAGTAGAGTCCCCTTTTTAAGTTAGGAACTGTGTACTAACCATCGCTGCCCGTTCTTCCCAGAACTTCTGGTCCCTTGCAGGATTTCGCAAGTGTTCCATCAGGGCATCTAAAATGACAAAAATATTTAAGCCAAAGCAAGTGTTTCCTTTTACATATTCTGAGCTCAATACAGTCTCGCTTGACAACCATACGCACAACCAAAAGATTACCAACGCTAACAGAAACAAGCACTTTCACAGTTTCTGCCTGCTCCGTATTTCGCACGCTTGGCACCATTTGCATACTTTCCCGCGCTTTGCACCGGCTGCTTACTTTCCCGCGCTTAGCACCGATTACATAGTTTCTTGCGCTCAGCACCGGCTGCATATTTTCCCACGCTGAGTACCGGCCGCATACTTTTTCGCGCTCAGCACCGGTTGCATATTTTCCCGCGCTTGACACCACTTGCATACTTTCCCGCGCTTGGCACCAGTTCCATACTTTCCCGCGTTTAGCACCGGCTTCATATTTTCTGGCGCTTCATATTTTCTGGCGCTAGACATCAGCTGAATTTTTTCCTTTTTCTGGTCTGTGATTGGCACCTGTCTTCCGTCGCTTAGCAACGACAGTGTGTTTTTGGTCTCAGTTGTGATTGGTTCATTGCGTTACCGCCTACTCTGTGATACTCGATACTGGTTCGACAACTGTCCTTAGAAAACAGCTCTTTTCACTGCTGTGAAACCACAAGTAACACTCAAAATGTGACAAGGACAAACAAACAACAGAAATGAGAATAGAAAGCTGAAGAGAGGAAAAGAGAAGGTAAAGAGAAAGAGAAATAAAATGAAAATACAGCGATATGAATCAACAAGAGTGAAAAAACAAAACAAAAACAGCGAAAACCACACTGTGCAATACCTTCCTGCTCATTTATCACTTACTTGCACATTGCTTCGTTGGTGTCGTTTGTAACAACACAGGCCAGATCACCGCATAATTTATTATTTCGATTCTCTTCGTAGCACTTATCGAGTGCGCAGGTCTTGTTTCCAACATAAAGGAAACCCTTTCGACATCTGAAGAAACATAAAACACAAAATCTCACTTGGAAACACTTCATTCGTGTGGGTTTTTTTTTTAATCAATGCTTTTTAGCAGTACTTTCCTGTGGTGCTGTTTATTATCCTTTGAAAAGTGGTTCGAACTTATGAGTCTGTGGATTAAATCCAAAAGTGTGACCATTAAAACGGAAAGGTACCAAAATAGTTAGGTGTGACAATTCAAATGAAAGCTACTGAGCAGTACTTTCCTGTGGTGCTGTTTTTTGTGCTATACAAACTGGTTCGAACTTTTGAGTCTGTGGATAAGATCCTAAAGTGTGAGCATTCAAATGAAAGCTACCGAGCATCACTTTCCTTTACTACTGTTAACTGTACTGCTGTAAATGATGTGTTTACTGATAATTCTACGGTAAACGCTTGGAAAACGGCCAGGCAAAGTCACAGGTTACAATTTTTCCGTTTAACTACAAAAGAACGTAGGCACTCAGAAAGTCAATGTATCGATATAACTCACTTGCAGGTAAACTTTCCATCTTGAATAATACAAGTTCCACCGTGACTACAGCTAAACAAGGCACACGTCACGTCACATACTTCACCCATGGTTCGAGGTAAACACCTGAACAGAGGAAAGTATTTAGAAAAGGTAAGGGCGCACAAACCTGAGATGGCCTTTCTTGTATTAGACATTTCACCATCAGTTCAGATATAGGATTTTCACATACATAACCAATTCCGGTGGGCGCTTCACAATATTCAATGACAGTTATTATATCCAAAGCAAATGAGTAAAAACTTGATTAAGTCTATTAGGCGTAAGCATAGAAAATCATTTCCCTGAAAGACAACGATACCGAGGGCTAAATCCTCACAAAGTATGTGAAACCTTATTACAATCATTTGGTTAAGCAATCCACCTTACGGAAAACTTGAAGATTGCGGCTGTATATTTTACCACAATACCTTGCAACCTAACACAGCCAAAAGGCACAGAGAAAGCCATATTTTTGGCGAAATTCGTCCCTGTACCAACAACATTGTGTGTTCTACATTTGAAATTTTTTAAGTAATATATTAAACACGAAGAAGAGTGTTTCCTCCGATTTCCAAAGACCGAGAAGTAGGTTGGAAAAACGAGGCGCAGCCGAGAACTTTAACCAACTTCGAGGTGTTTGGAAATCGGAGGAAACACTCTTTCGAGCGTTTGATATAGCTTCTCAAACTATTGATAATTCTTGGAGAAATTCGAAGCAAAAGTTCACAAAATTTTCACATTTCCAAACCTCCTTCAAGGCAGTGATTTGCTTTGTTTATGCTCGATGAATTATTAAAGAGTTTGAGAAGAACTTTGCTGTGCGTTTTTATGAGCGCTTTTAGTGTTTTCGTACGCCAAGAATCATAGGTAAAAGTACCAGTCGTTCGCCATTCTTTTCAGTACAGAGGATTAACGACGGTGCCTACTAGTACAGAGGTATTTTTGCGCGGTTTATGACAATGCAGGAGAAGCAGATCTTAGCAAAGGCTATTGAAATCCATAAGGAAAATTGGGAAGTGACCACGCATTTTTCAGAGATAATTAAACAACAATAATTCAAAAGAAGCAGTAAAATACAAAGCAATGTATAACATTTTTCCCAAATTTAAGATTAACTATTTCTGAAAAATGCATGGTTAACCCCAATTTTCTTGATGGATACCAAGAGCACTTGCTAATTTCTGCTTTCTCCGCATAGTTTTACGCCCTGCAAAAGTATCCCTGTATTAGAAAACACCACCCACAGGAAATCCGGGTATCTAGAGATGTGCAGAACGTATGCGCAGTAACAAAAGTAGGCACCGTCCTTAAACTAATCGTCCACTTCGGCTGAGTATCTAGAGATATTCTACGTGATTCAGTAATGATAATTGTGAAATACCATCACTCACTTGCACTTTGGTTTACCATCCTGTATCACACACGAGCCACCGTTCAGACATTTCAGTGGACATACCACTGGTTTGTTTGTGGGCGCAATTGTTGTGGACAAAGTTGTTTCGCAACGCCTTCCTGTGAAGCCTCTAGGACAACTGGGAACGAAATAAAAAAAGATGATAATAGATAGATGTTATTATTAACTCAAAGTAAACCCTAAGAACACAACTGACTACACTTGCTCTAAATCGCTTGTTTACCTTGACAATTGTAGGAATAGTTCTGACAACATGCTTGGAATAACCAATTACTTTGATATATAATTGAGAAGCGTGCACGAAATTCATGTTCCTCGAGGATAGGCTTGAAACGCGAGCGGCTGCAAAACGCAAAACTAGCCGCCATTTTGGTTTTAGAACCCGCGTCCTCCATGAACAGCGGACAGAGATTCTGGCGCTTCTTCAAGGAAATAAATACAATTCTAAGAAAAAGATATAGGCTTTCTATGGTTTCATTGCAAACTGTGCACATTTTTTCAAATTAAACCTTCAAATCTCAACCAAAGTGACAACTGCAACGACAATATCATCATCATCATCAACAACAACTACAACAACAAAAACTCACAAACAAGTGGCATTATTCTTGACATTGACACAGGTTCCTTTTCCACACAATCCAAGCCAACAAACCGGAGGTGGCCGAGGGGGCTTGGTGGCTAAAACAAAATAAGGCGATGAACTATAAGACAGACTGTTTGCTTTAATTCAGTCAATTGTTAGTGTGAATCGGGGGTGAGGGGTGGGTAGAGGATACTACTCCCTCCCCCCTCTCAGAAAATAGTTTGTTGCTGTTTTAGTCAGGTGTTTGGTCAAGAAACAGAGCAATGATTTTCACACTGAGGTATGGTGCGAGCTCCTCTCCTAATCCACAGAGACGGAAATGGGGTATTTCAGACAGAAAAAAAGACCATTGAATATCATCTTTTCTTCTTCCATATAGGAATGAGGCACAGCCAAATTATTCTAAATCAACCCGAGGTTTTATGACTATGATTATGATTATGATGATTATTGTTATTGCTTTGTTTTTATTTTTATAGAGCATTTCAAACCAATTACGATTCTAAGAAAAATCCAAAGCTAAAACTAATTAGATTGATAATCAAGATCACATTTCCAACCCATCTTCACGGTAATGATTTCCTTTGTTTCTCTTCATCTATCATGATATTCCCTGTTGTCTTTGTTTCATATCATAAACAAGCGGAAACACCAAGACTTCCATTATGCGGGGAAAAGTGAGCTAAAACTGGTCTAAAAGTAAAGCGGTCTCTGAAAGCGCCTTGACATAGGTTAGTACGTGGGCTATGGGCGCCTGCCGAAGCCTCAAAGGAATGTGACAGCAATATATTTTTGTTGGTTTTCTACTAATGTTATAATTGCCCTTCCAGAAATTTGAGAGATTAGCTTTAAAATCATCGACTTCCACCTGCTACAGGTATCAGATCCAAGGACAAATCCGCCGAGCAATCAACACCCAATGACAACGGTCTTCAAAACAGAAATAAACCATTTTTCAAAGTACTCACGTGATCGACAGTCTGCGCCAGATTTTCCTGGGTCACCTGTGGGGCATTTACACACAGGCTTCTCAGAACCAGGTAAGCACAAATGAGAGCACTTGTTCTTGCCGAGTTCACAGTCATTGACGATGCCTGGGAACACAATTAACACGGTGAATCAGTTGGGCAAAAGACAAATGGAGCGCTTTTCAACTGTATCAAAAGTAATTTCGCGTTTTGCTTTGAATTTTTTGCCCTACTATCTCTACTACACTCTGTGACTTGTAAATGAACGCTAGGCACTTAAAGACGGTGCCCTCTTTTGTTACTGCGCATACGTTCTGCGCATCTCGAGATACTCGGATTTCCTTTGGGTGGTGCTTTTGCGCAGTTTAAAACTATGCGGAGAAAGCGGATATCAGCAAGTGTTCTTGGTATCCAAAAAGAAGATTTCGGGTAACCATGCATTTTTCAGAGATAATAAAGCTTCAATTTGGGGAAAAAAAACGCCATACATTGCTTTTTATTTTTCTGTTTTTAGAATAATTGTTGCTTAATTATCTCTTCCGCTGTTTTCAGTTTCTCAGTAAAGTCGAGTCGTTTTGCGTTAGCATAAAAGGCCAAAATTATTTCGCACTATTCTCTTCTATGTACTGATTTTTTTCAAGAAAACAAACACGAATCTCAAGTTTGCTGTTTGCCGTAAACTCGATTCCAAAGCTCTCTACTATTTGGGAATCTACTTGAAAAAAATCCTGTTTGTCTTGTGATTGTTTGAACGTTACCTCCTGGTGCGTATTGGTGCTGCTGCTGATACACAACCAACCCAACAGGACGCCTGAGTCCGTGCGCTAAAGCTGTCGGCGGCCCTTGACCAAACTTGTTTAACCGGTAGAGAGTACCGGATTGTGTATTGACATACAAAAAGTTTTCGTGTGACGCAACAGTAATGGGTGTGTCACGGCTTGTGAACTTCCAGACAAGCTGCCTGTCACGTCCGTTAAGATTGATCGAGTCCACACGCCGCAGTTTAGAGTCACACCAGTATAGCCTTCGTGCTGGGGTGTCAAGAGCCAGTGCAAGCGGCCATTTTAGCTTGCTCTCTACGAGAGTGCTTGTATTAGTTCCATCCAAAAGTGCTGTATTAATGGAAGGTCGGTAGCCTAGCTCTGACCAATACATTCGTCTGCAAAACAATGTGAGAGTAAATATGTAGGAGAGCCTCAACTGATATGAAGTGACTAAAGCATCGCTAAGCCGTGGTAATAATACAACTCTTTTTGACTGCAACAATTTCCCGCATTTTCCCGCATCATCTTGGATGTCTCACTAGCTGTGATATTAATCGTTCCTCTGTGTTTCGGGCGTTAAAACGGGGATGGATTGATTATTCAAGGGCAACTATTGTGTGAGGAGGCAATTACTAGAGCTACGATTTAGAAATTAATAATTTAAAAAAAAAAAAATTGGCCTGAATATACGTAAAACAAAGTTTTCCGAGAACGAAGCTTAGGGAAAACGCAGACATCAGATCAACCGACCGTGAATGGTGCCTAGCAGATTTGCATGCATCGACTACAAGCGAGAAACACTGGGAACTAGTAATAACGCTATAAATGTGGGTTCGACCTCGATACCAAGCACTCGATATGTTCAACACTACAACGTAAACATTCGACACGGAGTATCGAAAAAGTTTTGAAACTCGGTATAGGTTCTTTCCATACGTTGCTAAACTAGTCATGTGACCACTTCTGCGTCACGTCAGCGCTTCTGGTTTGTTTTCTTCTTACCTATTAGTTGGATCAAGGACCAAAGCATGCGGTATATTACGAAGTCCAGAGAAAAGCCTGTATCTATAGTAACCATCTTTGGTCGCGACTTCTATGACACGCTTTTTAGCATCAGTCCAGTAAATATTCCCGCTTAACCAGTCGACAGCCAGACCTTCCGCCCTTCCCACTGCCACCTTCAGGTCTTGGATTTCCTGCTTGGTGGCTCGTGTTTGGCGATAGTTTGGTACTACTCTCCCTACGGAGTAAACGGAAATTAAATTAAATTATAGAAGAAGCGTATTGGCAAGATTCTGGAAAATTTAAGAAAATGAACAGCATCCAGCGAGGTGAGGGGGAAGGGAGGGGGGCGGGGGCTTGTTTATTTGGAGGTAACTGTTGATTGTACTCATCTGGGCCCGGTCGTTCGAAAGCCGATTAACGCTAATCCCCAATTAGAAATTAACCGAGGGTTTGAAGTTGCTCATTACAAATGTCTTAGAAAGCTAATTTTAAGCAAACGCTAAAGAAAAGCCTAAGTCAAAACTGAGGAACAAATATCTTTTTGAAGAGTTTTCATTGATTAGTATAAAAAACTCGAATAAAAGTTCACGTTAACCCAGGATTAGCTTAATCAAATTTGAACAACTGGGCCCTTTATTTAAGTAAGGTAGGTCGCGTCGATTGTAATAACCGTTTATTGCTATTGCTGTTTATTTGTATCAATAAAGTGTAATAAATAAATAAATAAATAAATAAATAAATAAATAAATGGAGGTACCATTCCTGAAAACCCGAGTTTCTCCGACAAGCCCGTGAAGCGTACTAACACAAGTAAACATCGTTGCAAGCGTTTCCGGGGGGGGGGGGGAGTTGTTCGTTACGGTTAAACTACGAAAAACACGCAAAAAACCCACGGAAACGCTTGCTACGCAGGCTGTAACAAAAGGAGGCAACGTTCTTTACTAGAGATCAAAAAGCGTACCATGGTTTGTACATAAGAAAAATTGGAAGTGTCCTCTGTAAATACAAATGAGTTTATTGATACGTCCCTGTGGAATTCTCCGGATCAATTCACAAACAAAATAAAAAGAAAATAAACAAAATTCACAATTGTAAAACTTACTAAAAATTTACAGGTAAAGAGAATGTAAATTTATGAGGATGATGTACTTATCGGTAAATAACACAGGCATAGTCGGAAAAAAAAACTGAGTGCTCCTATCAGGAGTCGAACCTAAGACCTTCCGTTTACTAGTTCGGATACTCTACCACTGAGCTACAGGAGACTCGTGGGAGCTAAGGCCATTAAACTAGGTTCATGGGACAAACATCCTGTCAAAATATTTTTGCTGAAGACCCATCTTAAATGCTTTGAGGGAAAAGCAGTGTCTAAATTCTTTAGGTAGCGAATTTCACAAGGCGGTACCTCTATACACAAACGAGTTTTACGCGAGCGCGGTTCTGCAACGCTTTGCAGTTTGCTACTGTTTCGAAGGTGTCGACCATGGACACAGGCTTCTTTATGAACAAACTTTGTAAGTACTGACGAGCAAAACCGCGCATACATTTATACAAGAGTGCTAGTCTATATCCCTGAGGTACAAATGAGTTTATTGATTCGTCCCTGGGAATTTTGCAGGATCAATTCACATAAAATTTAGTCTACCATAGGTTATAACTTTAGCTGCCGCCCCACCTGGTATCCTGGCTCGTTTTATTGTGCCTTGTCGCAAGTCAGTCCAGAAGACAAGCTGCTTCTCCCACCATACATCCAAGCCTCCCATAGCACCTTGACTGTGAGCTACAAGGCTGTATGATCCTGTAAAATTACCGTCCAAACCCAGGCGCCTGATGTCACTTCCGCTTGGGAAAAGAAGGGATGGAGGTTGACCTGTAAAATTGGAATTGAAAACATTTAAATTAACAACTTTTCCACCCGCGTTTGTTGCATACTAGGGAGTAGCCCTGCAGCTTTCAAAAGCTCTATTTTCACTGCGCCCTTTTAACCCTCAGCTGCATTGTTTTTTTTTTTTTACGGTTAAAAGCATGGTTCTGTCATTCGTTGTTTTGTCCTCTCGACCAACCATGCATTAAGTTGCAAACGGTGAAAGTGGCCCATATGAGGTGATAGATAGCCAACAAGGCACGTAGCACCGATTTGATTATGATCATCCCATATCGAAGAAGGGCGAGTGGAATAGCTGTTTTTATTAAAAAGAGAAAGAAAATACTGCTAGATCTTGGTGTTTTCAATTTTTCAAAACGTGCCTGATATTGTGGTTACCCATGCCCAGCATGCCAATCAAAACTCTGCTATTGCATTATCCAATAATAGTTTTTAATTTGAGAAACGTTACATGTACGTTTAACGATCTAATAACCACCCACACTTTGATGAAACCTTTGTACCTTAATCCCGCTATCCACCCTAAATAGGCAATTAGTCATAATAAACACCTCTTTCAAAAACACGACAACAAGGTCTAGTCAAATGATTCTAATGAATGCTTCATTTGACCGATGTGCTGCCCCAGCCAAACTCCCAACCTGACGGTGTCTTGGACGAGGATCCTGACGGGCGTTAAGTCCAGAACGTAGACCTTGCGGTCCGCCTCCGCTCCATCCAATAAGTATGAGACATTATCGAGGTCGAACAAATGAATTGGCTATTTGGAAGGTGACATCTAGCTAACTAAAGGATCATGTCGTAAAGCATGAATTTAAAGTTTCGTAAAGTTGACGGGTTAGCCACCCACAAGAAATATCGGCTTAAATGTGGATTGAAGAACCGATACATTAAACATCTTTTGAAGTCTTCATACAGAGGAACTGTGAGACGTATAACCAAAAACGAACGAAAAGGCTTTTGCCTGAGTGATGCATCTCCATTATAAAAACGGACGCACTACTGTTTTCAGCCTGTTAATCTTTCGGAGATCAAATCAATTATTTCGAAATCAATTTTTGTATGAAGTCATCTTTTTTTTATTTCGAATAGTAAGAAGTACGCAATATTAAAAACAAAAATGCACAAATTCATCTCGTAGCTTTTCCAAGCGACAAGAACTCACCTTGAGCTTTGCAGTCTAAGCCGTCCACACCAACACTGATATAGCCGTAGTCACACTGACATTTGTAGCTTCCTCGCGTGTTTACGCACCGTTGGCTGCACAAACCAAAGGTCTGACACTCATCTATGTCCACACACTTCCTAGTGTCCGCGGACAGTTGAAAACCGCGCCAGCAGACACACACCACTGCTTCTTCCACAACGGTACAGTTCTGCTCACATCCGCCATTATCAGCAGAGCAAGACTTGTTTTTTGCACCTTGGGATAACGAACAACTGTTACTTTACTTTGTAACGTCAAGACACGTACAGTATTGTAGAGAGAGAGAGAGCACTGGCTCCCAGCGTGCTTCAGGATTATTTTTAAGATTTGTAAGCCTCTAAAGGACTGACACCGAGCTACATCAGATATCTATTGAGATACAAGAACTCAGGCCGTGTGAAAGTGAGATAAGGATTTTGCACTAATAGCCTCTGATGGGAGATAACTCCAAACTGGAGTACGACGGACAAAAAACAGGATACTTTTGGGGATTTACAAATGACAATTGATGTCTAAATGTCACGTTATGTGTCTTTCTGGTACAAGAAACATTGATCCACTTACCACAGTATTTCTCATCTGATGCATCTCCGCAGTCATCTTTGCTGTCACACACAAAGGCATTTGCAATACACTTCCGGTTGGTGCATTTAAATTGAGTGGAATTACAGCCGTTGGCAATCACTGCGCATGTCGATTCGTCTGAACCATCCCCGCACTGATCCACACCATCACAGAACTGCCATTTGGGGATACACACATTGTTTGCGCAACGAAACTGTGTTATGAGACAACTGTGGGCCGCTGTAGAGAACAAAATTATATGGAATAACAGTCAACCTACGTCACGCATGAACGGTATTTTTGACATTTGAACGGATTTTTCAAATTTACATGTATGGCAGTTTTGAACATCGCGAACGAGATTTCAGACTTCCCGCAGAAATTTCCCTAGTTTCTTGACGGTATAAAGCTATGAATTTTTCTTTACATTGCAGCATTAAGAAAAAACGTTTGCCGAATATTTTTTTCGTTTTTTTTTTTAAGTCAATGCGCCTTTTTCGGAAATATTTCCAGAGAAATATTCAAGATTCCATTCAAACGCTGGACATTACAAAGAGGAATCGAATCAGTTCATTCCATTCTCGGAAATACTGGTCAGCGTGACGTAGCTTGACTGTAATAGACCTCATTCGCTTCATTGTTTTGTTCCTCCATTACCAACACAGATCATGTGGCGGTACTCTAGGGAGTAGTCTCTTTTAAAATTGGTCATATTTGCGCTGGTATACATTATCCACTTCCAAAATGACTGAAAGGATCGATTCTCCTAAGGATATCACGTGGTTTGCAATGGGCAATTAGCATATAGAGCGAATAAGGTGCATACTGTAAAACTCCTCCTAACAGAAAACTTCCATAATATTAATAACTTTAATGCTGTAAAATTTATTTCATGTTTTTTTATTTTCTTGTTCGGGTTGAGAACTTTTTTTCGAAGGGGGGGGGGGGGGTGGTGGGGAGGGGTGTATTGTTTTAAAGCATCATAGACAGTTTACTTGGTGTCGGACTAACTAATATTTCATATAAACAATCTCTTGTGAAGGGTACTTTGCCAATACAACCACACTTGCTTGGAAGTACTCAATCGAATTTGCAGGACTGGTATTCACTTACATGTATTCTTATATCTGCAGACATGCTTATATCCGTAACAACTCCTGTCCAAATTCAACATGAGGTAATACTTGCATGTGACAACATCCAATGCTTTAAACCTCATATCCAAGCTAGTTCTAGATCAAAACGCTCCTAGTAATGTACGTTTGCGTATGAGCAACTCAAATCACACCCCATTCAGTCAAACTATAAATGTTCCGCTTTGAAACGTTACCTAAACTATGACATGCTTTAACTTGTGTACTACGCGCGAGGGTTACGCGTTCCAGATTTTTGTTCATTTTATAATCGTCCAAAATGGCCTCCAAATGATATTTTTGCTTACCACAGTACTTTGATGATTCATCACTTCCATCTCCACAGTCATCCTCTCCATCACAAACCCAAACCTCGTGAATACACAGTGTGTTGTTACAACGAAAGCTTTGTGGTGGGCAGTACCGAGAACCAGTAAGGCAATCTGATAAGAAAGCCAAATCAATACGTTTGTTTAAATGCCAAATCCATACAATCATCAGCATTGTCGTCGTCATCACCATCATCATCAATCGGAAATAAATTGAAAAGTCTGTTGAGGGAACTTGTGCAAATAAATAGTTACCAGGCCTAATGAATTATCGGAACCTTTGAAAAACGTGCCCTTGGTGAAAAATGTGAGCCTAATTAATTGGGCTAGCTCCCGCGAGTCTCCTGTAGCTCAGTGGTAGAGCATCCGAACTAGTAATCGGAAGGCAGCCGTTGTTTGGGATCGTCACACAACGCGCTCACTCCCCCAAGCGCGTTGCGTCACGATCCCAAACGACGGCTGAGAAGGAGACTAGGATTCTTGTGTGACTGACTCATTACATAAATCTATTATTTACTTACCTTTTTCATCTGAAGCATCTTTACAATCTTTGTATCCATCGCATTTCCATTCCTTAGCAATACATTCCCCAGTAGCACACCTGAACTGTCCTGTTCTGCAAGATGTGTTGACACAGTCCTGTTCATCTGTTGAATCTCCACAGTCATCGTCACCATCACACACCCAGTCACTGCTGATACAACGACCAGACCCACACCTGTAGTAATGACAAAAGGAATGGATGGACGGCGTCTAGAGGTGTTTCAATAGTGCTCATATTACATACACCTCCTCTCGAACTAGTTAATAATTCATAGCGAACAACCAAAGGAAATCATTACCGTCAAGGAGGATTAAAATGTGATCTTAATTTTCATAAAATATGTTGAACGTTTGCTATAAATTTTTCCAGGAAAAGGCTTGAGAAGCTATATCAAACGCTCGAAAGACTCTCCCATCCTATTTCCAAACACCTCGAAGCTGGTCAAAAAAAAACTAGTGTTGCGTTGCTTCCCAAACCATTAGTGAAATTCAAAGGTAAAGTTCGCAAAATTTAAAGAAAATTAAGATCTCCATTACGATTTCCAAACTTTCTTTATGACAGTGCCTATTTCCTTATCTTCATAAATGGTGATAAGCTCGAGCACGAGAACAAGACTTAAAACACCCTTGAAAAACTGGGACCCGTCCACTCACAATTTTTTTTTCTTCATACGGTTTAACTTTCCGTTCACACGCAACCGACTGAAACCTCATTTCAGAAAAAGCTAAACGAAGTGAACACTTTCGAAAACAGAGAACTAAGGTATGAACTGCAAAACCAAACAAAAGTTTGAACTTCTATCCACACGCAAAACAATAACAAAACAACCCAACTATTGAAAACGATGACGTAACAATATCGGCATAACTGGAAGTTATTTGCGAGAAGCATTTACTCGTTTCCAACTGTTTATACATGGACAGTAAAAACTGACGAAAGTGAATACGTGTCTCAGCGTGTGTGCACGGAAAACTATCAAAAGAAGTTATCAAAAATCGCCAATTAAAAACGATACAAAGTGCACACGTGCCGGAGGACCTAACTCACCTGAATTCAGTACTTGAACAAGTGTGAGGCAGGCAATCTGCTTCATCTGAGCCATCTTTGCAATCGTCTTCAGAATCACACCGCCATTCCTGTGGAATACAGCGTTGATTGTGGCACTGAAACGTACCAGCACCGCACGGGTAACCTGAAATAAAGAGAGGTAAAAAGGAGTGCTGAGGATGGTCTTATCTAGTGGGACTTCGTAGTAGCTAGGTAATTTTATCAATTTTTTAAAAAAATATTTTAAATTTATGTTGCTACATTAGGACATGAATTGTATAGCATTTCATCATTTTGTAAATAGTAGTGCTTTGTCTATAGTGTACTCAATCAGTTCATGTAGCTCAATAACTCTGACATTCAATAATTAATTTAAGTCGGTCCGGCGGTCGCTTGTTCGTCCTAATAGGACATTTTCACTATGGCGTCATTTTACTACAACTACCAGAATCCTTCTGGTTTTTGTTTTCTCGTGCTTATTAGAGCTATTGTTTTTTGCTGTCCACTGGGATTACAAAGTTTGAATTTGACAAGGAAAACGAAATGAATTCTGGTAGTTGTAGTAAAATGACGCCATCATGAAAATGGCCTATTGGAATTTGGAATTGTTGGTTTTTGTAGAGGCAGGGAAACCAGAGTACCAGGAGAAAAACCCTCGGAGTAGGGACGAGAACCAACAACAAACTCAACCCACATATTGCGTGAACACCGGGAATCGAACCAGGCCATATTGGTAGAAGCGAAAGCTCTCATCACTACGCCTTCCTGCTTCTAAATCGGGGATGACGAGAGATGCGCGCGAAGCTCGTGGACTTGTGCTCCGAGTTTTGTTCAATGTGAAAAAAATCTTAATTCAGAGAAACAACGAGCACTCGGATTTTGGTTTTCCGAGTATGCCTGTGTCACGTACTGAATAATGCATCATTCTCATTTATTCACCAGGCTTATAATATTCCATCACATTTATTCCATTACGCATATGCCACACATGACATTCCAATCCTAGCAATATGCAGGATGTTTGTCCCATGAACCTAGTTTAAAAAGTCGCCTTAGCTCCCACGAGTCTCCTGTAGCTCAGTGGTAGAGCATCCGAACTAGTAATCGGAAGATCTTAGGTTCGACTCCTGACAGGAACACTCGGATTTTGGTTTTCCGAGTTTAACTGTGTCACTTACTGAATAATACATCATTCTCAATGCTACAAATGTTTAGCGTAGTAAAGTACAACCAAAGAAAACCCGCTAGCTAATATTTCAAGCTTGACTATACAATAACAGACTATATTCAGTTCGCCACTAGCAAGCAGAAATTTTCAGATTTCTAACCTTGGCAGGCCTCCTTATCCTCGTCTGACCCGTCATCGCAATCATCATCCCCGTCACACATCCAAAGCTTCGGAATACACTTGCGTGACGCGTTACATTGGAATCGCGTGACAGGGTCGCAAGTGTGATTGCTGCAAACACTCGGTGATTCATCGCTCTTATCGCCACAATCGTTATCACCGTCGCAGAGCCACTGGCGTGAGATGCAGCGTCCGCTGGGGCAAGTGTGCCGGTCCTCGGCGCACGTGGTGACCTTGCAGTGACGTTCATCGGAATTGTCACCGCAATCATTTTTGCCATCGCATACTTGTGGTATGAAGACGCACTTGTGGTTCGTACATCTACACACAAACAAAACCGTTTGCTGGTAAACTAAACCGCTCTAAACCTTCACTCGATAAATCGATAGTATTTCAACTTTATTAGGTGTTTGTAAAAATTTACAAGTACAATTTATTGGCGCCGCAGATAGCAAAGCTAATCTTGGCGGGGCAGGATGACAAAAAGAAAGAATGACTTTCACTGCAAAGTAAGAAGGCAGACTGAGCTATAATATCAAAGATACAAGAATAAGGAAAAGTTTTTCGGGAGGACTAATTGATTGATTGGAAGAACACTAGGCTCCGTCCACACTACAGAAGACGCTTCCTATAGCCTTTCACTATCTCCCAAAAGACACAAGCTTTCTTAGGCTTGTTTAGTACTCCTTCCAGTCGTTTAGTTCTTGCAGTTTCGTCATCCCACTTCGAGACAAAAGGAGTCTGTTGTGAGAAGTGTTTACGCTAAATATTCATACTAAAACGATCGAAAACGCTGATGAAAGCGGAGACTTTCGAAAAGGATTTCAAAAGGTGGAGACATCTGGGCCTTGTAAATGAACCGTTTTGAGCCAAAAGGGTATCAAAAGATGGACATCAGGCGAAAACGTATCAAAAGGTCTGTGGAAGTGGTTCTGTATTGGTGCTACTTAAAGAATCTTGATTTGTAGTCCGCGGATGAAATCCTCGAATGTGGCCATTCAAATGACAGCTGCTGAGCAGTATTTTCATTTGGTATTGTTTATTATGCTGTACAAAGTGGTTCTAACTTTTGAGTCTGTGGGTGAAATCCTTAAGTGTTGAATGGTCACATAAAAGTTATCCAGCAGTACTTTCCTGAAGGTACCGTTTTCAGTGCTGCACTAAATAGTTGAATGTGTGCACAAAATTCGTACCCGTGTAAGTTAAAATAAATTGTTCAATCCAACGATATTTCACCTTCGTTTAGGAATAGAACGGTCGAACAGCCGAAGCGAGTTGCACATTTCCTGAAATTGTACACATGTATCCCTCAGTTACGCGTGTATCAAAGAGTAAACATTGGAAACAAGTTCTCTGAACTCACCTGAACTGAAAGGGTGCGCACTGCCGCACTGCGCAAGACGTTTCGTCAGCACCATTCCCACAATCCTTATGGCCATTGCAGACTGCGATGATTGATACGCACGTCATGTTGTCGCACTGAAACATTCCTGTAATAATGGTAAGTGAGATTACGTCAAACAACAAAAAAATAATACTTGATTTGAAATAGTCTCCAGTTTGGCTTGTCCACAATTATCACGAGATACCACAACATGTTCAGTTATACCAAACTATGGCTGATACCAAAGTAAAGATCACGATCCGTATTCAGAATAAGGGGACTCCTTACTATTCGAAAGCCAAACACCCCCACCCCTTCCCGGCGTTACATAGTTATCCTGGATTCTGTGTGAAGGCCCGGATGAACGTTGTAATATTGTTCAATAATTTAAATTTTTTAGCCACCTCACGTAAGCTAAAGTTTGGCCAAATTTTGTTTTAGAACGTTAAGTCGGGGTTTTGGTCTAATAGCTACCTTATGACCAACATTTCCTCGGAAGGACGGAGGGGTCTCATAATAGTCCACCCCTCCCCCCAGATTATGTGTTATTCTAACCGTTACCTGGTGGGCAGTGTCTTGGAGGGCAGGAGGGGGGCTCATCAGAGCCATCTCCACAATCATCATCTCCATCACAGCGCCACACGCGAGGAATGCACAGATTATTTCCACAGACGAAGTCACTATTGGAGCAGTTATCCAGACATGTTTTGTTGTCATTCGCCAAGTGAAAGTTATCCGGACAGGCACATCGGTACCCCCCTCCTGGCTTCGGCAAACACAGGCCAGAGCAGGGGGAGTTGACGCAAGGTGAAGGGAGGGGAGGCTGGCGGAAAGGATGAATTACCTGAATTGGGACAGAAGTGATACAAGAGTTGCATGTCACGACACAACGACATCCAAGTAGCGTGCTAACCTAAGATGTTTGAGCAGTTTCCATAACAACAACTAGGAAACGCAATCCTTTTTATGACAACAAATCGATGATTACTCTTCGGCCATAATACTTCGCTTCTTTCATTCTTTTGTGGATAGTGATAACGGTTATCATAGCTCAGCTGTTACTTGAGTAAAGACAGCGACTTTACACAATCATCCACACACGTTAAAAATTCACCATAATTCCCAGCCACTGTTAGGGAAAAAGCTGTAGTTTCCTACTCCTACGAAATATGTACTCCTTTATTAACACCTTAGATCCTGTGAACTACTGGAGTAGGGCCACGAAACGTAATTCAATTGAAGACTGAAATCTTGTGGTAAGAAACTACACTTCCTCACAAGTAGATAAATTATGAACATTCGGGTGAGTGTAGTCAAGAACATCTGTTATAAAAAGGGCAAGCCCCTCCTTCATTTCACACCTTTGTGGGCGAGAGATACAAATGCCGTTTAGTCATGGCAAATTGTTGACTCAAGCGTCTTCTGATTACGCCTCAAAATTTCACAATATCACCACAGCAATATAAGATGTCAAGTTCTAATTTGTTTAACAGGGTTTATTCTGAAAACTAAGCCAATTTTAACGGGAAGGGCCGTAGAAAAAGACACAAGTTGTTTGTCAGTTGTTTCAATCTGATGGTTGATTGATAAATGAAGGTGAGAATGGCCTGGCCAGGCCCCTTTTATACCGGAACTTCCTGTTTAAGCAACCAAAGAGTTACTTGAAAATATGGGTTCGTGTCGCTTGAACTACTTCGCGATTATTCCTATTCGTTCTCAACTTGTGCAATGTGACCGAACTATCCAAAAAACAGAACAGGTGGAAATGGCGTTCAAGTTAAGAAAGAGTATGACAAAATTATCGCCATGTGTTTACGTTCTCCACAAAACCTTGAATTTATAATTAGTCGTTTCACGATGTTGTTTGGCCGAGCATGGCGAAAATTTAGAGCGCACGTGCAGAGCCTTTGTTTTTCTCATTAAATCCTAGTGTTTTGTACCGTTCTGGTTGCCGTCGTCGTAGTAGCTGCTTAAACTCCCTACAAGCTGACGTTTCAACAACCGGAAGTCATAACACCTTGACACTTATGATGACTTCCGGTACCTTCCTCCGATATGACACCTGTGTTCTAATAATTTACAGTTTCACTTCACTTCGGGTAAAAAAGCTGCGCATGAACGCATACAAAGACAAATTACCTGCAGACCCATGAGCCTGTGCGACGAATTCAGCAGTACAGCATGCTGCAATCCCGTGAGTCTATTCGCACGGTGTATAGCCATGGTCATCCAGTCAGTCCAGTAGACAAAATCTTCAAACACGGAGATAGCAAAAGGATGCGGTGCGTACAGCTTAGTCAGCTGGACACGGTTCTGACCATTCCGATCGCACGATTCAATGACATCTAGCTTGGCGTCGACCCAGAATAACCGCTTCGTGATTTGGCAGAGCGATAGACCGTTTGGCCAGCCTACGTCTTTGCTTGTTATAAACCAGTGTCTCCCGGAACCATCCAAACCGCACTTGCCGATATGAGGCTTGTTTCCCCAATCGCTGTAGTACAAGTGACCTGTAAGCATAAAGAAAGTTATCTCAGCAAACTCTAGTTTAAACAAGTAGTTCCGCCATAAAAGGTCAAGCCCCTCCTTCATCTCACACCTTTGTGGGTGTAAAATGCAAATTTAAAGGCCGTTCAGTTGTGGCACGTTGCTGAAAATAAATGCCTCAAAATTTCATAATATCACTACAGCAGTATCAATATCATGTTTTACTTTGTTTAACTTGGTTTATTCTGAAAACTAAGCCAATTTTTTTGGGGAGGGCCGTGGAAAATGACACATGTTGTTTATCAGTTGTTTACGTTCTAATGGTTTATTGACGACTGAATGTGAGAATGGCCAGGTCAGGCCCCTTTTATACCGAACTTCCTGTTTAAACGGTTTCAAAATTTGACCAACATTCGTTCAACAAAAGTTGAACGGATGTTGGTCAAATGCTGGAAGCAACAACTGAACGGAGTGTTCAAACAGTTTCAGCGCCATTCAACATCATCGACAATTATCCATAATTCTCATCCTAACGTATAGCAATAAGTTTTGAGAACTGATACTTTAATCAGCTTACCGTCACTGGGATCAACCACCAATGCTCTGGGCTCCTGAAGTCCTTCAGAAACCAGCGTCTTCATGTAACGGCCCTCAAGCGTCGCAACAAAGATCTTGTCCTGGATTCTATCCGCAAGGTACATATTTCTCCCAACCCAGTCAACCGCAAGGCCTTCCACGTTAGACAGCCCAGCTTCCAAAACAACCTCTACGCCAGTACCGTTAAAAAACACACGCTTGACACGCGGCGGCGCACGGCCTTCCGTCCAATAAACACGCTGCTCTGACCAATCAAAATCCATGGCAACAGCGTTCTGAATTTTGCGTAATATCTCGCCTTCCCAGGAGCCATCAGTGGCGAGTTTCCGAATCTCGTACCGCCGTAAAAACGCGATATACGGTTCGACGCTGGTGTCAAGAGGTTTGCAAGTGTGCGGATCGCCGAGCCGGAGTTCATAGCCTTTTGCGCATGTGCACTTGTATCGACCTTTCAGATTCACACAGAAGTGATTACACTTGTTGAGTTTATATTCCTCGCACTCGTTTACATCCTCACACGACGCACCGTCAGGTAAGAGTTTGAAACCAGAATGGCAGGAACAAGTGTAACCGGTTGGAGTGTTATGACAGAGCTGAGAGCACTACAAACAAACAAGAAACATTTGTGCGTTAGGAAGGAAATCGAGAAATGACAGTGTGAACAATTCGCAGTTAGTAAGACATGTTTAAGCACGGCGTTAAAGTGTATATCAGAATCATTTCATTTGTTTCCCGTTATTTCTGAGTGGAATGCTTGTAAACTAGCTTTGGGTAGCTAAGTGCATTTCCACTATAAACAAAAGCATTTATTTATTATTTATTTATTGTTGCTTGATCAAATGTCAACGTTGTTCTCGTATGAAAATCGAAAAACAAATTTCACTTCCCGCTGGGTACAATACCGCGCAAGACGGGAGATTGGGGATAGTAGGGTTGTGACGTCAATACATGAATGCTTTGTTTTGCGGTTTCTCCATTCCTCAGTTGCTTCATTTTGAGTATTCAACAATCCCATTTATCTTTTCGTCCACACAGTTTTCTTCGGAAAAAGAGAAATCGCGAGACAAGCGTCCTGCATTGACGAGAAAAGAAGACATCGAACAGAAACATGCAACGATTCTTGCCTCGCAATTGCGTGGTCTGCAATATTATAAAATAAAGTCGATTCTGAGACGGCAATACGACTTTATATCGACGGCTAGTTGGGAGAAAATATATTCCGTCATTTTGAGACGACAATATCGCAAAATAACGTCGTCTAAGGCGCAATGGGAAGATCCCCCAGGATCGCGATAATAAAACAAAGTTTTAAAAATCACAATACTGAAATATTTTACAGAGCTTGTCATAAAAAAAAAACATACCTTGTTCTGCCCAAGACGATTGCAAGCCCCCAGTTTACACCGCCACTCATCAGCCCCGTTCAGACAATCCTCGCGTCCATCACAGACACGAATCCAGGGAATGCAAGTCCCATTTCCACAATTAAAAGAATCCCTGGGGCATGAGGGGGCTGGGGTTCTGCCACATATCCCCGGGTCTTCATCTGAGCCATCCGAGCAATCCCGTTCCCCGTCACATACGTAGCTGCTTGGTACACAGTAGCCATTCCTGCAGGTGTAATGGTTTTCACTGCACGTGTGGTTGGTGCAGCTGGTCTCGTCTGAGTTGTCACCGCAGTCGTCGTCGCCGTCACAGAGCCAAGCCCTCTGCACACACAAGCCATTAGCGCACCTGTAAATGAACAAAACATTGAGCGTGAGATTTAATTAATAAAATAGAGCGGTTTTGAATTAAAGTGTCGAAAGTAATTTCGCGTTTGCTTTGGTTTTGCACTACTACGTTCTGTGATTGGTTAACAAAACTCGCGTTACTTTCTCAACCAATGGGAATCCAAACCAAAACCAATCGTGTTTTCGCCGCACGCGTTTTCCCGCGCTTGGCGCCGGTTACATGTATTTGCTTCGAATTCTGATTGGCTCGTTGTGTTGTTTACATCTGTTGGGATTGGCCAGAGTAATTACTTTGGTTTTGGTTTTACGACACTCTACTGGAAACCGCTTAAAGAGATCCATTACCTGAATTGTGTTGGTTTACAGCTTTCTTTAAACACACAGCCTTCTTTAGGGTGTTCATCGGACGCATCACCACAGTCATTATCCCCATCACACACGTAAGACTTGAGCACGCATCGTGAAGTGTTCTCACACTTGAACTCTGTTGGATCACACGTGCGCTCATCGCAGTGAAGATCAGCCACAGCTTCATCGGAACCATCGCCGCAATCATCATCACCATCGCATTTGAACTTCATAGTGATGCAGCGACCTGGGAAAAAGAAACAACCCAACCTTTTTATTCCTAAAAGCGACCAAGATACAAATTAGATAACCGTTGCATTCCAACGTAACATTCCAAAGTAAAGCCGAAGAGCTTTCATTTGAATTGTCACACTTTAGGATTTCATCCACCGACTAAAAGTTAGAACCAACTTGTACAGCATATTCTAAAAAGTAATAATAGTAAAATTAATAGTCGGTTTACTTCCTCGGTGTGTTCGTCGATCGTATGCTTCAATAGAAACGGGTGAAACTTGTTAAGTGCAACCTGGGGTGACCGCCAAAATTAGGTAAGGAGGTAGTTTTCTCGGCTCCCACCCCACCTTCTCGTCACGTGGTAGTCTTGGCATATCAACCCGACCGTACGATCAAAGCCAGCGTAGTTTACGATTTCTACATCGATCAAAAGAAAAAAGGGGGACTTTAAACAGCCTAAGAAAAGAGCTGATCAATGGCTTGTATGACTAGAAAGGTTGCATAAGAGGGACACGTTTAACGGATTATATCGCCATGTAGTTGCTGGGGGTGAAGCAAAATGTAATTTGTGTTGATCCCAATTAACATAAATTGACATTTTGCCGTCACGTGACAGAAAAAGGGGCGAGCGTAGTGCGTTAAGGCTCACGGTTAGTGATTTGAAAAAGAATTCGTTGAGAAAGTTGTGAAATTCTACGGTCAGCCTCTCTTGGCGACACATTACGTTGTTAAGTTTGTTTTATTGGTTTGTTTGTTTTTAGCTCTTACTTTCGTTTTACTGGAGAAATATCGTTTTTCGCTTATTTCATTTAAGTATTGCTGCCTTATGTTAAATGTAAACCTTAAAACCCCAAAGGTTGCGCCATGGCATTGGCTGGGGGTCCACTGACCAACGCGCCCATGCCTCATAGCTGAGTTGTGTGAATGATTGTGTAGTGTAAGCAAAATTTATACAAAGTGGAATACTTACCGTTCCGACAGGTAAACTGGTGACTTTGACATGTGCGGTTATCATGCTTGCACAGCACTTCATCACTACCGTCACCACAGTCATCCTCGCCATCACAGCGCCAACGCATAGAAATACAATGCCCTGACGCACAGCGAAAGCTTCCAGTGCTACAGGTTTTGTTGTTACACACAGCTTCACTCTCATCCCACTGATTCTCACAATCATAATCTCCATCACACAACCACGACGAGTCAATGCAGGCGTTAGAGTCGCCGCATTTTGCCTTCCCTGGCGGGCATGTGACGGGGGGACAGCCGGTCTCGTCTGAGAAATCACCGCAATCATTGTCACCATCGCACTTCCACTCAATATTAATGCAGTGGCCATTGGCGCACGTGTATCTGTGAGTGGCACATGTCTGTGGATAGATGAAATATTGTTGAAGGTCAAGAAACTTCTGCTCACATTTTACAAATGTTCCAAAGCTTTCAGTTTGTTTCAGATTCAAGCTTGTTTACATGTACAGTCAATCCACGTCATGCGTGGCCAGTATTTCTGAAATTTGAGCGAAATTTTGAAATTTACATGTCAGTTTTGAACATCAAAAAATCTTTCTGAGATTTTAGAGTTTCTGTAGAAATTACCCGAGTTTATTAGGGGTTTAAAGCTATGAATTCTTCTTTACATTACAGCATTAAGTTTTTCTAAGATTCCATTCAAATACCGGACATTTCAAAAAGGAATTCGACCCTTCATTTTCTTCTCAGAAAAACTGGTCACGCGTGACATAGACTGACTGTAAGATTGTGTCGAGTGAAGAAGAGATAATGAAAAGATGATAACGATAATGACGAGGAGGAGGAGAAGGAAGAGGTCGGTGGCAAAGGCGAAAGTTAAGGCGTGGCTCTACCTGAATTTGAGTGAAATTTGAAGAGGTTTTAAGAATGGATAGAAGAAAGAAAATGATTTTTGGAACACTAACAGACAGTTGATACCCACGCAAGAGCACCCAAGGTTTCTAGTGGACTAACTTGGTGTCCGTCTATTAATTATTAACTACAAATTCAACATTTTTTATTTCTTTTAATTTAACCAATCCTTCAAGAAAAAATATTTCCTTCCAAATATACCTAAAAATCACCCAAAAATTCATAAAACACCCAAAAACATTGATTTGTGTAATAAATGGAGGGTTTTTGTATTACTTGAAATGCGAACAAGATATTTCCATTTGACCGATTTTAAGCGGCGTGAAAACGGCTTTCAGGTGTACCCCCGCCTTAAGTAAGTGATAATAACGACAATGACGATGATGATGATAATTATGATGATGATGACGATGATGATGAGGTTGATGATTAGGGTGGTGGTAGTGGTGGTGATGAGAATGACGATGATGATAATGCGCAAGGAGAAATCTTGTGGGAGCCTCTCTCCTTTTCCTCTTAGGTTGACATACTTTTACTTGCACGCTAAATGATCCTTTACTTAGCACATTCCGAACACTTGTTTATGTTTTTTTTTTCGAGTTCACATGATAAACACATCCATACAACCCTCACGTTCACATTGGGAGCAAAATAGGCAAAAAAAGAAGAAGATGCAAAGAGTCAAACTGCTAATGACCGCCTCACCTTTCGAGCGCAGCCCTTCTCGTCGCTACCATCAGTGCAGTCGCGTTCAAAATCACATTTCCAGTTTAATTTAACACACTGACCACTTGAACACTTAAACTCGTCTGTTCTGCATTGCCTCTGGGCTGCAAATTATTTAGATATTCAAAAACTCATTAATAATCCATAAACCCATTGGCCTATCATCAAATGGTCGATAATACATCACCTACAGTGACTTTATATCGATAAACCTCCTTCTTATTAGTATGCGGTGTTTTATCAGCTGATAAAACACTCCTCGTTAGTATGCGGTGTTTTTCTCGTATTCTAAGGCCCCGTTTATATGGAGAAAAGTTGTCCTGGGTAGAAGGGTCACTCGCCTACCCGAGCTACCCTGGGCGAGTCAACTTTTCCTACATTTCCTTACAAAACTTGGCAAACCGTTTACATGAGAAACAAAAAGTTGGCTCGGCTAGAAGGGTGACCCGCCTAGCCGGGTCACCCTTTTGCGAAGGTAGGGTCTACCTCCTAGCCGGGCCAACTTTTCTCCATATAAACACTTTGGCTCGCCTAGCCGGGTCAACTCTGTCAAGGCGAGACAATCAGAGCATGCGCGAGCTCTGTTGTCATTGGGAAAGAAAAATGGCGGCCAGACCGAAGTCCAGCTCATCTTGCTCGGTAAAGAAGTGGTCTTGGAGCCATACTATGGTTGAGTCGATTATCGACAGTTTGAAGGAGTATAAAAGCATGTTTGAGTTCAATGCCACCGACTTCAACGCCGACAAAGTCATATTATATAAAAAGGTATATAAATCATTTGGCGTTTAGTGTTATCAAGTCATGCCACAACAAACGCTTCATTTAACTTTAGAGGTCATGCATCTCAGTTTTGTGTGATTACGGACTTAACGACAGGCGAAATTCAACGCGAAAAGAACTTAAAATGTCACGCGGTTAGATTCAGTCAACCACGACTTGTGTAGCCTTCGCAAACCGATTTTGCCCGGCAAGTTTTAACTTCATAATTATTTAACTTGGTTTCAAAAACCATAGGAGCCAGAATTTCTTGGGTATAAAAAGCCAACGTTTGTAAACCTGAAAAACAACTGATTTGATTTGCAGACTTCCAAGCGTTTTTTTTTTTTTTTCGCATGTTTTCATGGTCTCTAGACGGTCAGCTCTTGGCTCGGGCAAAGGGGTCAACTTTGTTCTCATATAAACGCCCGCTAAAGTTGACTCGGCTGGGAGGGTGACCCTCTTGCCCGGGACAACTTTTCTCCATGTAAACGGGGCTTAATTTCCAACGTTCACAAAAGCTTAATTGTTATGAACTCTACTGACACACGTTTTTCCAGGAATGCTTTTGAAGCCGTTCAAAAAACTCGCAGCACGTGTTTTATCGTGCTCGTTTTTTAAACATTACGTCAATAATTACTTTATTTATATCCTATATTCGGTTATTTTGAAATCTGGAGTCTATGTTGTGTCCGTGACGTATTAACTTCTGACGCGACTACAAAAATTTTCCATTGTTCAACTTTAGAATGAGTTTTCTCATAAACCAATAGGACTAAAGAAAAAGCCTGACACTTTGTAAGCCTATTATCTCCTGATTGATATTGTGCAGTCTGTTTGGTTGTGCGCCTTTACCTGAGAGTGGGTAAATGCATTTAAGTACACGTCGCTAATATTGAGTTGGCAGACCTCTGAGCGCTTATTTATCCAACAAAATAAAAGAAGACACTCGTGAAACCTATCAGTAACCTTAAATTGTTGGAAGTAGTGTTTCTAAATTTCAAAGCTTAGTTTAAAAAGTGCACATCTATAGCATTTTAGTGTTCTTAAAATTGTAATCTAAATGATTACCGCCCATTTTCGCGCGACGCCATTTTGGATTTTATGACGTCATACGGTTACCGCTATTGTCAGGAAGCAGAAGTCTTTTTTTCCTTGTAGAATAATTGGGAAACCGTATTACGTCATGGAATCCTAAATGGTCGCGTGCAGAAAATAGGGGATCATAAATTCTTTTAAATTGTGGGCTTTGTAAAGCTACGAGTACGCGATTCAAGAACGAAACCAATAAAAACAGTACTGAACTTACCACACAGCGCAGGCAATTCATCTGAGCTGTCTCCACAATCATTCTGTTTGTCACAGACAAGTCCATCCGTCAGACACCTGCCATTTGAACAAGCAAACTGCCGCCCTGGACAGACCACTGATTTATTCACACACTGGAATTCATTCTTGAGAGCAAGTCCCACAGGGCATCTACACACACGCTTCTGCCCTTGAACTTCACAGAAATGGGAGCAACCTCCGCCGTTCAAGCAAGGGTTGATGGTACCTGGAGAAATTTGTATATTAAGGACGGTGCCTGCTATTGTTACTGCGCATACGTTCTGCGCATCTCGAGATACTCGGGGTTCCTATGGGTGGTGCCTACTAATACAGGGATATTTTTGCGCGCTTTGAAACTATGCGGAGAAAACAGAACTAAGGAAGTGCTCTTGGTATCCAAAAAGAAAATTGGGGTAACCATGCATTTTTCAGAGATAATTAAGCTTAAATTTGGAAAGAAACGCCATTGCTTTATATGTTACTGTTTTTTTAGAATAATTGTTGCTTTATTATCTCAAAAAAAATGCGTGGTTCCCCCTTTTTGGATTTCCATAGCCCTTACTAAGAACTGCTTTCTCCGCATAGTCATAAAACCATACAAAAAAACTTCGGTATTAGTAGGCACCGTCCTTAAAATCAGGCTAATTTACACGTATCGATTAACTAGGCTGATTTGGCCCAATTCAATAAAGAAAATGAGTAAGCGGATGGAAATCGGCCCTATTTATAAACATCTGGATTGGTTATCAGGCCGATTTGCACTCCACGCCACACAAACAGATAAAGAAATCGGTCGACAAGTTGTAACGAGTAAATAAGGCCATGCGATTGAACCTGGAAATCGGTGCGATAAATCTTTGCGTGTAAATAAGTCTTTAGACTAACTTGACGAATCTTAGGGGCTACACTCACGGGCAATTTTGGATGCAATTTTTGCAGCAATTTGACACCTGTATAAATTTCCCGCAGCTTTACCTCACATTTCCGGGTGACTCGGACAGCGGTTCTTCGAAGAACTCGCCTTGGTCCAATTTGATATCTGTCTTCCGATCGTTTCGACGTGAAGAAAAGAGAAGAAAGAAAGTCACATTTGTCTTTTTTTCTTAGGTCTTAACTGATTTAATCTAATTAGAGTATAATGAAATGAAGCAAACTACACCGTTTGCATTTATTTAGTTATCACGCTGTGACCATCACTGGCTGTTTTGTCGTCTGAAGTTGCAGTAAAGAATTAAACATCGCTCCGTTGCTTTTGAATTGTAGTCCTTATCTCGATCAAAAAAAATCAACCTGTGTTCGTGACGTTTACTGTGAGAGCCCGCTTAATGCGAACACTTTTGCGTGTCCCGTTGGTGTCCGTATTAGCCAAGTTGTACAGTAGTAGGTTATTGAAAGAAAATGAAAACGTTACGTGGTTCACTAGATATAATAAGGCCGCTGTCGCGCGCTTTCATTCATACCTGATGAAGAATTCAATCGGTTACAGAGGCGCGGTACTTTGGAACATTATATAGGACTTTTATAGCGCCATTTTTAAAAAAAATCCACGCTTAAGTCAATAAGGACCTACTGTTCTAAGAACTTGATTTTTATTGTTCACTTCTTCAGAAGCTTCCCAAGAATAGCGAGATTTTAAGTTCATTAAAAGTTTCTTTACATTATATTTTTTTAATCGTGCAAACACGACCCTTGAATCATTGTCGGGACTTAAATCCAATCCAGTCGTGTTTAAGTATAGGTTATATAGCTATGTATGTATGAATTTGAGAACTTACAGTTCTGACGCTCTTGAGAAAACACTTTAAGATCCATCGCCGGGAAATCTAGTGCCGCCAACACGACGGGATCTGC